>NW_022145603.1:16037226-16472226 GCF_000002235.5 Strongylocentrotus purpuratus
ATTACAATGCCTACGTTATTAAGCACTTTGCAACTCCGAAACAAGAGGACACTGTAGTAACCACGATTAGACAGGGCTAAGGGGACATTATTTGTATATATATGATTAGTATTTTTATTTGTGATCATGAACGTCGATCAAGGGGGGTCATCTGTCCGACTTCCTGTACAAGTATATACAGAATTCGCGCTATATGCACACATTCATGCATGTGGCTTTTCAAGATTGGTAGAGCGCATGCTTTCCGATAATAGGATCCCGAGTTCGAACCTTCCCACTGCCTTTTTGACCTTCATCAAAGCAATTATCCACAATTATGAGGCTTTATACTCGGGTGTATAAATGAATACCCTGTAGGAGGTAAGACCCCTCATGTACAAGATCTTCTCAATGCCCATGAGCCGCTTAGGAGGATTGCTCCCCAGGGAGTTGAGATGGTGCACACAATGTGCGCTGGCTTGCCATTGTTTCCTATGACCGGGCTAATAAATTCATTGTAAAGCATCATCATCAAAATTGGCGCTATATAACTCGAAATATAAATTTTAATTATAAACTTATTATAGTTATTATAGTAAACTATATCGGCTTTAGTAATTATTACAATGCCACGTTATTTAAGCACTTTGCAACTCCGAAAACAAGAGGACACTGTAGTAAACACGATTAGACAGGGCTATGGGGACATTATTTGTATATATATGAATAGTATTTTATTTGTGATCATGAACGTCGATCAAGGGGTCATCTTGTCCGACTTCCTGTACAAGTATATACAGGAATTCGGTATATGCACATTCATGTGCATGTGGCTTTTCAAGATGGTAGAGCGCATGCTTTCCGATAATAGGATCCCGAGTTCGAACCTTTCCCACTGCGCTTTTGACCTTCATCAAAGCAATTTATCCACAATTATTGATGCTTTATACTCGGGGTATAAATGAATACCCTGTAGGAGGTAAGACCCCTCATGTACAAGATCTTCTCAATGCCCATGAGCCGCTTAGGAGGATTGCTCCCAGGGAGTTGAGATGGTGCACAAAATGTGCGCTGGCTTGCATGTTTCCTATGACCGGGCTAATATATGATTGTAAAGCGTAATCACCCAAAATTGGCGCTATATAACTCGAAATATAACTATTAATCATAACTTATACTAACTGATATTGTCTAGTAATTATTACAATGCCTACGTTATTTAAGCACTTGCAACTCCGAAACAAGAGGACACTGTTGTAACCACGAATTAGACAGGGCTATGGGGACATTATTTGTATATATATGATTAGTATTTTATTTGTGATCATGAACGGTCGATCAAGGGAGTCATCTGTCCGACTTCCTGTACAAGTATATACAGGAATTCGCGCTATATGCACATTCATGTGCATGTGGCTTTCAAGATGGTTTTAGAGCGCATGCTTTCCGATAATAGGATCCCGAGTTCGAACCTTCCCACTGCCTTTTTGACCTTCATCAAAGCCAATTTTCCACAATATAGATGCTTATACTCGGGTGTATAAATGAATACCCTGTAGGAGGTAAGACCCCTCATGTACAAGATCTTCCAATGCCCATGAGCCGCTTAGGAGGATTTCTCCTCAGGGAGTTGAGATGGTGCACTCAATGTGCGCTGGCTGCATTGTTTCTATGACCGGGTTAATAATATCATTGTAAAGCGCTAATCATCCAAAATTGGCGCTATATAACTCGAAATATAACTTTTAATCATAAAATTATAGTTATTATAGTTAACTGATATTGGCTTTAGTAATTATTACAATGCCTACGTTATTTAAGCACTTTGCAACTCCGAAACAAGAGGACACTGTAGTAACCACGATTAGACAGGGCTATGGGGACATTATTTTTTGTATATATATGATTAGTATTTTATTTGAATCATGAACGTCGATCAAGGGGGGTCATCTGTCCGACTTCCTGTACAAGTATATACAGGAATTCGCGCTATATGCACATTCATGGCATGTGGCTTTTCAAGATTGGTAGTGAGCGCATGCTTCCGATATAGGATCCCGGCGAGTTCGAACCTTTCCCACGCCTTTTTGACCTTCATCAAAGCAATTTATCCACAATTATTGATGCTTATACTCGGGTGTATAAATGAATACCCTGGAGGAGGTAAGGACCCCTCATGTACAAGATCTTCTCAATGCCCATGAGCCGCTTAGGAGGATTGCTCCCCAGGGAGTTGAGATGGTGCACACAATGTGCGCTGGCTTGCATTGTTTCCTATGACCGGGTTAATAATATCATTGTTAAGCGCAATCATCCAAAATTGGCGCTATAACTCGAAAAAAAACTTTTAATCATAACTTATTATAGTTATTATAGTTAACTGATAGGCTTTAGTAATATTACAATGCCTACGTTATTTAAGCACTTTGCAACTCCGAAACAGAGGGACACTGTAGTAACCACGATTAGACAGGGCTATGGGGACATTATTTGTATATATATGATTAGTATTTATTTGTGATCATGAACGTCGATCAAGGGGGTCATCTGTCCGACCGTCGTACAAGTATATACAGGAATTCGCGCTATATGCACATTCATGTGCATGTGGCTTTTCAAGATTGGTAGAGCGCATGCTTTCCGATAATAGGATCCCGAGTTCGAACCTTTCCCACTGCCTTTTTGACCTTCATCAAAGCAATTTATCCACAATATGATTGCTTTATACTCGGGTGTATAAATGAATACCCTGTAGGAGGTAAGACCCCTCATGTACAAGATCTTCTCAATGCCCATGAGCCGCTTAGGAGGATTGCTCCCCAGGGAGTTGAGATGGTGCACACAATGTGCGCTGGCTTGCATGTTTCCTATGACCGGGCTAATAATATCATTGTAAAGCGCTCATCAAAAATTGGCGCTATATAACTCGAAATATAACTTTTAATTATAACTTATTATAGATTATATTTAACTAATATTGGCTTTAGTAATTATTACAATGCCTACGTTATTTAAGCACTTTGCAACTCCGAAACAAGAGGACACTGTAGTAACCACGATTAGACAGGGCTATGGGACATTTATTTGTATATATATGATAGTATTTTATTTGTGATGTGATCATGAACGTCGATCAAGGGGGTCATCTGTCCGACTTCCTGTACAAGTATATACAGGAATTCGCGCTATATGCACATTCATGTGCATGTGGCTTTTCAAGATTGGTAGAGCGCATGCTTTCCGATAATAGGATCCCGAGTTCGAACCTTTCCCACTGCCTTTTTGACCTTCATCAAAGCAATTTATCCACAATTATTGATGCTTATACTCGGGTGTATAAATGAATACCCTGTAGGAGGTAAGACCCCTCATGTACAAGATCTTCTCAATGCCCATGAGCCGCTTAGGGAGATTGCTCCCCAGGGAGTTGAGATGGTGCACACAATGTGCGCTGGCTTGCATTGTTTCCTATGACCGGCTAATTATATCATTGTAAAGCGCTAATCATCCAAAATTGGCGCTATATAACCGAAATATAACATATTAATCATAACTTATACTTAACTGATATTGTCTTTAGTAATTATTACAATGCCTACGTTATTTAAGCACTTTGCAACTCCGAAACAAGAGGACACTGTTGTAACCACGATTAGACAGGGCTATGGGGACATATTTGTATATATATGATTAGTATTTTATTTGTGATCATGAACGTCGATCAAGGGAGTCATCTGTCCGACTTCCTGTACAAGTATATAAGAATTCGCGCTATATGCCACATTCATGTGCATGTGGCTTTTCAAGATTGGTAGAGCGCATGCTTTCCGATAATAGGATCCCGAGTTCGAACCTTTCCCACTGCCTTTTTGACCTTCATCAAAGCAATTTATCCACAATTATAGATGCTTTATACTCGGTGTATAAATGAATACCCTGTAGGAGGTAAGACCCCTTATGTTCAAGATCTTCTCAATGCCATGAGCCGCTTAGGAGGATTGCTCCCCAGGGAGTTGAGATGGTGCACACAATGTGCGCTGGCTTGCATTGTTTCCTATGACCGGGCTAATAATATCATTGTAAGCGCTCATCATTTAAAATGGGCGCTATATAACTAAATATATAACTTTAATTATAACTTTATAGTTATTATAGTTAACTGATATTTGCTTTAGTAATTATTACAATGCCTACGTTATTTAAGCACTTTGCAACTCCGAAACAAGAGGACACTGTAGTAACCACGATTAGACAGGGCTATGGGGACATTATTTGTATATATATGATTAGTATTTATTGTTGATCATGAACGTCGATCAAGGGGGTCATCTGTCCGACTTCCTGTACAAGTATATACAGGAATTCGCGCTATATGCACATTCATGTGCAGGTGGCTTTTCAAGATTGGTAGAGGCGCATGCTTTCCGATAATAGGATCCCGAGTTCGAACCTTCCCACTGCCTTTTTGACCTTCATCAAAGCAATTTATCCACAAGTATTGATGCTTTATACTCGGGTGTATAAATGAATACCCTGTAGGAGGTAAGACCCCTCATGTACAAGATCTTCTCAATGCCCATGAGCCGCTTAGGAGGATTGCTCCCCAGGGAGTTGAGATGGTGCACACAATGTGCGCTGCTTGCATTGTTTCCTATGACCGGTAATAATATCATTGTAAAGCGCTAATCATCCAAAATTGGCGCTATATAACTCGAAATATAACTTAATCATAACTTATTATAGTTATTATAGTTAACTGATATTGGCTTTAGTAATTATTACAATGCCTACGTTATTTAAGCACTTTGCAACTCCGAAACAAGAGGACACTGTAGTAACCACGATTAGACAGGGCTATGGGGACATTATTTGTATATATAATTATGATTAGTATTTTATTTGTGATCATGAACGTCGATCAAGGGGGGACATCTGTCCGACTTCTGTACAAGTATATACAGGAATTCGCGCTATATGCACATTCATGTGCATGTGGCTTTTCAAGATTGGTAGAGCGCATGCTTTCCGATAATAGGATCCCGAGTTCGAACCTTTCCCACTGCCTTTTTGACCTTCATCAAAGCAATTTATCCACAATTATTGATGCTTATACTCGGGTGTATAAATGAATACCCTGTAGGAGGTAAGACCCCTCATGTACAAGATCTTCTCAATGCCCATGAGCCGCTTAGGAGGATTGCTCCCCAGGGAGTTGAGATGGTGCACACAATGTGCGCTGGCTTGCATTGTTTCCTATGACCGGGTTAATAATATCATTGTAAAGCGCTAATCATCCAAATTGGCGCTATATAACTCGAAATATAACTTTTAATCATAACTTATATATAGTTATTATAGTTAACTGATATTGGCTTTAGTAATTATTACAATGCCTACGTTATTTAAGCACTTTGCAACTCCGAAACAAGAGGACACTGTAGTAACCACGATTAGACAGGGCTATGGGGACATTATTTGTATATATATGATTAGTATTTTATTTGTGATCATGAACGTCGATCAAGGGGGTCATCTGTCCGACTTCCTGTACAAGTATATACAGGAATTCGCGCTATATGCACATTCATGTGCATGTGGCTTTTCAAGATTGGTAGAGCGCATGCTTTCCGATAATAGGATCCCGAGTTCGAACTTTCCCACTGCCTTTTTGACCTTCATCAAAGCAATTTATCCACAAATTGGTGCTTTATACTCGGGTGTATAAATGAATACCCTGTAGGAGGTAAGACCCCTCATGTACAAGATCTTCTCGAGGCCCATGAGCCGCTTAGGAGGATTGCTCCCCAGGGAGTTGAGATGGTGCACACAATGTGCGCTGGCTTGCATTGTTTCCTATGACCGGTTAATAATATCATGTAAAGCGCTAATCATCCAAAATTGGCGCTATATAACTCGAAATATAACTTTTAATCATAACTTATTATAGTTATTATAGTTAACTGATATGGCTTTAGTAATTATTACAATGCCTACGTTATAATAAGCACTTTGCAACTCCGAAACAAGAGGACACTGTAGTAACCACGATTAGACAGGGCTATGGACATTATATAATATATGATTAGTATTTTATTTGTGATCATGAACGTCGATCAAGGGGGTCATCTGTCCGACTTCCTGTACAAGTATATACAGGAATTCGCGCTATATGCACATTCATGTGCATGTGGCTTTTCAAGATTGGTAGAGCGCATGCTTTCCGATAATAGGATCCCGAGTTCGAACCTTTCCCACTGCCTTTTTGACCTTCATCAAAGCAATTTATCCACAAGTATTGATGCTTTATACTCGGGTGTATAAATGAATACCCTGTAGGAGGTAAGACCCCTCACGTACAAGATCTTCTCAATGCCCATGAGCCGCTAGGAGGATTGCTCCCCAGGGAGTTGAGATGGTGCACACAATGTGCGCTGGCTTGCATTGTTTCCTATGACCGGGTTAATATATCATTGTTAAAGCGCTAATCATCCAAAATTGGCGCTATATAACTCGAAATATAACTTTTAATCATAACTATATTAGTTATTATAGTTAAATGATATTGGCTTTAGTAATACAATGCCTACGTTATTTAAGCACTTTGCAACTCCGAAACAAGAGGACACTGTAGTAACCACGATTAGACAGGGCTATGGGGACATTATTTGTAATATATGATTAGTATTTTATTTGTGATCATGAACGTCGATCAAGGGGGTCATCTGTCCGACTTCCTGTACAAGTATATACAGGAATTCGCGCTATATGCACATTCATGTGCATGTGGCTTTTCAAGATTGGTAGAGCGCATGCTTTCCGATAATAGGATCCCGAGTTCGAACCTTTCCCACTGCCTTTTTGACCTTCATCAAAGCAATTTATCCACAATTATTGATGCCTTATACTCGGGTGTATAAATGAATACCCTGTAGGAGGTAAGACCCCTCATGTACAAGATCTTCTCAATGCCCATGTGCCGCTTAGGAGGATTGCTCCCCAGGGAGTTGAGATGGTGCACACAATGTGCGCTGGCTTGCATTGTTTCCTATGACCGGGCTAATAATATCATTGTAAAGCGCTCATCATTCAAATTGGCGCTATAAACTCGAAATATAACTTTTAATATAACTTATTATAGTTATTATAGTTAACTGATATTGGCTTTAGTAAATTATTACAAGCCTACGTTATTTAAGCACTTTGCAACTCCGAAACAAGAGGACACTGTAGTAATCACGATTAGACAGGGCTATGGGGACATTATTTGTATATATATGATTAGTATTTTATTTGTGATCATGAACGTCGATCAAGGGGGTCATCTGTCCGACCGTCCTGTACAAGAGTATATACAGGAATTCGCGCTATATGCACATTCATGTGCATGTGGCTTTCAAGATTGGTAGAGCGCATGCTTTCCGATAATAGGATCCCGAGTTCGAACCTTTCCCACTGCCTTTTGACCTTCATCAAAGCAATTTATCCACAATTATAGATGCTTTATACTCGGGTGTATAAATGAATACCCTGTAGGAGGTAAGACCCCTCATGTACAAGATCTTCTCAATGCCCATGAGCCGCTTAGGAGGATTGCTCCCCAGGGAGTTGAGATGGTGCACACAATGTGCGCTGGCTTGCATTGTTTCCTATGACCGGGCTAATAATATCATTGTTAAAGCGCTCATCATTCAAAATTGGCGCTATATAACTCGAAATATAACTTTTAATTATAACTTATTATAGTTATATAGTTAACTGATATTGGCTTTAGTAATTATTACAATGCCTACGTTATAATAAGCACTTTGCAACTCCGAAACAAGAGGACACTGTAGTAACCACGATTAGACAGGGCTATGGGGACATTATTTGTATATATATGATTAGTATTTTTTTGTGATCATGAACGTCGATCAAGGGGGTCATCTGTCCGACTTCCTGTACAAGTATATAAGGAATTCGCCCTATATGCACATTCATGTGCATGTGGCTTTTCAAGATTGGTAGAGCGCATGCTTTCCGATAATAGGATCCCGAGTTCGAACCTTTCCCACTGCCTTTTTGACCTTCATCAAAGCAATTTATCCACAAGTATTGATGCTTTATACTCGGGTGTATAAATGAATACCTGTAGGAGGTAAGACCCCTCATGTACAAGATCTTCTCAATGCCCATGAGCCGCTTAGGAGGATTGCTCCCCAGGTAGTTGAGATGGTGCACACAATGTGCGCTGGCTTGCATTGTTTCCTATGACCGGGTTAATAATATCATTGTAAAGCGCTAATCATCCAAAATTGGCGCTATATAACTCGAAATATAACTTTTAATCATAACTTATATTAGTTATTATAGTTAACTGATATGGCTTTAGTAATTATTACAATGCCTACGTTATTTAAGCACTTTGCAACTCCGAAATAAGAGGACACTGTAGTAACCACGATTAGACAGGGCTATGGGGACATTATTTGTATATATATGATTAGTATTTATGTGATCATGAACGTCGATCAAGGGGGTCATCTGTCCGACTTCCTGTACAAGTATATACAGGAATTCGCGCTATATGCACATTCATGTGCATGTGGCTTTTCAAGATTGGTAGAGCGCATGCTTTCCGATAATAGGATCCCGAGTTCGAACCTTTCCCACTGCCTTTTTGACCTTCATCAAAGCAATTTATCCACAATTATTGATGCTTATACTCGGGTTTAAATGAATACCTGTAGGAGGTAAGACCCCTCATGTACAAGATCTTCTCAATGCCATGTGCCGCTTAGGAGGATTGCTCCCCAGGAGTTGAGATGGTGCACACAATGTGCGCTGGCTTGCATTGTTTCCTATGACCGGGAAAATATCATTGTAAAAGCGCTAATCATCAAAATTGGCGCTATATAACTCGAAATATAACTTTTAATCATAACTTATTATAGTTATTATAGTTAACTGATATTGGCTTTAGTAATTATTACAATGCCTACGTTATTTAAGCACTTTGCAACTCCGAAACAAGAGGACACTGTAGTAATCACGATTAGACAGGGCTAATGGGGACATTATTTGTATATATATGATTAGTATTTTATTGTGATCATGAACGTCGATCAAGGGGGTCATCTGTCCGACCGTCCTGTACAAGAGTATATACAGGAATTCGCGCTATATGCACATTCATGTGCATGTGGCTTTTCAAGATTGGTAGAGCGCATGCTTTCCGATAATAGGATCCCGAGTTCGAACCTTTCCCACTGCCTTTTTGACCTTCATCAAAGCAATTTATCCACAATTATAGATGCTTATACTCGGGTGTATAAATGAATACCCTGTAGGAGGTAAGACCCTCATGTACAAGATCTTCTCAATGCCCATGAGCCGCTTAGGAGGATTGCTCCCCAGGGAGTTGAGATGGTGCACACAATGTGCGCTGGCTTGCATTGTTTCCTATGACCGGGCTAATAATATCATTGTAAGCGCTCATCATTCAAAATTGGCGCTATAT
Organism: Strongylocentrotus purpuratus; assembly: GCF_000002235.5. Taxonomy (NCBI): domain Eukaryota; kingdom Metazoa; phylum Echinodermata; class Echinoidea; order Camarodonta; family Strongylocentrotidae; genus Strongylocentrotus; species Strongylocentrotus purpuratus. The sequence goes on from NW_022145603.1 coordinate 16,046,705, forward strand.
AACTCGAAATATAACTTTTAATATAACTTATTATAGTTATTATAGTTAACTGATATTGGCTTTAGTAATTATTACAATGCCTACGTTATTTAAGCACTTTGCAACTCCGAAACAAGAGGACACTGTAGTAATCCGATTAGACAGGGCTATGGGGACATTATTTGTATATATATGATTAGTATTTTATTTGTGATCATGAACGTCGATCAAGGGGGTCATCTGTCCGACCGTCCTGTACAAGAGTATATACAGGAATTCGCGCTATATGCACATTCATGTGCATGTGGCTTTTCAAGATTGGTAGAGCGCATGCTTTCCGATAATAGGATCCCGAGTTCGAACCTTTCCCACTGCCTTTTTGACCTTCATCAAAGCAATTTATCCACAAGTATAGATGCTTTATACTCGGGTGTATAAATGAATACCTGTAGGAGGTAAGACCCCTCATGTACAAGATCTTCTCAATGCCCATGAGCCGCTTAGGAGGATTGCTCCCCAGGGAGTTGAGATGGTGCACACAATGTGCGCTGGCTTGCATTGTTTCCTATGACCGGGCTAATAATATCATTGTAAAGCGCTAATCATCCAAAATTGGCGCTATATAACTCGAAATATAACTTTTAATCATAACTTATATAGTTATTATAGTTAACTGATATTGGCTTTAGTAATTATTACAATGCCTACGTTATTTAAGCACTTTGCAACTCCGAAACAAGAGGACACTGTAGTAACCACGATTAGACAGGGCTATGGGGACATTATTTGTATATATATGATTAGTATTTTATTTGTGATCATGAAAGTCGATCAAGGGGGGTCATCTGTCCGACTTCCTGTACAAGTATATACAGGAATTCGCGCTATATGCACATTCATGTGCATGTGGCTTTTCAAGATTGGTAGAGCGCATGCTTTCCGATAATAGGATCCCGAGTTCGAACCTTTCCCACTGCCTTTTTGACCTTCATCAAAGCAATTTATCCACAATTATTGATGCCTTATACTCGGGTGTATAAATGAATACCCTGTAGGAGGTAAGACCCCTCATGTACAAGATCTTCTCAATGGCCATGAGCCGCTTAGGAGGATTGCTCCCCAGGGAGTTGAGATGGTGCACACAATGTGCGCTGGCTTGCATTGTTTCCTATGACCGGGTAATAATATCATTGTAAAGCGCTAATCATCCAAAATTGGCGCTATATAACTCGAAATATAACTTTTAATCATAACTTATTATAGTTATTATAGTTAACTGATATTGGCTTTAGTAATTATTACAATGCCTACGTTATTTAAGCACTTTGCAACTCCGAAACAAGAGGACACTGTAGTAACCACGATTAGACAGGGCTATGGGGACATTATTTGTATATATATGATTAGTATTTTATTTGTGATCATGAACGTCGATCAAGGGGGTCATCTGTCCGACCGTCCTGTACAAGAGTATATACAGGAATTCGCGCTATATGCACATTCATGTGCATGTGGCTTTTCAAGATTGGTAGAGCGCATGCTTTCCGATAATAGGATCCCGAGTTCGAACCTTTCCCACTGCCTTTTTGACCTTCATCAAAGCAATTTATCCACAATTATAGATGCTTTATACTCGGGTGTATAAATGAATACCCTGTAGGAGGTAAGACCCCTCATGTACAAGATCTTCTCAATGCCCATGAGCCGCTTAGGAGGATTGCTCCCCAGGGAGTTGAGATGGTGCACACAATGTGCGCTGGCTTGCATTGTTTCCTATGACCGGGCTAATAATATCATTGTAAAGCGCTCATCATTCAAAATTGGCGCTATATAACTCGAAATATAACTTTTAATTATAACTTATTATAGTTATTATAGTTAAATACTGGCTTTAGTAATTATTACAATGCCTACGTTATTTAAGCACTTTGCAACTCCGAAACAAGAGGACACTGTAGTAACCACTATTAGACAGGGCTATGGGGACATTATTATATATATGATTAGTATTTTATTTGTGATCATGAACGTCGATCAAGGGGGTCATCTGTCCGACTTCCTGTACAGGAATTCGCGCTATATGCACATTCATGTGCATGTGGCTTTTCAAGATTGGTAGAGCGCATGCTTTCCGATAATAGGATCCCGAGTTCGAACCTTTCCCACTGCCTTTTTGACCTTCATCAAAGCAATTTATCCACAAGTATTGATGCTTTATACTCGGGTGTATAAATGAATACCCTGTAGGAGGTAAGACCCCTCATGTACAAGATCTTCTCAATGCCCATGAGCCGCTTAGGAGGATTGCTCCCCAGGGAGTTGAGATGGTGCACACAATGTGCGCTGGCTTGCATTGTTTCCTATGACCGGGTTAATAATATCATTGTAAAGCGCTAATCATCCAAAATTGGCGCTATATAACTCGAAATATAACTTTTAATCATAACTTATTATAGTTATTATAGTTAACTGATATTGGCTTTAGTAATTATTACAATGCCTACGTTATTTAAGCACTTTGCAACTCCGAAACAAGAGGACACTGTAGTAACCACGATTAGACAGGGCTATGGGGACATTATTTGTATATATATGATTAGTATTTTATTTGTGATCATGAACGTCGATCAAGGGGGTCATCTGTCCGACTTCCTGTACAAGTATATACAGGAATTCGCGCTATATGCACATTCATGTGCATGTGGCTTTTCAAGATTGGTAGAGCGCATGCTTTCCGATAATAGGATCCCGAGTTCGAACCTTTCCCACTGCCTTTTTGACCTTCATCAAAGCAATTTATCCACAATTATTGATGCCTTATACTCGGGTGTATAAATGAATACCCTGTAGGAGGTAAGACCCCTCATGTACAAGATCTTCTCAATGCCCATGAGCCGCTTAGGAGGATTGCTCCCCAGGGAGTTGAGATGGTGCACACAATGTGCGCTGGCTTGCATTGTTTCCTATGACCGGGTTAATAATATCATTGTAAAGCGCTAATCATCCAAAATTGGCGCTATATAACTCGAAATATAACTTTTAATCATAACTTATTATAGTTATTATAGTTAACTGATATTGGCTTTAGTAATTATTACAATGCCTACTACGTTATTTAAGCACTTTGCAACTCCGAAACAAGAGGACACTGTAGTAACCACGATTAGACAGGGCTATGGGGACATTATTTGTATATATATGATTAGTATTTTATTTGTGATCATGAACGTCGATCAAGGGGGTCATCTGTCCGACCGTCCTGTACAAGTATATACAGGAATTCGCGCTATATGCACATTCATGTGCATGTGGCTTTTCAAGATTGGTTGAGCGCATGCTTTCCGATAATAGGATCCCGAGTTCGAACCTTTCCCACTGCCTTTTTGACCTTCATCAAAGCAATTTATCCACAATTATAGATGCTTTATACTCGGGTGTATAAATGAATACCCTGTAGGAGGTAAGACCCCTCATGTACAAGATCTTCTCAATGCCCATGAGCCGCTTAGGAGGATTGCTCCCCAGGGAGTTGAGATGGTGCACACAATGTGCGCTGGCTTGCATTGTTTCCTATGACCGGGCTAATAATATCATTGTAAAGCGCTAATCATCCAAAATTGGCGCTATATAACTCGAAATATAACTTTTAATCATAACTTATTATAGTTATTATAGTTAACTGATATTGGCTTTAGTAATTATTACAATGCCTACGTTATTTAAAGTCACTGAGTAGTCGGCTCTCATGGGGAATTCGACACCGTTCGGGTTTTACCCAATAACAGGTGTTGTCAATCACCAGGGTTAGCCTTGAGTTTTATGACCATTGGACCTTATGTAATGCTTTGAATTGCCCGAAGACTCTCGAGCTCTCCGAGAGATTAGGGGGTAATTCTTGACTGGACTATGGGTTTGCTGTGTGCAAATTTGTACCCCCATTAATGGTATTTCCACCAAGTCTGGTGTCAGCGAATTATGGCCTTCTGCACATGGAAACTGGCGATCCACCCCCTTTAAGCACTTTGCAACTCCGAAACAAGAGGACACTGTAGTAACCACGATTAGACAGGGCTATGGGGACATTATTTGTATATATATGATTAGTATTTTATTTGTGATCATGAACGTCGATCAAGGGGGTCATCTGTCCGACTTCCTGTACAAGTATATACAGGAATTCGCGCTATATGCACATTCATGTGCATGTGGCTTTTCAAGATTGGTAGAGCGCATGCTTTCCGATAATAGGATCCCGAGTTCGAACCTTTCCCACTGCCTTTTTGACCTTCATCAAAGCAATTTATCCACAATTATTGATGCTTTATACTCGGGTGTATAAATGAATACCCTGTAGGAGGTAAGACCCCTCACGTACAAGATCTTCTCAATGCCCATGAGCCGCTTAGGAGGATTGCTCCCCAGGGAGTTGAGATGGTGCACACAATGTGCGCTGGCTTGCATTGTTTCCTATGACCGGGTTAATAATATCATTGTAAAGCGCTAATCATCCAAAATTGGCGCTATATAACTCGAAATATAACTTTTAATCATAACTTATATAGTTATTATAGTTAACTGATATTGGCTTTAGTAATTATTACAATGCCTACGTTATTTAAGCACTTTGCAACTCCGAAACAAGAGGACACTGTAGTAACCACGATTAGACAGGGCTATGGGGACATTATTTGTATATATATGATTAGTATTTTATTTGTGATCATGAACGTCGATCAAGGGGGTCATCTGTCCGACTTCCTGTACAAGTATATACAGGAATTCGCGCTATATGCACATTCATGTGCATGTGGCTTTTCAAGATTGGTAGAGCGCATGCTTTCCGATAATAGGATCCCGAGTTCGAACCTTTCCCACTGCCTTTTTGACCTTCATCAAAGCAATTTATCCACAATTATTGATGCCTTTATACTCGGGTGTATAAATGAATACCCTGTAGGAGGTAAGACCCCTCATGTACAAGATCTTCTCAATGCCCATGAGCCGCTTAGGAGGATTGCTCCCCAGGGAGTTGAGATGGTGCACACAATGTGCGCTGGCTTGCATTGTTTCCTATGACCGGGTAATAATATCATTGTAAAGCGCTAATCATCCAAAATTGGCGCTATATAACTCGAAATATAACTTTTAATCATAACTTATTATAGTTATTATAGTTAACTGATATTGGCTTTAGTAATTATTACAATGCCTACGTTATTTAAGCACTTTGCAACTCCGAAACAAGAGGACACTGTAGTAACCACGATTAGACAGGGCTATGGGGACATTATTTGTATATATATGATTAGTATTTTATTTGTGATCATGAACGTCGATCAAGGGGGTCATCTGTCCGACCTTCCTGTACAAGTATATACAGGAATTCGCGCTATATGCACATTCATGTGCATGTGGCTTTTCAAGATTGGTAGAGCGCATGCTTTCCGATAATAGGATCCCGAGTTCGAACCTTTCCCACTGCCTTTTTGACCTTCATCAAAGCAATTTATCCACAATTATAGATGCTTTATACTCGGGTGTATAAATGAATACCCTGTAGGAGGTAAGACCCCTCATGTACAAGATCTTCTCAATGCCCATGAGCCGCTTAGGAGGATTGCTCCCCAGGGAGTTGAGATGGTGCACACAATGTGCGCTGGCTTGCATTGTTTCCTATGACCGGGTTAATAATATCATTGTAAAGCGCTAATCATCCAAAATTGGCGCTATATAACTCGAAATATAACTTTTAATCATAACTTATATAGTTATTATAGTTAACTGATATTGGCTTTAGTAATTATTACAATGCCTACGTTATTTAAGCACTTTGCAACTCCGAAACAAGAGGACACTGTAGTAACCACGATTAGACAGGGCTATGGGGACATTATTTGTATATATATGATTAGTATTTTATTTGTGATCATGAACGTCGATCAAGGGGGGTCATCTGTCCGACTTCCTGTACAAGTATATACAGGAATTCGCGCTATATGCACATTCATGTGCATGTGGCTTTTCAAGATTGGTAGAGCGCATGCTTTCCGATAATAGGATCCCGAGTTCGAACCTTTCCCACTGCCTTTTTGACCTTCATCAAAGCAATTTATCCACAATTATTGATGCCTTATACTCGGGTGTATAAATGAATACCCTGTAGGAGGTAAGACCCCTCATGTACAAGATCTTCTCAATGCCCATGAGCCGCTTAGGAGGATTGCTCCCCAGGGAGTTGAGATGGTGCACACAATGTGCGCTGGCTTGCATTGTTTCCTATGACCGGGTTAATAATATCATTGTAAAGCGCTAATCATCCAAAATTGGCGCTATATAACTCGAAATATAACTTTTAATCATAACTTATTATAGTTATTATAGTTAACTGATATTGGCTTTAGTAATTATTACAATGCCTACGTTATTTAAGCACTTTGCAACTCCGAAACAAGAGGACACTGTAGTAACCACGATTAGACAGGGCTATGGGGACATTATTTGTATATATATGATTAGTATTTTATTTGTGATCATGAACGTCGATCAAGGGGGTCATCTGTCCGACCGTCCTGTACAAGAGTATATACAGGAATTCGCGCTATATGCACATTCATGTGCATGTGGCTTTTCAAGATTGGTAGAGCGCATGCTTTCCGATAATAGGATCCCGAGTTCGAACCTTTCCCACTGCCTTTTTGACCTTCATCAAAGCAATTTATCCACAATTATAGATGCTTTATACTCGGGTGTATAAATGAATACCCTGTAGGAGGTAAGACCCTCATGTACAAGATCTTCTCAATGCCCATGAGCCGCTTAGGAGGATTGCTCCCCAGGGAGTTGAGATGGTGCACACAATGTGCGCTGGCTTGCATTGTTTCCTATGACCGGGCTAATAATATCATTGTAAAGCGCTCATCATTCAAAATTGGCGCTATATAACTCGAAATATAACTTTTAATTATAACTTATTATAGTTATTATAGTTAACTGATATTGGCTTTAGTAATTATTACAATGCCTACGTTATTTAAGCACTTTGCAACTCCGAAACAAGAGGACACTGTAGTAACCACGATTAGACAGGGCTATGGGGACATTATTTGTATATATATGATTAGTATTTTATTTGTGATCATGAACGTCGATCAAGGGGGGTCATCTGTCCGACTTCCTGTACAAGTATATACAGGAATTCGCGCTATATGCACATTCATGTGCATGTGGCTTTTCAAGATTGGTAGAGCGCATGCTTTCCGATAATAGGATCCCGAGTTCGAACCTTTCCCACTGCCTTTTTGACCTTCATCAAAGCAATTTATCCACAATTATTGATGCTTTATACTCGGGTGTATAAATGAATACCCTGTAGGAGGTAAGACCCCTCATGTACAAGATCTTCTCAATGCCCATGAGCCGCTTAGGAGGATTGCTCCCCAGGGAGTTGAGATGGTGCACACAATGTGCGCTGGCTTGCATTGTTTCCTATGACCGGGCTAATAATATCATTGTAAAGCGCTCATCATTCAAAATTGGCGCTATATAACTCGAAATATAACTTTTAATTATAACTTATTATAGTTATTATAGTTAACTGATATTGGCTTTAGTAATTATTACAATGCCTACGTTATTTAAGCACTTTGCAACTCCGAAACAAGAGGACACTGTAGTAACCACGATTAGACAGGGCTATGGGGACATTATTTGTATATATATGATTAGTATTTTATTTGTGATCATGAACGTCGATCAAGGGGGTCATCTGTCCGACCGTCCTGTACAAGAGTATATACAGGAATTCGCGCTATATGCACATTCATGTGCATGTGGCTTTTCAAGATTGGTAGAGCGCATGCTTTCCGATAATAGGATCCCGAGTTCGAACCTTTCCCACTGCCTTTTTGACCTTCATCAAAGCAATTTATCCACAATTATAGATGCTTTATACTCGGGTGTATAAATGAATACCCTGTAGGAGGTAAGACCCCTCATGTACAAGATCTTCTCAATGCCCATGAGCCGCTTAGGAGGATTGCTCCCCAGGGAGTTGAGATGGTGCACACAATGTGCGCTGGCTTGCATTGTTTCCTATGACCGGGCTAATAATATCATTGTAAAGCGCTCATCATTCAAAATTGGCGCTATATAACTCGAAATATAACTTTTAATTATAACTTATTATAGTTATTATAGTTAACTGATATTGGCTTTAGTAATTATTACAATGCCTACGTTATTTAAGCACTTTGCAACTCCGAAACAAGAGGACACTGTAGTAACCACGATTAGACAGGGCTATGGGGACATTATTTGTATATATATGATTAGTATTTTATTTGTGATCATGAACGTCGATCAAGGGGGGTCATCTGTCCGACTTCCTGTACAAGTATATACAGGAATTCGCGCTATATGCACATTCATGTGCATGTGGCTTTTCAAGATTGGTAGAGCGCATGCTTTCCGATAATAGGATCCCGAGTTCGAACCTTTCCCACTGCCTTTTTGACCTTCATCAAAGCAATTTATCCACAATTATTGATGCCTTATACTCGGGTGTATAAATGAATACCCTGTAGGAGGTAAGACCCCTCATGTACAAGATCTTCTCAATGCCCATGAGCCGCTTAGGAGGATTGCTCCCCAGGGAGTTGAGATGGTGCACACAATGTGCGCTGGCTTGCATTGTTTCCTATGACCGGGTTAATAATATCATTGTAAAGCGCTAATCATCCAAAATTGGCGCTATATAACTCGAAATATAACTTTTAATCATAACTTATTATAGTTATTATAGTTAACTGATATTGGCTTTAGTAATTATTACAATGCCTACGTTATTTAAGCACTTTGCAACTCCGAAACAAGAGGACACTGTAGTAATCACGATTAGACAGGGCTATGGGGACATTATTTGTATATATATGATTAGTATTTTATTTGTGATCATGAACGTCGATCAAGGGGGTCATCTGTCCGACCGTCCTGTACAAGAGTATATACAGGAATTCGCGCTATATGCACATTCATGTGCATGTGGCTTTTCAAGATTGGTAGAGCGCATGCTTTCCGATAATAGGATCCCGAGTTCGAACCTTTCCCACTGCCTTTTTGACCTTCATCAAAGCAATTTATCCACAATTATAGATGCTTTATACTCGGGTGTATAAATGAATACCCTGTAGGAGGTAAGACCCCTCATGTACAAGATCTTCTCAATGCCCATGAGCCGCTTAGGAGGATTGCTCCCCAGGGAGTTGAGATGGTGCACACAATGTGCGCTGGCTTGCATTGTTTCCTATGACCGGGCTAATAATATCATTGTAAAGCGCTCATCATTCAAAATTGGCGCTATATAACTCGAAATATAACTTTTAATTATAACTTATTATAGTTATTATAGTTAACTGATATTGGCTTTAGTAATTATTACAATGCCTACGTTATAATAAGCACTTTGCAACTCCGAAACAAGAGGACACTGTAGTAACCACGATTAGACAGGGCTATGGGGACATTATTTGTATATATATGATTAGTATTTTATTTGTGATCATGAACGTCGATCAAGGGGGTCATCTGTCCGACTTCCTGTACAAGTATATACAGGAATTCGCGCTATATGCACATTCATGTGCATGTGGCTTTTCAAGATTGGTAGAGCGCATGCTTTCCGATAATAGGATCCCGAGTTCGAACCTTTCCCACTGCCTTTTTGACCTTCATCAAAGCAATTTATCCACAAGTATTGATGCTTTATACTCGGGTGTATAAATGAATACCCTGTAGGAGGTAAGACCCCTCATGTACAAGATCTTCTCAATGCCCATGAGCCGCTTAGGAGGATTGCTCCCCAGGGAGTTGAGATGGTGCACACAATGTGCGCTGGCTTGCATTGTTTCCTATGACCGGGTTAATAATATCATTGTAAAGCGCTAATCATCCAAAATTGGCGCTATATAACTCGAAATATAACTTTTAATCATAACTTATATTAGTTATTATAGTTAACTGATATTGGCTTTAGTAATTATTACAATGCCTACGTTATTTAAGCACTTTGCAACTCCGAAACAAGAGGACACTGTAGTAACCACTATTAGACAGGGCTATGGGGACATTATTATATATATGATTAGTATTTTATTTGTGATCATGAACGTCGATCAAGGGGGGTCATCTGTCCGACTTCCTGTACAAGTATATACAGGAATTCGCGCTATATGCACATTCATGTGCATGTGGCTTTTCAAGATTGGTAGAGCGCATGCTTTCCGATAATAGGATCCCGAGTTCGAACCTTTCCCACTGCCTTTTTGACCTTCATCAAAGCAATTTATCCACAATTATTGATGCCTTATACTCGGGTGTATAAATGAATACCCTGTAGGAGGTAAGACCCCTCATGTACAAGATCTTCTCAATGCCCATGTGCCGCTTAGGAGGATTGCTCCCCAGGGAGTTGAGATGGTGCACACAATGTGCGCTGGCTTGCATTGTTTCCTATGACCGGGTTAATAATATCATTGTAAAGCGCTAATCATCCAAAATTGGCGCTATATAACTCGAAATATAACTTTTAATCATAACTTATTATAGTTATTATAGTTAACTGATATTGGCTTTAGTAATTATTACAATGCCTACGTTATTTAAGCACTTTGCAACTCCGAAACAAGAGGACACTGTAGTAATCACGATTAGACAGGGCTATGGGGACATTATTTGTATATATATGATTAGTATTTTATTTGTGATCATGAACGTCGATCAAGGGGGTCATCTGTCCGACCGTCCTGTACAAGTATATACAGGAATTCGCGCTATATGCACATTCATGTGCATGTGGCTTTTCAAGATTGGTAGAGCGCATGCTTTCCGATAATAGGATCCCGAGTTCGAACCTTTCCCACTGCCTTTTTGACCTTCATCAAAGCAATTTATCCACAATTATAGATGCTTTATACTCGGGTGTATAAATGAATACCCTGTAGGAGGTAAGACCCCTCATGTACAAGATCTTCTCAATGCCCATGAGCCGCTTAGGAGGATTGCTCCCCAGGGAGTTGAGATGGTGCACACAATGTGCGCTGGCTTGCATTGTTTCCTATGACCGGGCTAATAATATCATTGTAAAGCGCTCATCATTCAAAATTGGCGCTATATAACTCGAAATATAACTTTTAATTATAACTTATTATAGTTATTATAGTTAACTAATACTGGCTTTAGTAATTATTACAATGCCTACGTTATTTAAGTACTTTGCAACTCCGAAACAAGAGGACACTGTAGTAACCACTATTAGACAGGGCTATGGGGACATTATTATATATATGATTAGTATTTTATTTGTGATCATGAACGTCGATCAAGGGGGTCATCTGACCGACTTCCTGTACAGGAATTCGCGCTATATGCACATTCATGTGCATGTGGCTTTTCAAGATTGGTAGAGCGCATGCTTTCCGATAATAGGATCCCGAGTTCGAACCTTTCCCACTGCCTTTTTGACCTTCATCAAAGCAATTTATCCACAAGTATTGATGCTTTATACTCGGGTGTATAAATGAATACCCTGTAGGAGGTAAGACCCCTCATGTACAAGATCTTCTCAATGCCCATGAGCCGCTTAGGAGGATTGCTCCCCAGGGAGTTGAGATGGTGCACACAATGTGCGCTGGCTTGCATTGTTTCCTATGACCGGGTTAATAATATCATTGTAAAGCGCTAATCATCCAAAATTGGCGCTATATAACTCGAAATATAACTTTTAATCATAACTTATTATAGTTATTATAGTTAACTGATATTGGCTTTAGTAATTATTACAATGCCTACGTTATTTAAGCACTTTGCAACTCCGAAACAAGAGGACACTGTAGTAACCACGATTAGACAGGGCTATGGGGACATTATTTGTATATATATGATTAGTATTTTATTTGTGATCATGAACGTCGATCAAGGGGGTCATCTGTCCGACTTCCTGTACAAGTATATACAGGAATTCGCGATATATGCACATTCATGTGCATGTGGCTTTTCAAGATTGGTAGAGCGCATGCTTTCCGATAATAGGATCCCGAGTTCGAACCTTTCCCACTGCCTTTTTGACCTTCATCAAAGCAATTTATCCACAATTATTGATGCCTTATACTCGGGTGTATAAATGAATACCCTGTAGGAGGTAAGACCCCTCATGTACAAGATCTTCTCAATGCCCATGAGCCGCTTAGGAGGATTGCTCCCCAGGGAGTTGAGATGGTGCACACAATGTGCGCTGGCTTGCATTGTTTCCTATGACCGGGCTAATAATATCATTGTAAAGCGCTCATCATTCAAAATTGGCGCTATATAACTCGAAATATAACTTTTAATTATAACTTATTATAGTTATTATAGTTAACTAATACTGGCTTTAGTAATTATTACAATGCCTACGTTATTTAAGTACTTTGCAACTCCGAAACAAGAGGACACTGTAGTAACCACTATTAGACAGGGCTATGGGGACATTATTATATATATGATTAGTATTTTATTTGTGATCATGAACGTCGATCAAGTTGGTCATCTGACCGACTTCCTGTACAGGAATTCGCGCTATATGCACATTCATGTGCATGTGGCTTTTCAAGATTGGTAGAGCGCATGCTTTCCGATAATAGGATCCCGAGTTCGAACCTTTCCCACTGCCTTTTTGACCTTCATCAAAGCAATTTATCCACAAGTATTGATGCTTTATACTCGGGTGTATAAATGAATACCCTGTAGGAGGTAAGACCCCTCATGTACAAGATCTTCTCAATGCCCATGAGCCGCTTAGGAGGATTGCTCCCCAGGGAGTTGAGATGGTGCACACAATGTGCGCTGGCTTGCATTGTTTCCTATGACCGGGCTAATAATATCATTGTAAAGCGCTCATCATTCAAAATTGGCGCTATATAACTCGAAATATAACTTTTAATTATAACTTATTATAGTTATTATAGTTAACTAATACTGGCTTTAGTAATTATTACAATGCCTACGTTATTTAAGTACTTTGCAACTCCGAAACAAGAGGACACTGTAGTAACCACTATTAGACAGGGCTATGGGGACATTATTATATATATGATTAGTATTTTATTTGTGATCATGAACGTCGATCAAGTTGGTCATCTGACCGACTTCCTGTACAGGAATTCGCGCTATATGCACATTCATGTGCATGTGGCTTTTCAAGATTGGTAGAGCGCATGCTTTCCGATAATAGGATCCCGAGTTCGAACCTTTCCCACTGCCTTTTTGACCTTCATCAAAGCAATTTATCCACAAGTATTGATGCTTTATACTCGGGTGTATAAATGAATACCCTGTAGGAGGTAAGACCCCTCATGTACAAGATCTTCTCAATGCCCATGAGCCGCTTAGGAGGATTGCTCCCCAGGGAGTTGAGATGGTGCACACAATGTGCGCTGGCTTGCATTGTTTCCTATGACCGGGTTAATAATATCATTGTAAAGCGCTAATCATCCAAAATTGGCGCTATATAACTCGAAATATAACTTTTAATCATAACTTATTATAGTTATTATAGTTAACTGATATTGGCTTTAGTAATTATTACAATGCCTACGTTATTTAAGCACTTTGCAACTCCGAAACAAGAGGACACTGTAGTAACCACGATTAGACAGGGCTATGGGGACATTATTTGTATATATATGATTAGTATTTTATTTGTGATCATGAACGTCGATCAAGGGGGGTCATCTGTCCGACTTCCTGTACAAGTATATACAGGAATTCGCGCTATATGCACATTCATGTGCATGTGGCTTTTCAAGATTGGTAGAGCGCATGCTTTCCGATAATAGGATCCCGAGTTCGAACCTTTCCCACTGCCTTTTTGACCTTCATCAAAGCAATTTATCCACAATTATTGATGCCTTATACTCGGGTGTATAAATGAATACCCTGTAGGAGGTAAGACCCCTCATGTACAAGATCTTCTCAATGCCCATGAGCCGCTTAGGAGGATTGCTCCCCAGGGAGTTGAGATGGTGCACACAATGTGCGCTGGCTTGCATTGTTTCCTATGACCGGGCTAATAATATCATTGTAAAGCGCTCATCATTCAAAATTGGCGCTATATAACTCGAAATATAACTTTTAATTATAACTTATTATAGTTATTATAGTTAACTAATACTGGCTTTAGTAATTATTACAATGCCTACGTTATTTAAGTACTTTGCAACTCCGAAACAAGAGGACACTGTAGTAACCACTATTAGACAGGGCTATGGGGACATTATTATATATATGATTAGTATTTTATTTGTGATCATGAACGTCGATCAAGTTGGTCATCTGACCGACTTCCTGTACAGGAATTCGCGCTATATGCACATTCATGTGCATGTGGCTTTTCAAGATTGGTAGAGCGCATGCTTTCCGATAATAGGATCCCGAGTTCGAACCTTTCCCACTGCCTTTTTGACCTTCATCAAAGCAATTTATCCACAAGTATTGATGCTTTATACTCGGGTGTATAAATGAATACCCTGTAGGAGGTAAGACCCCTCATGTACAAGATCTTCTCAATGCCCATGAGCCGCTTAGGAGGATTGCTCCCCAGGGAGTTGAGATGGTGCACACAATGTGCGCTGGCTTGCATTGTTTCCTATGACCGGGTTAATAATATCATTGTAAAGCGCTAATCATCCAAAATTGGCGCTATATAACTCGAAATATAACTTTTAATCATAACTTATTATAGTTATTATAGTTAACTGATATTGGCTTTAGTAATTATTACAATGCCTACGTTATTTAAGCACTTTGCAACTCCGAAACAAGAGGACACTGTAGTAACCACGATTAGACAGGGCTATGGGGACATTATTTGTATATATATGATTAGTATTTTATTTGTGATCATGAACGTCGATCAAGGGGGTCATCTGTCCGACTTCCTGTACAAGTATATACAGGAATTCGCGCTATATGCACATTCATGTGCATGTGGCTTTTCAAGATTGGTAGAGCGCATGCTTTCCGATAATAGGATCCCGAGTTCGAACCTTTCCCACTGCCTTTTTGACCTTCATCAAAGCAATTTATCCACAATTATTGATGCCTTATACTCGGGTGTATAAATGAATACCCTGTAGGAGGTAAGACCCCTCATGTACAAGATCTTCTCAATGCCCATGAGCCGCTTAGGAGGATTGCTCCCCAGGGAGTTGAGATGGTGCACACAATGTGCGCTGGCTTGCATTGTTTCCTATGACCGGGTTAATAATATCATTGTAAAGCGCTAATCATCCAAAATTGGCGCTATATAACTCGAAATATAACTTTTAATCATAACTTATTATAGTTATTATAGTTAACTGATATTGGCTTTAGTAATTATTACAATGCCTACGTTATTTAAGCACTTTGCAACTCCGAAACAAGAGGACACTGTAGTAACCACGATTAGACAGGGCTATGGGGACATTATTTGTATACATATGATTAGTATTTTATTTGTGATCATGAACGTCGATCAAGGGGGTCATCTGTCCGACCGTCCTGTACAAGTATATACAGGAATTCGCGCTATATGCACATTCATGTGCATGTGGCTTTTCAAGATTGGTTGAGCGCATGCTTTCCGATAATAGGATCCCGAGTTCGAACCTTTCCCACTGCCTTTTTGACCTTCATCAAAGCAATTTATCCACAATTATAGATGCTTTATACTTGGGTGTATAAATGAATACCCTGTAGGAGGTAAGACCCCTCATGTACAAGATCTTCTCAATGCCCATGAGCCGCTTAGGAGGATTGCTCCCCAGGGAGTTGAGATGGTGCACACAATGTGCGCTGGCTTGCATTGTTTCCTATGACCGGGCTAATAATATCATTGCAAAGCACTAATCATCCAAAATTGGCGCTATATAACTCGAAATATAACTTTTAATCATAACTTATTATAGTTATTATAGTTAACTGATATTGGCTTTAGTAATTATTACAATGCCTACGTTATTTAAGCACTTTGCAACTCCGAAACAAGAGGACACTGTAGTAACCACGATTAGACAGGGCTATGGGGACATTATTTGTATATATATGATTAGTATTTTATTTGTGATCATGAACGTCGATCAAGGGGGTCATCTGTCCGACTTCCTGTACAAGTATATACAGGAATCATGACGAAAACAGTCCATTTAAACTTCACCCCACTTTGGACCCGAAAGTGGGGTGCATTTTGGTGGTAAGCTCACCACAGAGCAAGAGAGAGTTAGAGTCCCTAATCTGCAGTGTAAACAAACTTTGCCAGGACATCACCAGCCCAACCTTGATAAGTACTGCTTGGAACTCCTCCATGATGTTCTAGTCTTATTCGCAGTCTCATATAGGTTCGGATTATGTCCATTCTCATAGCTACCGGTATACATGGGAGATGCCAGTTTCATCTTCCTTGCTTCACTTTATAAGCATAGTTATATCAGGAACTTCCTGGTTATAATTATGTTCCTTTCAAGTTTCATCATAATTGTCTAGTTCGATATAGTACATGGACACAATGAAATATGATATTGTCTAAAATTGTCAAAAATATCTTAACATCAAAATGATTTCTGGTCATGTTTAACTATTTTAATTGAAGCCTTTTTACTTGATCTAATACTTTTATGAGGATGACATAGTCCGCAATAAACTTGACAAACATTATCATCCATACTATATGTCGGAGTTTATAACAATAATTACTCATGAACCTCACACTCATCCAGATTCTGAGATTGCTCATTCTCACGAAGCTTGGTGTACGCGAAGATATTGGGAAAGAAAGCGGTCTGTAATACCAGACACGCAAGTGGGGTATTTCGGTCCCCGTTCACCGAAAAGTGAGATTCTGGCAAGATAAGAATTGAATTTCATCAAACTTTTATTTGATTTAATATGATCTGTATACGTATAGGATACAATATTTATTTCCCCACAATACATCAAGCCGTGATGATTGAATGTCCATTGCATGTAACACGAAAGAAACAGAAACTCTCAAATCTACAATCCTTTAGAAAGATAATAATTAGCTGAGTAATTAGGGCATTACAAGACATCGAAGGACTTAATCTATTTTACAATAGTTGATGCAACCATAATGGAACATTATGCTTCTCGATACTGAGGATATGAAATTTCAGCACAAGAGTATTTGGTTTTAAAATTTTATAGCAATTCGTTAAAGAAACATTTCAATGCTCACTTGTATAATAAATCTCTATGACAAGCTCATTTTTATCACGACAGTTAAACCTTTTCACTTTTTGATACTTAAGATTGTTGAAGAATTGCCTAATTGACTGCTCGAATGATTTTTTACCATTCTCCGAAACCTTTTGGTTTTTTGCTCATGATTATAGCGCATTATTCTTTTTGTCACTGTATAATAAGCAAATACACATCTGCACAACGAACGTCTTTATGATTATGATGTCCTCGTTTCGTTGTATGTTATAAATTCAATTTCATGACGAGAAGTGCGTCAAAAATATCTTAACATCGAAATGATTTCTGGTCATCTTTAACTATTTTAATTGAAGCCTTTTTACTTGATCTAATACTTTTATGGGGATGATATAGTCCGCAATAAACTTGACAAACATTATCATCCATACTATATGTCGGAGTTTATAACAATAATTACTCATGAACCTCACACTACAAGGACAACATTCATCCAGATTCTGAGATTGCTCATTCTCACGAAGCTTGGTGTACGCGAAGATATCGGGAAAGAAAGCGGTCTGTAATTACAGACACGCAAGTGGGGTATTTCGGTCCCCGTTCACCGAAAAGTGAGATTCTCCATTTGAAAGTCGGGTAAGGTCATAGAGATATATACTTAATAACGCCTTATTAAGTATATATCTCTATGGGTAAGGTCTACAAATATAGCCTCTGTTAAAGGCGTTACTCCGCCACCAAATTTATTCGCATAGACGAAATAAACTCGAACGCGTTTAGAAAAATGGTGTAGGCCTAGGCCTATAAGGAAAGGCCGGGAAAACATACATTTTGTTGATTTGACCGTTAAATATTTTTGAGGTATTAAAGCAAGAATAGAATGTTGTAAATATTGTTTTCGTTACATTTATTCAGTGCGTAATCTGAAGGTCTACTCAACTTTCTTTGCCTATTTCTTGCCCCCCCCCCCCCAAACGGCAGATCAAGGATTTGAAAATAGGGAGTGGCCGGGGCTCAGACGTCAAATTTGAAATAGGAGGGGGGGGGGGGTGGTTGTTTAGGCAGACGGCATATTTCTTGGAATTCGTTATAAAGACGGTATTCAAAAAAATGATGATTCTGGCAAAATAAGAATTGAATTTCATCAAACTTTTATTTGATTTAATATGATCTATATATGTATAGGATACAATATTTATTTCCCCACAATACATCAAGCCGTGATGAATGAATGTCCATTGCATGTAACACGAAAGAAACAGAAACTCTCAAATCTACAATCCTTTAGAAAGATAATAATTAGCTGAGTAATTAGGGCATTACAAGACATCGAAGGACTTAATCTATTTTACAATAGTTGATGCAACCATAATGGAACATTATGCTTCTCGATACTGAGGATATGAAATTTCAGCACAAGAGTATTTGGTTTCAAAATTTTATAGCAGTTCGTTAAAGAAACATTTCAATGCTCACTTGTATAATAAATCTCTATGACAAGCTCATTTTTATCACGACAGTTAAACCTTTTCACTTTTTGATACTTAAGATTGTTGAAGAATTGCCTAATTGACTGCTCGAATGATTTTTTACCATTCTCCGAAACCTCTTGGTTTTTTGCTCATGATTATAGCGCATTATTCTTTTTGTCACTGTATGTATTAATAAGCAAATACATATCTGCACAACGAACGTCTTTATGATTATGATGTCCTCGTTTCGTTGTATGTTATAAATTCAATATCATGACGAGAAGTGCGTCAAAAATATCTTAACATCGAAATGATTTCTGGTCATTTTTAACTATTTTAATTGAAGCCTTTTTACTTGATCTAATACTTTTATGAGGATGATATAGTCCGCAATAAACTTGACAAACATTATCATCCATACTATATGTCGGAGTTTATAACAATAATTACTCATGAACCTCACACTACAAGGACAACATTCATCCAGATTTTGAGATTGCTCATTCTCACGAAGCTTGGTGTACGCGAAGATATCGGGAAAGAAAGCGGTCTGTAATACCAGACACGCAAGTGGGGTATTTCGGTCCCCGTTCACCGAAAAGTGAGATTCTCCATTTGAAAGTCGGGTAAGGTCAACGAACTCAAACCAAGTAGAAGGATTGTGTCCGTTCACGTTTCACGCAGCGCAATGGCACCGCTCGAGTGCGCCCGCCGCCATTTTGTGTAGTACAAGAAATCGCCTGCGCATACGTATTGTGTACAAGCTCCTATTGCAATTGGAGGAAGGGACGTCCAGAAACCAGGGTTTTATTGTTAGTTTTGGTGAAAAATATCTTTACATATATTGTTTATGCCCTTTTCCAAGTCCCATACAGATGTTTGATGACTTGAATATTGGAATAAGAGCGGCAGCTTGCACAGTAGGGGAGTTGAAATTTTAGGTTTTTTTTTTGCATAAAGACTAAAAGAGCTAGACTATTTGTTAAATATCATTTGTGGTATTAGGTTAGTTTTGTCTCTTTCTGTGAAAGAAAGAATATATCAAATTATTTAGGCTCTATCTATATAAATCACTCCCACTTTCTCTTTACACACACTCGTAAATTCTCAGTCTTTATGTTTCTCTTCCCACTCCCCCTCTCTCTATCCCCTTCTCTCCCTCCCTCTCTTTTTCTTTCACACTCCCCCTCTCCCCTTCTTTCTCTACTCCCTCTCTCTTTCTCTCTATCCCCTTCTCCCTCTCCCTCTCTTTTTCTTTCACTCTCCCTTTCTTTCTCTTTCTCTCTATCCCCTTCTCTTTTTCTCTCCCCCTTTTTCTTTCACTCTCCCCCTCTCTCTTTTTGTCTCTCTCCCCTCTCTCTTTCTCTATCCCTTTGATTCTTGGCACTGCAGAAGTAGGCCCACTGAATATTAATATTATTTCTTTTCTTTCCCTCGGGAGGCTACCATTTAGCTGCCAGATATTATTTTCATCCCATATAGGCATATTAAAGATTTGTCTAAGAAGTGTTAAGTAATGACACATTGTGGCAACTATTCACATGTCTTTCCACATAATTGTGAATACTTTCATCTTTATTAAGTTTTTTTTTAACCTTGGCATTGCGCTATGTATTACATGAATGTATACAGTACATATCAAAACATCCATGAACTATTGCAATGGTGGATATGAAGAAAAAAATCCTCAATGGTGTGGAAAAAACGTTCCTCAAGCAAGCAATCATGGCACATTATGTTTATACCGGCACATTTCTTATTCATTTTAACACACAGAGAAATAATCACATGTACATTTGCATTTGACTGACTACAATGTACAAAAGGCAAGATTTTCTCCCTTTTAGCACTCAAAACTTGAACATACTTCATTAAAAAACTAGACATCAACAAGATATAATACATATGAATCAGTATTTCCCTCTATTTGGTTTGTTCATGAAGCAATGTATGGATTCATCTGATTTCAGTGAAAAATTTTAAAACAGATTTTTACTCTAGATGAAAGATGCAACTTTCATTTAGCTCAAGCTCTTTCAGTTGGTAAACATGGATATAACCATTGCAACTACAGTTTGAATTCAATAGTGTAGAATAGATGACACTGCACATTGAACAATAAAATCATTGGACAATATTTTATAACAAAACAGGGATCGTTTGCATACACCGTAAACCTCTGTATACAGATTTTCATACAACATAATGAGTGACTTCCTTATCTAATTTGACGAAACAATTTGTTTGTACACACATTTATGTGGCACTATGCCATCACCGAATACATTATCCATTATCAAGAACAGGCGCGGATCCAGGATTATCCTTTCTTCTCTCTTTTTTTTTTTTTTTTTTTTTTGCGGGGGGGGGGGGGCCAAGGCCCGCTCGGCCCCCCCCCCCCCCCTGGATCCGCGCCTGATCAAGAAACATACGCACAATAATTTGTAAATAGCTTTGGGAACCATAAGTGATCAGAGTCAAGTTAAAAATACAAAATTTAAAGAAAATCCCTTTCCCTGAAACACGTACGTACGTTGACAATAATCCAGTTTTTTTTTTTTATTTCTTTGATGCCTCTTTCGCAAATTCTAATCTCAAATCTAATTTATGCAATCAGATTCAAACTATACCTAAACCTGTCAGACAGAAGACAGGCTAGTGTCAATAATAGAATCACACAATTCCTTTCTCTCTGGGTAAGCCTAGATGTATAAAACACAAAATAGACCAGGGCAAATATCGTACACTATATTATCCCTGTAGTGCACATTCTGTCATTTCAGTGGGAAGGAGAAGATGAAATAGTCTGTTTGAATTAGTATATTTATTTCATCAATGGTGAAATATTATGTAAACAAAATACACATAAATAAGATTGACCAATTTTTTTATCCTTTTACAGCAGAAATCCCCAAATATTTCAAAATGTATATGTCTTTAAAGATATACATGTACCAGAATAATGGGAGCTTCGCAAAATATTGCCTGGTGTTTTTTTGTCTTGATTTGTATTTCAAGTGCTGTGCTTTACTAGGCCATATGAAATCACTACATAATCTACACATATTCATCTGAGGAGTAAGTTTTAGAGGACGTAGGAAGGTTCATGCAGGTAGCTTCTTTAACTGCCATGACTGACAGGTCGTAACTTTCACAAAGACCAACTTTGATGAGTAAAATTTCTTGTGTTTTACAACAATTTAAATGTCCAAAATTAAGGTGTAAATTTTAAGTAAATTCCAGTAAATTTCTTACAATAATACTTGAAAGTCTGACGACTCACGGGAAATTGTGTCACTATTAATACCAGCGCCGCGATGCAACATGTTCATAAGTTCAAGTTAATCTTCAAAGTAACTTGAACCAAGTTTCACCAAGTCAAACAAAAAAAGTGACCTGCTTATGCCCCAATGATTCCCCCCCCCCCCAAAAAAAAAAACACAAAACACAAAACAGTACAGTATTCTCTGGATATCATGTATTCGATATTATCGGTTTATAATACTTTGCAGCTCTGTGGAATTCAATATTTTTGATAGTTCATAGCCGATGTCATTGAACTCGAGCGAAAACAGTTCACAAACATGGAAATGAATAGATGGGACCGATGTACAAATACACGCTTTAGTCTGTGGCTTTCTGCGTTCGGATTATCATGCAAAACTGTTTATTTTTGCCATGTTTTTAATGAAGTGATCACTTAACTATGAAAGGTTATTCCAGAGCCTCTTTTAAGGCGATTGGTGCAGTTGAAAGCTGCACAATATGGCATTTTGCAGACGAAAGTTGAGCATACACGTAGCACGTAGTCGCAGTTCGCTTTCACAACGCTCGTTCTATCCAAGATGGCGCACGGCGGTGCAATTCAGCGGTCTCGGAAAATCCTTCTACTTACTTGGATTTCGATGGGTAAGGTCGACAAATATAGCCTCTGTTAAAGGCGTTACTCCACCACCCAATTCGGAACAGCTTGCCACATGCAGTATCGTGAATGCGCCCGGCACTCTGAGCGGCCGTTTTTCAGTGTATTTTCTTTTAGTGTTCTTAAAAATTTGCCGTGTCGTTTGATCAAAGAGGTACTGGGCAAGCTTGCCTATTAATGATTTGGTTCAATACATAAACATCTAACCTTTATGTTTTAAGGTAATGATTATATTTATGCAGAAAAACTAAAATACAGTGCGATTATTTCAAGTCGCCCTTTTTAGGTTATTATGCAGCAACATGACCAATCAAAGTTTGGTCCAGTTAACGCATGTTGGTTGGTGGTTTTTTAAAAGTTTATTTGTCCAATTAACTTCTTTATCTTCACAATGTTTCCTTTCCATGTTTCCTTTCCATCTTTCCTCATGTTTTTCACTATTATCACCTTTGTTCTATATACCTTTCGGCTGATATTATTCTTTATTTTTCTCCTTCTTTCAACATCTCTTTTCTAATTTTAATTTTATCTTCTTTAGCCATCTTTCCTTATGCCCTTCTTTATTTTCTCCGTCTTTCTAATTTTCATCTTTCCTTATGTATTCCTCTATTTTCACCTTGTTTTATTCTCTCTATCTAGTTTCTCATGTATTTCTTTATTTCTAACCTTCATTATCTTCTGTTTCCATCTTTCCCTGTGTATTTCTTTTTAAACCTTCTTTTATCTTCCTTTTCCATCTTTCCTTATGTTATTCTTTAGTTTCTCCTTATTTTATCTTTTTCATCTTTCCTTATGTATTCCTCTATTTTCACCTTGTTTTATTCTCTCTATGTATTTCTTTTTTTTTCTAACCTTCTTTATCTTCTGTTTCCATCTTTCCTTATGTATTTCTTTTAAACTTTTTATCTTCCTTTTCCATCTTTCCTTATGCTATTCTTTATTTTCTCTTCCTTCTTTCCCTCCATTTCCATCTTTCCTTATTATCACCCGTCTTTCCCTATTTTATCCTCCCTTTATATTTTCCTTCTGCATTTTTCCATTGCCAAGCACATCAATGTTCTCTTCCATACGTAAAAGAAACTTAAAGGTAAAGACCATTTATGGTCATGCGATTGCATTGTGAAAGAAACGTGGAATCGATCAGAAAGGTTGATCATCTAGCATCTAGCATCTGCAAGGTTCTGGAATCATCAAAATGATAACAAATTTGGCCCATTCTCCGTAAAGTTACAAGCACTATACACAGAAAGACGTATATGGGACTACCCTATATCTCTCACACGACCATGAGAGAAACAAATTTACCAAATATATGAATTAGTAGGCGGTTTCACTGCAAATTTTTTATCATCATGTATTAGTCAAAACATATTCTTTCACATGATTGGTAATGAGAGCTTCCATTTCATTTTTTGAAATTGGGGCGTTTCCAATACTGGTCTTTACCTTTAAATAGCTAGTACTTGCTAAAAAAAAACAATATGAAGTGAGACTTTAGACACACTGAATCCAGGCCTATTATAAATATAGGTGTAGGGTCTGCGATGAGAAGACTATGAATCTGGACTGGATATCAGATACCAGCTGGTAATCCCTTTATCAGTAACTAGGCTATGATTGACGCTGTCTCTCTCCCCATGGACCCTACTGGTAATCCCTTTATCAGTGGTCAGTGCTCCTATCAGATTATGGTAGCACCAGGAAAAGTGGTGAACTGGTGAGCAGAGCTCAAATGAGATGTTTTCCTAATGTCGCGCTATATGCACATTCATGTGCATGTGGCTTTTCAAGATTGGTAGAGCGCATGCTTTCCGATAATAGGATCCCGAGTTCGAACCTTTCCCACTGCCTTTTTGACCTTCATCAAAGCAATTTATCCACAAGTATTGATGCTTTATACTCGGGTGTATAAATGAATACCCTGTAGGAGGTAAGACCCCTCACGTACAAGATCTTCTCAATGCCCATGAGCCGCTTAGGAGGATTGCTCCCCAGGGAGTTGAGATGGTGCACACAATGTGCGCTGGCTTGCATTGTTTCCTATGACCGGGTTAATAATATCATTGTAAAGCGCTAATCATCCAAAATTGGCGCTATATAACTCGAAATATAACTTTTAATCATAACTTATATTAGTTATTATAGTTAACTGATATTGGCTTTAGTAATTATTACAATGCCTACGTTATTTAAGCACTTTGCAACTCCGAAACAAGAGGACACTGTAGTAACCACGATTAGACAGGGCTATGGGGACATTATTTGTATATATATGATTAGTATTTTATTTGTGATCATGAACGTCGATCAAGGGGGTCATCTGTCCGACTTCCTGTACAAGTATATACAGGAATTCGCGCTATATGCACATTCATGTGCATGTGGCTTTTCAAGATTGGTAGAGCGCATGCTTTCCGATAATAGGATCCCGAGTTCGAACCTTTCCCACAGCCTTTTTGACCTTCATCAAAGCAATTTATCCACAATTATTAATGCCTTATACTCGGGTGTATAAATGAATACCCTGTAGGAGGTAAGACCCCTCATGTACAAGATCTTCTCAATGCCCATGTGCCGCTTAGGAGGATTGCTCCCCAGGGAGTTGAGATGGTGCACACAATGTGCGCTGGCTTGCATTGTTTCCTATGACCGGGTTAATAATATCATTGTAAAGCGCTAATCATCCAAAATTGGCGCTATATAACTCGAAATATAACTTTTAATCATAACTTATTATAGTTATTATAGTTAACTGATATTGGCTTTAGTAATTATTACAATGCCTACGTTATTTAAGCACTTTGCAACTCCGAAACAAGAGGACACTGTAGTAACCACGATTAGACAGGGCTATGGGGACATTATTTGTATATATATGATTAGTATTTTATTTGTGATCATGAACGTCGATCAAGGGGGTCATCTGTCCGACTTCCTGTACAAGTATATACAGGAATTCGCGCTATATGCACATTCATGTGCATGTGGCTTTTCAAGATTGGTAGAGCGCATGCTTTCCGATAATAGGATCCCGAGTTCGAACCTTTCCCACTGCCTTTTTGACCTTCATCAAAGCAATTTATCCACAATTATTGATGCCTTATACTCGGGTGTATAAATGAATACCCTGTAGGAGGTAAGACCCCTCATGTACAAGATCTTCTCAATGCCCATGAGCCGCTTAGGAGGATTGCTCCCCAGGGAGTTGAGATGGTGCACACAATGTGCGCTGGCTTGCATTGTTTCCTATGACCGGGCTAATAATATCATTGTAAAGCGCTCATCATTCAAAATTGGCGCTATATAACTCGAAATATAACTTTTAATTATAACTTATTATAGTTATTATAGTTAACTAATACTGGCTTTAGTAATTATTACAATGCCTACGTTATTTAAGTACTTTGCAACTCCGAAACAAGAGGACACTGTAGTAACCACTATTAGACAGGGCTATGGGGACATTATTATATATATGATTAGTATTTTATTTGTGATCATGAACGTCGATCAAGTTGGTCATCTGACCGACTTCCTGTACAGGAATTCGCGCTATATGCACATTCATGTGCATGTGGCTTTTCAAGATTGGTAGAGCGCATGCTTTCCGATAATAGGATCCCGAGTTCGAACCTTTCCCACTGCCTTTTTGACCTTCATCAAAGCAATTTATCCACAAGTATTGATGCTTTATACTCGGGTGTATAAATGAATACCCTGTAGGAGGTAAGACCCCTCATGTACAAGATCTTCTCAATGCCCATGAGCCGCTTAGGAGGATTGCTCCCCAGGGAGTTGAGATGGTGCACACAATGTGCGCTGGCTTGCATTGTTTCCTATGACCGGGTTAATAATATCATTGTAAAGCGCTAATCATCCAAAATTGGCGCTATATAACTCGAAATATAACTTTTAATCATAACTTATTATAGTTATTATAGTTAACTGATATTGGCTTTAGTAATTATTACAATGCCTACGTTATTTAAGCACTTTGCAACTCCGAAACAAGAGGACACTGTAGTAACCACGATTAGACAGGGCTATGGGGACATTATTTGTATATATATGATTAGTATTTTATTTGTGATCATGAACGTCGATCAAGGGGGGTCATCTGTCCGACTTCCTGTACAAGTATATACAGGAATTCGCGCTATATGCACATTCATGTGCATGTGGCTTTTCAAGATTGGTAGAGCGCATGCTTTCCGATAATAGGATCCCGAGTTCGAACCTTTCCCACTGCCTTTTTGACCTTCATCAAAGCAATTTATCCACAATTATTGATGCCTTATACTCGGGTGTATAAATGAATACCCTGTAGGAGGTAAGACCCCTCATGTACAAGATCTTCTCAATGCCCATGAGCCGCTTAGGAGGATTGCTCCCCAGGGAGTTGAGATGGTGCACACAATGTGCGCTGGCTTGCATTGTTTCCTATGACCGGGTTAATAATATCATTGTAAAGCGCTAATCATCCAAAATTGGCGCTATATAACTCGAAATATAACTTTTAATCATAACTTATTATAGTTATTATAGTTAACTGATATTGGCTTTAGTAATTATTACAATGCCTACGTTATTTAAGCACTTTGCAACTCCGAAACAAGAGGACACTGTAGTAACCACGATTAGACAGGGCTATGGGGACATTATTTGTATACATATGATTAGTATTTTATTTGTGATCATGAACGTCGATCAAGGGGGTCATCTGTCCGACCGTCCTGTACAAGTATATACAGGAATTCGCGCTATATGCACATTCATGTGCATGTGGCTTTTCAAGATTGGTAGAGCGCATGCTTTCCGATAATAGGATCCCGAGTTCGAACCTTTCCCACTGCCTTTTTGACCTTCATCAAAGCAATTTATCCACAATTATAGATGCTTTATACTCGGGTGTATAAATGAATACCCTGTAGGAGGTAAGACCCCTCATGTACAAGATCTTCTCAATGCCCATGAGCCGCTTAGGAGGATTGCTCCCCAGGGAGTTGAGATGGTGCACACAATGTGCGCTGGCTTGCATTGTTTCCTATGACCGGGCTAATAATATCATTGCAAAGCACTAATCATCCAAAATTGGCGCTATATAACTCGAAATATAACTTTTAATCATAACTTATTATAGTTATTATAGTTAACTGATATTGGCTTTAGTAATTATTACAATGCCTACGTTATTTAAGCACTTTGCAACTCCGAAACAAGAGGACACTGTAGTAACCACGATTAGACAGGGCTATGGGGACATTATTTGTATATATATGATTAGTATTTTATTTGTGATCATGAACGTCGATCAAGGGGGTCATCTGTCCGACTTCCTGTACAAGTATATACAGGAATTCGCGCTATATGCACATTCATGTGCATGTGGCTTTTCAAGATTGGTAGAGCGCATGCTTTCCGATAATAGGATCCCGAGTTCGAACCTTTCCCACTGCCTTTTTGACCTTCATCAAAGCAATTTATCCACAAGTATTGATGCTTTATACTCGGGTGTATAAATGAATACCCTGTAGGAGGTAAGACCCCTCATGTACAAGATCTTCTCAATGCCCATGAGCCGCTTAGGAGGATTGCTCCCCAGGGAGTTGAGATGGTGCACACAATGTGCGCTGGCTTGCATTGTTTCCTATGACCGGGTTAATAATATCATTGTAAAGCGCTAATCATCCAAAATTGGCGCTATATAACTCGAAATATAACTTTTAATCATAACTTATATTAGTTATTATAGTTAACTGATATTGGCTTTAGTAATTATTACAATGCCTACGTTATTTAAGCACTTTGCAACTCCGAAACAAGAGGACACTGTAGTAACCACGATTAGACAGGGCTATGGGGACATTATTTGTATATATATGATTAGTATTTTATTTGTGATCATGAACGTCGATCAAGGGGGTCATCTGTCCGACTTCCTGTACAAGTATATACAGGAATTCGCGCTATATGCACATTCATGTGCATGTGGCTTTTCAAGATTGGTAGAGCGCATGCTTTCCGATAATAGGATCCCGAGTTCGAACCTTTCCCACTGCCTTTTTGACCTTCATCAAAGCAATTTATCCACAATTATTGATGCTTATACTCGGGTGTATAAATGAATACCCTGTAGGAGGTAAGACCCCTCATGTACAAGATCTTCTCAATGCCCATGAGCCGCTTAGGAGGATTGCTCCCCAGGGAGTTGAGATGGTGCACACAATGTGCGCTGGCTTGCATTGTTTCCTATGACCGGGTTAATAATATCATTGTAAAGCGCTAATCATCCAAAATTGGCGCTATATAACTCGAAATATAACTTTTAATCATAACTTATTATAGTTATTATAGTTAACTGATATTGGCTTTAGTAATTATTACAATGCCTACGTTATTTAAGCACTTTGCAACTCCGAAACAAGAGGACACTGTAGTAATCACGATTAGACAGGGCTATGGGGACATTATTTGTATATATATGATTAGTATTTTATTTGTGATCATGAACGTCGATCAAGGGGGTCATCTGTCCGACCGTCCTGTACAGAGTATATACAGGAATTCGCGCTATATGCACATTCATGTGCATGTGGCTTTTCAAGATTGGTAGAGCGCATGCTTTCCGATAATAGGATCCCGAGTTCGAACCTTTCCCACTGCCTTTTTGACCTTCATCAAAGCAATTTATCCACAAGTATTGATGCTTTATACTCGGGTGTATAAATGAATACCCTGTAGGAGGTAAGACCCCTCACGTACAAGATCTTCTCAATGCCCATGAGCCGCTTAGGAGGATTGCTCCCCAGGGAGTTGAGATGGTGCACACAATGTGCGCTGGCTTGCATTGTTTTCTATGACCGGGTTAATAATATCATTGTAAAGCGCTAATCATCCAAAATTGGCGCTATATAACTCGAAATATAACTTTTAATCATAACTTATATTAGTTATTATAGTTAACTGATATTGGCTTTAGTAATTATTACAATGCCTACGTTATTTAAGCACTTTGCAACTCCGAAACAAGAGGACACTGTAGTAACCACGATTAGACAGGGCTATGGGGACATTATTTGTATATATATGATTAGTATTTTATTTGTGATCATGAACGTCGATCAAGGGGGTCATCTGTCCGACTTCCTGTACAAGTATATACAGGAATTCGCGCTATATGCACATTCATGTGCATGTGGCTTTTCAAGATTGGTAGAGCGCATGCTTTCCGATAATAGGATCCCGAGTTCGAACCTTTCCCACTGCCTTTTTGACCTTCATCAAAGCAATTTATCCACAATTATTGATGCCTTATACTCGGGTGTATAAATGAATACCCTGTAGGAGGTAAGACCCCTCATGTACAAGATCTTCTCAATGCCCATGAGCCGCTTAGGAGGATTGCTCCCCAGGGAGTTGAGATGGTGCACACAATGTGCGCTGGCTTGCATTGTTTCCTATGACCGGGTTAATAATATCATTGTAAAGCGCTAATCATCCAAAATTGGCGCTATATAACTCGAAATATAACTTTTAATCATAACTTATTATAGTTATTATAGTTAACTGATATTGGCTTTAGTAATTATTACAATGCCTACGTTATTTAAGCACTTTGCAACTCCGAAACAAGAGGACACTGTAGTAATCACGATTAGACAGGGCTATGGGGACATTATTTGTATATATATGATTAGTATTTTATTTGTGATCATGAACGTCGATCAAGGGGGTCATCTGTCCGACCGTCCTGTACAAGAGTATATACAGGAATTCGCGCTATATGCACATTCATGTGCATGTGGCTTTTCAAGATTGGTAGAGCGCATGCTTTCCGATAATAGGATCCCGAGTTCGAACCTTTCCCACTGCCTTTTTGACCTTCATCAAAGCAATTTATCCACAATTATAGATGCTTTATACTCGGGTGTATAAATGAATACCCTGTAGGAGGTAAGACCCCTCATGTACAAGATCTTCTCAATGCCCATGAGCCGCTTAGGAGGATTGCTCCCCAGGGAGTTGAGATGGTGCACACAATGTGCGCTGGCTTGCATTGTTTCCTATGACCGGGCTAATAATATCATTGTAAAGCGCTCATCATTCAAAATTGGCGCTATATAACTCGAAATATAACTTTTAATTATAACTTATTATAGTTATTATAGTTAACTAATACTGGCTTTAGTAATTATTACAATGCCTACGTTATTTAAGTACTTTGCAACTCCGAAACAAGAGGACACTGTAGTAACCACTATTAGACAGGGCTATGGGGACATTATTATATATATGATTAGTATTTTATTTGTGATCATGAACGTCGATCAAGGGGGTCATCTGACCGACTTCCTGTACAGGAATTCGCGCTATATGCACATTCATGTGCATGTGGCTTTTCAAGATTGGTAGAGCGCATGCTTTCCGATAATAGGATCCCGAGTTCGAACCTTTCCCACTGCCTTTTTGACCTTCATCAAAGCAATTTATCCACAAGTATTGATGCTTTATACTCGGGTGTATAAATGAATACCCTGTAGGAGGTAAGACCCCTCATGTACAAGATCTTCTCAATGCCCATGAGCCGCTTAGGAGGATTGCTCCCCAGGGAGTTGAGATGGTGCACACAATGTGCGCTGGCTTGCATTGTTTCCTATGACCGGGTTAATAATATCATTGTAAAGCGCTAATCATCCAAAATTGGCGCTATATAACTCGAAATATAACTTTTAATCATAACTTATTATAGTTATTATAGTTAACTGATATTGGCTTTAGTAATTATTACAATGCCTACGTTATTTAAGCACTTTGCAACTCCGAAACAAGAGGACACTGTAGTAACCACGATTAGACAGGGCTATGGGGACATTATTTGTATATATATGATTAGTATTTTATTTGTGATCATGAACGTCGATCAAGGGGGTCATCTGTCCGACTTCCTGTACAAGTATATACAGGAATTCGCGCTATATGCACATTCATGTGCATGTGGCTTTTCAAGATTGGTAGAGCGCATGCTTTCCGATAATAGGATCCCGAGTTCGAACCTTTCCCACTGCCTTTTTGACCTTCATCAAAGCAATTTATCCACAATTATTGATGCCTTATACTCGGGTGTATAAATGAATACCCTGTAGGAGGTAAGACCCCTCATGTACAAGATCTTCTCAATGCCCATGAGCCGCTTAGGAGGATTGCTCCCCAGGGAGTTGAGATGGTGCACACAATGTGCGCTGGCTTGCATTGTTTCCTATGACCGGGTTAATAATATCATTGTAAAGCGCTAATCATCCAAAATTGGCGCTATATAACTCGAAATATAACTTTTAATCATAACTTATTATAGTTATAATAGTTAACTGATATTGGCTTTAGTAATTATTACAATGCCTACGTTATTTAAGCACTTTGCAACTCCGAAACAAGAG
Source organism: Strongylocentrotus purpuratus (assembly GCF_000002235.5). Lineage (NCBI taxonomy): Eukaryota > Metazoa > Echinodermata > Echinoidea > Camarodonta > Strongylocentrotidae > Strongylocentrotus > Strongylocentrotus purpuratus. The sequence goes on from NW_022145603.1 coordinate 16,078,759, forward strand.
GACACTGTAGTAACCACGATTAGACAGGGCTATGGGGACATTATTTGTATATATATGATTAGTATTTTATTTGTGATCATGAACGTCGATCAAGGGGGTCATCTGTCCGACCGTCCTGTACAAGTATATACAGGAATTCGCGCTATATGCACATTCATGTGCATGTGGCTTTTCAAGATTGGTAGAGCGCATGCTTTCCGATAATAGGATCCCGAGTTCGAACCTTTCCCACTGCCTTTTTGACCTTCATCAAAGCAATTTATCCACAATTATAGATGCTTTATACTCGGGTGTATAAATGAATACCCTGTAGGAGGTAAGACCCCTCATGTACAAGATCTTCTCAATGCCCATGAGCCGCTTAGGAGGATTGCTCCCCAGGGAGTTGAGATGGTGCACACAATGTGCGCTGGCTTGCATTGTTTCCTATGACCGGGTTAATAATATCATTGTAAAGCGCTAATCATCCAAAATTGGCGCTATATAACTCGAAATATAACTTTTAATCATAACTTATTATAGTTATTATAGTTAACTGATATTGGCTTTAGTAATTATTACAATGCCTACGTTATTTAAGCACTTTGCAACTCCGAAACAAGAGGACACTGTAGTAACCACGATTAGACAGGGCTATGGGGACATTATTTGTATATATATGATTAGTATTTTATTTGTGATCATGAACGTCGATCAAGGGGGTCATCTGTCCGACCGTCCTGTACAAGAGTATATACAGGAATTCGCGCTATATGCACATTCATGTGCATGTGGCTTTTCAAGATTGGTAGAGCGCATGCTTTCCGATAATAGGATCCCGAGTTCGAACCTTTCCCACTGCCTTTTTGACCTTCATCAAAGCAATTTATCCACAATTATAGATGCTTTATACTCGGGTGTATAAATGAATACCCTGTAGGAGGTAAGACCCCTCATGTACAAGATCTTCTCAATGCCCATGAGCCGCTTAGGAGGATTGCTCCCCAGGGAGTTGAGATGGTGCACACAATGTGCGCTGGCTTGCATTGTTTCCTATGACCGGGCTAATAATATCATTGTAAAGCGCTCATCATTCAAAATTGGCGCTATATAACTCGAAATATAACTTTTAATTATAACTTATTATAGTTATTATAGTTAACTAATACTGGCTTTAGTAATTATTACAATGCCTACGTTATTTAAGTACTTTGCAACTCCGAAACAAGAGGACACTGTAGTAACCACTATTAGACAGGGCTATGGGGACATTATTATATATATGATTAGTATTTTATTTGTGATCATGAACGTCGATCAAGGGGGTCATCTGACCGACTTCCTGTACAGGAATTCGCGCTATATGCACATTCATGTGCATGTGGCTTTTCAAGATTGGTAGAGCGCATGCTTTCCGATAATAGGATCCCGAGTTCGAACCTTTCCCACTGCCTTTTTGACCTTCATCAAAGCAATTTATCCACAAGTATTGATGCTTTATACTCGGGTGTATAAATGAATACCCTGTAGGAGGTAAGACCCCTCATGTACAAGATCTTCTCAATGCCCATGAGCCGCTTAGGAGGATTGCTCCCCAGGGAGTTGAGATGGTGCACACAATGTGCGCTGGCTTGCATTGTTTCCTATGACCGGGTTAATAATATCATTGTAAAGCGCTAATCATCCAAAATTGGCGCTATATAACTCGAAATATAACTTTTAATCATAACTTATTATAGTTATTATAGTTAACTGATATTGGCTTTAGTAATTATTACAATGCCTACGTTATTTAAGCACTTTGCAACTCCGAAACAAGAGGACACTGTAGTAACCACGATTAGACAGGGCTATGGGGACATTATTTGTATATATATGATTAGTATTTTATTTGTGATCATGAACGTCGATCAAGGGGGGTCATCTGTCCGACTTCCTGTACAAGTATATACAGGAATTCGCGCTATATGCACATTCATGTGCATGTGGCTTTTCAAGATTGGTAGAGCGCATGCTTTCCGATAATAGGATCCCGAGTTCGAACCTTTCCCACTGCCTTTTTGACCTTCATCAAAGCAATTTATCCACAATTATTGATGCCTTATACTCGGGTGTATAAATGAATACCCTGTAGGAGGTAAGACCCCTCATGTACAAGATCTTCTCAATGCCCATGAGCCGCTTAGGAGGATTGCTCCCCAGGGAGTTGAGATGGTGCACACAATGTGCGCTGGCTTGCATTGTTTCCTATGACCGGGTTAATAATATCATTGTAAAGCGCTAATCATCCAAAATTGGCGCTATATAACTCGAAATATAACTTTTAATCATAACTTATTATAGTTATTATAGTTAACTGATATTGGCTTTAGTAATTATTACAATGCCTACGTTATTTAAGCACTTTGCAACTCCGAAACAAGAGGACACTGTAGTAACCACGATTAGACAGGGCTATGGGGACATTATTTGTATATATATGATTAGTATTTTATTTGTGATCATGAACGTCGATCAAGGGGGTCATCTGTCCGACCGTCCTGTACAAGTATATACAGGAATTCGCGCTATATGCACATTCATGTGCATGTGGCTTTTCAAGATTGGTAGAGCGCATGCTTTCCGATAATAGGATCCCGAGTTCGAACCTTTCCCACTGCCTTTTTGACCTTCATCAAAGCAATTTATCCACAATTATAGATGCTTTATACTCGGGTGTATAAATGAATACCCTGTAGGAGGTAAGACCCCTCATGTACAAGATCTTCTCAATGCCCATGAGCCGCTTAGGAGGATTGCTCCCCAGGGAGTTGAGATGGTGCACACAATGTGCGCTGGCTTGCATTGTTTCCTATGACCGGGCTAATAATATCATTGTAAAGCGCTAATCATCCAAAATTGGCGCTATATAACTCGAAATATAACTTTTAATCATAACTTATTATAGTTAACTGATATTGGCTTTAGTAATTATTACAATGCCTACGTTATTTAAGCACTTTGCAACTCCGAAACAAGAGGACACTGTAGTAACCACGATTAGACAGGGCTATGGGGACATTATTTGTATATATATGATTAGTATTTTATTTGTGATCATGAACGTCGATCAAGGGGGTCATCTGTCCGACTTCCTGTACAAGTATATACAGGAATTCGCGCTATATGCACATTCATGTGCATGTGGCTTTTCAAGATTGGTAGAGCGCATGCTTTCCGATAATAGGATCCCGAGTTCGAACCTTTCCCACTGCCTTTTTGACCTTCATCAAAGCAATTTATCCACAAGTATTGATGCTTTATACTCGGGTGTATAAATGAATACCCTGTAGGAGGTAAGACCCCTCACGTACAAGATCTTCTCAATGCCCATGAGCCGCTTAGGAGGATTGCTCCCCAGGGAGTTGAGATGGTGCACACAATGTGCGCTGGCTTGCATTGTTTCCTATGACCGGGTTAATAATATCATTGTAAAGCGCTAATCATCCAAAATTGGCGCTATATAACTCGAAATATAACTTTTAATCATAACTTATATTAGTTATTATAGTTAACTGATATTGGCTTTAGTAATTATTACAATGCCTACGTTATTTAAGCACTTTGCAACTCCGAAACAAGAGGACACTGTAGTAACCACGATTAGACAGGGCTATGGGGACATTATTTGTATATATATGATTAGTATTTTATTTGTGATCATGAACGTCGATCAAGGGGGTCATCTGTCCGACTTCCTGTACAAGTATATACAGGAATTCGCGCTATATGCACATTCATGTGCATGTGGCTTTTCAAGATTGGTAGAGCGCATGCTTTCCGATAATAGGATCCCGAGTTCGAACCTTTCCCACTGCCTTTTTGACCTTCATCAAAGCAATTTATCCACAATTATTGATGCCTTATACTCGGGTGTATAAATGAATACCCTGTAGGAGGTAAGACCCCTCATGTACAAGATCTTCTCAATGCCCATGAGCCGCTTAGGAGGATTGCTCCCCAGGGAGTTGAGATGGTGCACACAATGTGCGCTGGCTTGCATTGTTTCCTATGACCGGGTTAATAATATCATTGTAAAGCGCTAATCATCCAAAATTGGCGCTATATAACTCGAAATATAACTTTTAATCATAACTTATTATAGTTATTATAGTTAACTGATATTGGCTTTAGTAATTATTACAATGCCTACGTTATTTAAGCACTTTGCAACTCCGAAACAAGAGGACACTGTAGTAATCACGATTAGACAGGGCTATGGGGACATTATTTGTATATATATGATTAGTATTTTATTTGTGATCATGAACGTCGATCAAGGGGGTCATCTGTCCGACCGTCCTGTACAAGTATATACAGGAATTCGCGCTATATGCACATTCATGTGCATGTGGCTTTTCAAGATTGGTAGAGCGCATGCTTTCCGATAATAGGATCCCGAGTTCGAACCTTTCCCACTGCCTTTTTGACCTTCATCAAAGCAATTTATCCACAATTATAGATGCTTTATACTCGGGTGTATAAATGAATACCCTGTAGGAGGTAAGACCCCTCATGTACAAGATCTTCTCAATGCCCATGAGCCGCTTAGGAGGATTGCTCCCCAGGGAGTTGAGATGGTGCACACAATGTGCGCTGGCTTGCATTGTTTCCTATGACCGGGTTAATAATATCATTGTAAAGCGCTAATCATCCAAAATTGGCGCTATATAACTCGAAATATAACTTTTAATCATAACTTATTATAGTTATTATAGTTAACTGATATTGGCTTTAGTAATTATTACAATGCCTACGTTATTTAAGCACTTTGCAACTCCGAAACAAGAGGACACTGTAGTAATCACGATTAGACAGGGCTATGGGGACATTATTTGTATATATATGATTAGTATTTTATTTGTGATCATGAACGTCGATCAAGGGGGTCATCTGTCCGACCGTCCTGTACAAGAGTATATACAGGAATTCGCGCTATATGCACATTCATGTGCATGTGGCTTTTCAAGATTGGTAGAGCGCATGCTTTCCGATAATAGGATCCCGAGTTCGAACCTTTCCCACTGCCTTTTTGACCTTCATCAAAGCAATTTATCCACAATTATAGATGCTTTATACTCGGGTGTATAAATGAATACCCTGTAGGAGGTAAGACCCCTCATGTACAAGATCTTCTCAATGCCCATGAGCCGCTTAGGAGGATTGCTCCCCAGGGAGTTGAGATGGTGCACACAATGTGCGCTGGCTTGCATTGTTTCCTATGACCGGGCTAATAATATCATTGTAAAGCGCTCATCATTCAAAATTGGCGCTATATAACTCGAAATATAACTTTTAATTATAACTTATTATAGTTATTATAGTTAACTAATACTGGCTTTAGTAATTATTACAATGCCTACGTTATTTAAGTACTTTGCAACTCCGAAACAAGAGGACACTGTAGTAACCACTATTAGACAGGGCTATGGGGACATTATTATATATATGATTAGTATTTTATTTGTGATCATGAACGTCGATCAAGTTGGTCATCTGACCGACTTCCTTTACAAGTATATTCAGGAATTCACGCTACATGTACATTCATGTGCATGTGGCTTGTCAAGATTGGTAGAGCGCATGCTTTCCGATAATAGGAGCCCGAGTTCGAACCCTTCCCACTGCCTTTTTTTTCCTTCAGCAAAACAACTTTTCCACAATAATATTATTGATGCTCTATACTCAGGTGTATAAATGAGGACCCGGTAGGAGATGGAAGTCCTCATGTAAAAGATCTTCTCAATGCCCATGAGCCGCTAAGGAGGATTGTTCCCCAGGGAGTTGTGATGGTACACACAATGTGTGCTGGTTTGCATTGTTTCCTATGACCGGGCTAATGATATCATTGTAAAGCGCTTATCATCCATATTAGGCGCTAGATAAATCGAAACATTACTTTTAATCATAACCTTATATAGTTATTATAGTTTTTAATATAACGGGGGGCGGGGGGGAGGGGGGAGTTAGTCATTCAAAACTATTTCTCTAGATCATGTAGATGATCTTTATCCATGCTGCTTTGATAAACTTTGCGTATTCGTATAAAGCATGAAATTAAAACATATTTATACAAATATGAAATAGTGATCTTTGGGGGGTTTCCAGATTACATGGCGTATGGTGGCTACTCATAACACAAATCCGTTATTACTCCAGATTATTGCCGAAATATCTAGTAGGATCTACGTGGCGACCTTTTCAGTTCAGATATTTTATCACCCCCCCCCCCCCCCATTGTTATGCCTTCCCATTTTCTCACCTCCCAGCAGAAGTACCATTCTCTGTTCATATCTGATTAAAATTCCTAAAAACCAAGGAGGAAATATAAAATGTTTTAAATCCCTTATCTAGACCTTCCCCCACCTCCTTGGTTACCCCTTGCCATCCATAAAACATTGTTATGCCCTCCCCTTTCCCCCCTTCCGATCCTAGTCCCATTCTCTGTTAATTTTTTTTTTTTTTTTAAACCAAGGAGGTAATACATACTGCTTTGCCATACATGACACATTGTAATGCCCTCCCCCTTCTCCCCTCCCGACACTAGTCCCATTCTCTGTTCGTATCTAATTAAAACCCTGCAACCAAGGAGGTAACATTTACACTTTATATCCCCTTATCCTGCCATCCATAACACATTGTTATCCCCTCTAATAAAACCCTACAACCAAGGAGGTAACATTTTGGGGGAAATCTGACACTTTACTGGCATCCCTTTAGCTTATTAATCCACAATTCTAAACGTAAATAATATGTTGACATTGGTATCATTAAACCCAAAACCAAGGAGGCAACATTGACACTTTATATCCCATTATCCAGACATATCCCCCAGCTTGGTTTCTCTTTGTCATCCATAAAACATTGCTATGCCCTCCCCCTTCTCCCCTTCCGACACTAGTCCCATTCTCTGTTCATATCTAATTAAAACCCTGGAACCAAATAAGGTAACATTTACACGTTATATCCCCTTATCCAGACCTATCCCCCTGGCAACCCCTAGCCATCCATAACAAATTGTTATGCCTTCCTCTTTTCTCCCCTCCCGGGGAGGGGGAGGGGGGGGGGGGTCATTCATAACTCTTTTATCTAGATCATGTAGATATTCTTTATCCATGCTGCATGTAACTGAATACAAATCATCGAATGTTTTGAAGGCACGGATCATTTAAAACCCAGCAAGGCGATGTTAGGAACATTTCTGAGCTCAAATTCCCCGCTGGAATCCCATTGAGATTGCATTGTGGTTATTCCTTAATAACTGATACCATTCAGGGTTTCGTCGGTGTTCTTGCAACGTGCATTCTATAATCTGAACATTTCTGAGGGGGGGGGGGGGGGGTAGTGAGCACTGCTTTTTTGTTTTGGTCCTTGAAAATTTGAGCGCCAGGGAGGGGGGGGGGCATTTCCAAAGAAACGTATTTTTACACGTTTTTTTTCCCAGGCCCCCCCCCCCCTCCCCTGGATCCGCCACTGGGGTATGCGCACAGTAGCTGTATATAATTATAGGTTTTCCCATCCATTTTTCAAAAGATCGTCATTCAATTTCATTAGTGCACCCACTTTTTCAAGCACTCGAAAAGTTCCCCTTTGTACATAGGAAAAGTGCCCCTTTAACTTTGTAAAAATAGCCCTTTTTTACATAGGAATAGTGCCCCTCTTACCTGACAAGTGTCCCTATTAATTAGTCAAATTGACCCTTCCCCTTTTCATCTGTGATAAGTGCCCCTTTTATTTTCACACGTGCCCCCTTTTCCTTCGACAAGTTCCCATTTTCCTTTGCAAAAAGTGTCAATTTTCCATTCTAATAAGTGCCCTTCTTAATCTCTATAGTAAGTGCTTCTTTTCAGGTACGAGAAGTGCCCTTTTTCACTTTGATAAGTGCCCCCTTCATCTTGCATAATTGCCCTATTCAAATCTGAGAGGTGCCTCTGTTACTGTGACAAGTGCCCCTTTTCCTTTGTAAGAGTTTCCCCCTTTAAATAGCTACCCCCATTTTAACTCGGATAAAGCAAATATTTTCACATGTTCCCCTTTACCTTTCTAATAAGCGCCCCCATTAAAAAAGAGCCCCTTTACCTTATCATAAATGCCCCTTTTCATCTCTGGTAAATGACCTTTTTCAGGTACGAGGAGTTACTCCTATCAACTTCAGATAAGTGCCCGCTTCACTTCCGATAAATGCCCCTTTAAAATCTGATCGGTGCCCATTTTCTTTCAACAAAATAATGCACATTTTCCTTTATTAAAAGTGCCCCTTTTTTATTCACATAAGTGCCCCTTTTTATATCTGGTCTTTGCCCATTTTCAGGTGCGATAAGTGCCTCTTTTCACCTTTGATAATTTCCTTTTTACCAATGATACGTGCCCCTTTTCCTTTCTAATAAGGGACCTATCCCCTTTTCATAAATACCCTTTTCACCTTAAATGCCCCTATCAAAATCTGATGGGGGCCCCTTTTCCGTCGACAAATGCCAATTTTCCTATTCTCATGAATGACTTTTTTCATCCCTGGTGAGTGCCTCCTATTGAAGTTGTAAGAAATGCCCTATTTTCACCTCTGATAATTATTTTGTTGTACCGACACATGCTCTTTATCTAGAAAGTGCCCTTTTTTCTTGGTGCCCCCCCCCCCCCCCCCAGTTTGAAAGTCGCTCGGCCGTCCCTGCCCTTCGACCATAATAGCTTGGGCTTGATAGGGTATTTTTATTATACACCGGTTATGGGGAGATATATATTTACCGGGCTATGGGGACATTGATATATACCGGGCTATGGGGACATTGATATATACCGGGCTATGGGGACATTGATATAAACCGGGCTATGGGGACATTGATATATACCGGGCTGCGTTATTTTTTTATGCGGCACAGATTGGGGCTTTTTTTTAAAAGGGGTCTTGATTTACAGACTAGAAGTGGTCGTGTGCGTACTAGTAGTAGAGGTCTGTTTTTAATAGTGTTACATGTAATCAACTACCGTATGGAAAATCATTACATCAACAATTAAAATGCAATTGGAAATCTGAAGAGGAGGCAGCATGTCAATAAGAACAACATCACAATAATTAGTCAATAAAACTTAATTAACTTAAACGAAGAGGAATGTTATCTAAACACATAGTTCGCGATGGATATTCAAACTTCTTCGCAGCGCTAATGCGCTAGCGAACATGCCTAGTCTCACGTACGTGCAGACACTATTCAGAAGGGAAAGAACGTACTTCCCATAGGCTCAACACGCACCATGCCCCAATCTGTGCCGCATAAAAAAATAACGCTACCGGGCTACGGGGACAAATGTCCGCGCACCACGGGGGGGGGGGGGGGGGGGGGGGGGGGGGGGGGGGGGGTAGTGAGCACAATTCTTTTTTTGGTCCTCGAAAATTTAAAAAATTGCACCCCCCCCCCCTTTTGAGCGCAAGGGGTGGGTCCATCTCCAAAAAAAGGTAAACTTAACGTGTTTTTTCACGTTTTTTTCCTCAGCCCCCCCCTCCCCCGGATCCGCCACTGGAGTATGCGCACGGTATTTGTATATAATTATAGGTTTGCCCAATCATTTCCAAACGATCGTCATTCAATTTCATTAGTGCCTCCACTTTTTCAAGCACCCGAAAAGTGCCCCTTTTTACATCGGAAAAGTGCCCCTTTATCTTTGTAAAAAGTGCCCCTTTTTTACACAGGAATAGTGCCCCTCTTACCTAACAAGTGTCCCTATTAATTTGTCAAATTGACCCTTCCCCTTTTCATCTGTGATAAGTGCCCCTTTTATTTTCACACGTGCCACTTTTCCTTCGACAAGTTCCCATTTTCCTTTGCAAAAAGTGTCAATTTTCCATTCTAATAAGTGCCCTTCTTAATCTCTATAGTAAGTGCTCCTTTTCAGGTACGAGAAGTGCCCTTTTTCACTTTTGATAAGTGCCCCCTTCTTCTTGGATAATTGCCCTATTCAAATCTGAGAGGTGCCTCTGTTACTGTGACAAGTGCCCTTTTCCTTTGTAAGAGTTTCCCCCTTTAAATAGCTACCCCCATTTTAACTCGGATAAAGCAAATATTTTCACATGTTCCCCTTTACCTTTCTAATAAGTGCCCCCATTAAAAAAGAGCCCCTTCACCTTATCATAAATGCCCCTTTTCATCTCTGGTAAATGACCTTTTTCAGGTACGAGGAGTTACTCCTTTCAACTTCAGATAAGTGCCCGCTTCACTTCCGATAAATGCCCCTTTAAAATCTGATCGGTGCCCATTTTCTTTCAACAAAATAATGCACATTTTCCTTTATTATAAGTGCCCCTTTTTTATTCACATAAGTGCCCCTTTTTATATCTGGTCTTTGCCCATTTTCAGGTGCGATAAGTGCCTCTTTTCACCTTTGATAATTTCCTTTTTACCAATGATACGTGCCCCTTTTCCTTTCTAATAAGGGACCTATCCCCTTTTCATAAATGCCCTTTTCACCTTAAATGCCCCTATCAAAATCTGATGGGGCCCTTTTTCCGTCGACAAATGCCAATTTTCCTATTCTCATGAATGACTTTTTTCATCCCTGGTGAGTGCCTCCTATTGAAGTTGTAAGAAATGCCCTATTTTCGCTTCTGATAATTATTTTGTTGTACTGACACATGCTCTTTTTCTAGAAAGTGCCCTTTTTTCTTGGTGCCCCCCCCCCCACTTTGGAAGTCGCTCGGCCGTCCCTGCCCTTCGACCATAATAGCTTGGGCTTGATAGGGTATATTTATATACACCGGTTATGGGGACATATATATATACCGGGCTATGGGGACATTGATATATACCGGGCTATGGGGACATTGATATATACCGGGCTATGGGGATATATACCGGGCTACGGGGACAAATGTCCGCGCACCACGGTCTGGTACAGACAGACTAATTTTGTTTTTATTTGAATGTATTTCGTATTTCAAATGATATATAATGATATATAGTTTCGCCTCGAATAGCTTTACATATCCTACGTTGAGATTGCTTTAATAACCCACGGCAAGTCCAAGTCCCCGTAACGCGGTCTAATACACAAGTCCCCATAGAACTAGTTTTATATGTATATATATATATATATATATATATATATATACATGTATATAAAGGAGAAAGAGAAAGAGAGAGGGAGAGATAGGGGAGAAAGAGATGAAGTTATGAGAAAGAGAGAGAGCTTGTGTAATAAGAGAGTGAATAGTGACAGACATACCACAAAATACATTACTACATATCAGAGACACGAAATATTAGAGTATTGATACAAAATGTGCGAGGGAGAGAGGGAGAGAGAGAGAGAGGTTGATGTAATGGAAGAGAGATAGAGTGAGGTGTAGGGAGGGAGGGGGGAGGGGGATGGGGTTGAAGAGTATGTGTAAATATTATTAGTATCAATCAGTTCAGTATGATATTTTCCCCGTACAGCGCTTGTTTAAAATACCTGTTCTAATATGTCACCCAAAAACTCGAATTTTTGACCGATTTTCCTGAAAACCATGTTACTTAAATGGTCAGAAAACAACCTAAATATGCAGATATGTTTAACATCCATATATGTTCTGAAAAGCAAAGAACTTGCTCCATATGTAGGTCAAGTTCAAGAGCTATCGGGTAATTGAAAAGCTATTTAAAGTAAACTTCAATATTTGAATCCGAAATTGAGTAAAAAATCGGACAAATTGGCCCGATGTCGACGACGTCGCTACTTAAGGCTATCGTCGTAATCATCGATTTCGGGGATGCAAACACCGGGAAAACTCTTTGTGGTGTATTGTATACTATCGGCTAGTCGAGTTATAACAAAAAAATCACACAAAAAAACCTAAAAATAGGTAGGGGACATGTTTTATGGGATGGTGTCATGTGTACCTCTCTGTACATTGTCAAAAATGGAACTTCCGGTAGTGACGTCACAAATTGTGTGATTTTGGCGGGAAGACCACAGCTCAGACCGGCAGCAATCCATTTTCGTGAGGTCTAGGGTCTACCCATCGGCCTATGGGGTCAGTTGTTCCGGCGCTTTTCCCTTGAATAAATCTTCTGGGCTGCCGGACTAATTCCTCGCAAACTTCTTATAGCTGAGTCGAACAAGATCTTCCAGCCCGAATTCCATGTTGTTCATCACACATTAACTTGTTCTGCTCTAAATGATGTATGACATGCTTTCTTACTAGTTTTTCCATAGACTTGCATATAATGGATGTCAGACTCACAGGTCGGTAGTTGGCTGGGTCATTCTTCTTGCCCTTCTGGAAGATTGGAACCACTATTGCTTGTTTCCATACTGATGGATTTTTCCCTTCATTCATTAGCTTAGTAAATATCGTTTGCAGTGGTTTGACAATCTCAGTATGTGTTTCTTTCAGCACACGCGAATGAATACCATCAGGACCTGGAGATTTGTTGATGTCTAGATGCATTAGCAGGTCATCTAGCTATTTCTTCAGGTGTAAATTCAATGCTAGTGAGAAGATTACTGCATTTCCTGTCAAGTATTGGAACTGTATGAATATCCTCCACTGAAAAAATGCTACCAAAGTACTCATTAAGGGTCTCAGCTTTCTCTTGGTCCTCTTTAACCCATGTTCCGTCAGGCTTTTGTAGATCAGGTAGTGATGGTTTTGATTTTGTCTGTTTCTTAACTTTATTCCAGAAGCTTTTGACATTTAACTTAATTTCAGCTGCTAGTTTGTTTTAAAAGTCAGATTTTGATTTTCTGATCACAGAGGTGGTTATGTCCCGTACTTGGTGTACTCCTTCCAGTGCAAATCCACATCAGGATATTGCTTTATTTTACTCTTTCGATAATTATTCCAAGCTTTCCTTTTCCTTCGAACTGCTTCTAGAGCTTCACTGTTCATCCACTCTGGTCTATTCCGTTTTCTTTTTTTCTTCAGTGGGACGCAGTCTTCTATGGCTTTATGGAGAATCTCCTCAAATAAATTCCAGGCTTGTATTCCAGAAGTATTTTCAAACTTAGAACTCCAATCAATGTCCTTCAGTAATTGGTACCTCATTTTATCATAATCGACATGGTAGTAGCTCCTCGTAGGTAATTCCTCATCTGCCTGTATGTTGCTGACATCCATCTCGAAGGTAATAGTTACGTGGTCAATTTTGTTTAGCAAGTTTACCTCGAGCTACAACGAATCAGCGAAAATTTTGAACATGTTCAAAATTTTCACTGATTCGTTGTTACTCGAGGTGAATTCGCTTACACACGTAATATACTGGCATTACTCGTAACACTGCACTCTTCATAAAGTGGCTAGTTGCTACGAGTTATGAAGAGTGCAGCGTGAGCTTGTTAAGAGTATTGCAAGAATATTACGAGTGTACACCACGTATTACAACGAATCGTGGAAAAATTTTGAACATGTTCAAAATTTTGGAACTGCTCGCGACTTCGAGGAGAGTCTTTGGATGTTGTAAAGAGTTACGAGGCTCCCACTTAGCCGAGTTGGAACCTCGAGTTGTGGCGAGCTGGCGCGATCTTATGGCAAGCCGTTTTATTATTAATTGATATCAATAAACAAATTCTTGTTATCAAGAAATTATTTCATCTTGTAAAACAATGGTAATTCATGATATCAAGAATTCGATTTCGTAATATCAGGAATTCGATTTCGTGATATCAAGAATTGAATTCGTGATATCAAGACATATGTTTTAATGATAAAACGGCTTGCCATAAGATCGCGCCAGCTCGCCACAACTCGAGGTTCCAACTCGGCTAAGTGGGAGCCCTGCTAAAGCCATACCGAATTGTTCGCAAGTTATTGCGAGTGCCTCACCACAACTCGCCATAACTCGCTAATACAACTCGGCTAAGTGGGAGCCCTGCTTAAGTCACAGGACTTGGGTGGCGTATTACGAAGAGTCTCTCAATCTCAGCTGGTATGGTAGATCTAAAAGATAGTAAAGATGTAGAGGTTTCGAATGATGACGGATGAGTGACATATTTAAATAAATTAGTACAAATGTTATTTATCTTTGACTGAAAGAACTGGCTGAAAAGCTGTGCCAAACATTGACCATTCACATGAGCTAGAAGAGGCGATGACTTCTTGCGATTAAGGAGGATTAGCCACGCTGAATAGTCATTTCGAGTCCTTTCCACAGTCTTCTATGAGACTAACATAGTAATTACGCTTTGCCTTGCGAACAAGAGAATTGACAAACTTTCTTTGATAACAGTACAGCTGCCTATCAATTTCCGATGAAATTAGAGAATTAACCCTTGGTATCGCCTTCGCTTTCAGTGGTTAAGAGTTAGTGGATTTATTAGGCAAACAGACACTAAAATAAAAAATAATAAAATAAAACACTGACTGGCTAAAAAGCTATGATAGAGTTTATTGCTTCATCAGTTTTGCTCAGGCAGCTCTTCTATTTAGCCTATTTGTGCATATAGGCAGAACACCGGACAACATATGGCGTACAAAGTTCTGCTCATCTTCGTCCTTAAATTAAGAAGAAGAAAAAATTCTCTACTAAACAAAACTATATTAAGTAAATAAAGAATCAGAGAAATTATGTTGCATGCATGTGCAAAATTCGGTGATATGCTTAACACCCCTCATCTTAGGCATCCTCCAAAACTTCATTCCCACTGCTGAATTCATAAGTAAGTTATCAATTGGATATTGAAATTCAAAAATTCGTTTTGCTAGCAGTTTTCATATTACACTACCGTCTAGTGGGGAAATGAGTATGGTAAAACCGGTCACTCAAAGATGTTTACTTTTTGAGGCACTGTACATTTGATATTATTGTATTATGTATTCTTCTTGTATTATGTATATATGTACAAAGCCTGTAAAACCAGTGAAGAAAAAAAAGAATTTTCCGAAAGGAACAATAAATTTCAATTCAATTTTTAAAAAATCAATTTAAAAAAAAAATCAATTCTTGATCAATTTGAAGCGCAATTTTGTTATGGCTTCACAATTACACCATATCGCAGCCACTGATAACACGTAGGGCCGTGCATCTCAGATTTAAGATTGTTAAACGGTGCCTTTAATAGTAGGTGCTCATTCAAGAGACTCCATCACTCCCTTCAGGGGCGTACGCAGGATTTTTTCAAGGGGGGGGGGGGGTTAAAATCGGGTCCAAAATATTTGCTCCCGAAAATTTGAAAATCGCGCGGCCAAAACGTCGCTCAGTGGGGGGTGGGGTAAGCGGACACTTTTTTTTTTTGGAGTCCAAAAAAAAAATCGCAACGACTCAGCCAGTGGAAAAGTCGCTCAGTGGGGGGGGGGGGGGGGGGGGGGGGGGGGGGGGGGGGGTAAGCGAACACTTCTTTTTTTTTGTTGGTCTCGAAATTTGAAAATTTGACATTTTTCTTCATGGGGGGGGGGTAAGGTCATCTCTTTTTAGGTTAGCCGTGGGCATAATTTTTTTATTCTTTTTTTTTCTTATAATTAAAAAAAAAAAAAAAAACCAAAGGGGGGGGGGGGTTTTAAGTTTTTTTAGGGGGGTTAACACACAGACAAATACCAAAGGGGGAGTTTAATACCCAACCCCCCCCCCCCCCCTGCGTACGCCCCTGACTCCCTTACTGGTAGTAATATATTGTACATACC
Organism: Strongylocentrotus purpuratus; assembly: GCF_000002235.5. Taxonomy (NCBI): domain Eukaryota; kingdom Metazoa; phylum Echinodermata; class Echinoidea; order Camarodonta; family Strongylocentrotidae; genus Strongylocentrotus; species Strongylocentrotus purpuratus. The sequence goes on from NW_022145603.1 coordinate 16,094,366, forward strand.
TTCCCTCAGTATTGAAGGATACTGCATTAGCCACCTGTATAGTTTCTTTTTAGGAGGAATGTCAACTGCGGAGAAAATGAGAAGAACGTCTGGCACTTCATACATTAAAAGATAAAAACCTGTAATCACACAATCATTTCTTTTTAGGCTAATTTTTGAGAGAGCATTATCATTTAATACTTGAAATAAACCGCCCCTCCCCTTACTTTTCACGCAGCAAAGTTCGGCTCGTAACACACACAAAATCGGCCCGTGTTGACTTTACACACCGGCTTAGGGGGGGGGGTGTTCAAATAGAGGGAACATGCATATGCGTACCCTAAATATCACTGAGTGGGGAGGGGGCGGGGAAATAAACCCTAAGTTTAACAAATGAGTCTTGTATTGGTAAGTTTTGCGAGCCTATATAATTATAAGTGCAACAACGAAACAAAAAGGAAGAAGATACGGTTTGGTAGTATATACTGTACACTAAATTGAACCAATGGAACGTTACAAGAACAGCATGAAGCAGCTAAAATTAAAACCCGTATACAAATAGTGGTTTATTTTTAACACTTTTGTTTAAACATTGTTTTCTTCATTTTTGACTTCATTCATCCTTTTTATTCCCTTCCATTCTTTCCTTTGCCTTTTGTTTATACTTGTATCCTTCACAGTAAGTAGATTGTTGAAAGGGCACTAGCCCTCAATATTCCTTACACCCCTCCCCCCCCCCCCTTTACACTGGGGATGACAATGCAATTTCTTGTGTCCGATTTTGTTGTTGTTAATATGTCAATGAATTCATTCATGTACTAATTTCTATACCTTTTAAGTGGGAGGGGGTTTTGCCACGAATTAATGAAAAAGCATCAAGTTTCAATACAAATATTAAATGATCATATCGCTTGCAGAATAATAAGATAAATAGATAAAAGCAAATGTTACAATAAAGAAAAACCTGTGATAATTACCTCCTTTGAAATACGTAGCGTTTGACTGTATGTATGTTTTTAAATGTAATAAATCCCTTCAACACCTTTAAAATAAATCTGAGGAGCTGTCGCATACATCCTCAGATTTTCTTTAAAGGTGGTGAAGGGATATATGTTACCAAGGCAACTACGCTTTACCAGCAAAAATGCCAAGCCCAAAACATTCTATACTAGATTACATGTATTAATTTAGCATATTATCCAGTAATTTACTATCTGTAATATTTTTGTGTAAATATGTATATAACACTTTTGGTATCCCTAGCGTCTTTCTTAACGGAGCCTTAAATTAGCAGTTTCTATACTTTGTTTATGAACTTTCATAATTATATGTTGTCTTTTTTTCAAAGTCTAATACATACCTAAATATGCTAATAGCTACTATTCATCGGATATAAAAACTAATTACCGTCCATACTATAATGTTATATTAAGATATTATACATATGCAAGAACGTTTCTTGAGGGAAAAAATATCATTCATTAGGAGGATACGAAACACTTTGTATATATGTTTATACATGTTTTTACTTGTTTGTGGTTGCTGTCATGGGTTTATAGTCATGATTTTGTTATAATTATTATTTCTTTTATTAGTTTAAATATTGATTCTTCTTATGTTTAACAGGGCCTCATGGAAGACCACCAGAAATAAATAAAGAAATAAATAAACACATTCGTTTGTTTTTGCTTTGTTCTTTGGGTGTGTTAGGATGTTTTGTTTCCTATTCTTTATATGAATTTATTCATATATTCATTTTTATCCCTTTTGAGGGAAGAAAGATGTTTTGCCAAGAATTTGTGAATAGGCAATCAGTTTTAATAAAAACATGAAATTATCATCTTACTTCCATAACAAAAAATAAAATAAAATTAATGTTACATTGAAGAAAAATCCGTGGTAGTTACCTCTTTTGAAATATGAAGCGTTTGGCTGTGTATAATTATGTGTAATATGTAATAATTAAATCCCTTGTTGTCATTTTCTGTTTAAACTTTTGATGAGGAGGTGTCGCACTGTGTATGTTACTATCTGGCTAGTTATTTTCCAGTCACACGTTGCTTCATCAAGAATGGAAGTTGGCAAAGAGGCGGCATCGCGTGAGTTGATTACAGTTTATTTCGTTAATAATATTTGCTATGAGGATACTTTATGATAGCATTTTGACTTTGAATTGTAATTTCATATTGTTTTGTGAACTCAATATTCCATATTTGATTTACTGGTTATATGACATAAAAAATTTAATCTGGTCAACAAACTATCAGTACGCCAGTAACGTGGCGTCAGGTGGGCCAATTGCAGTTTATTTTGTTGATAGTGTTTGCTTTTGGCGTATCTTATTATGATCCCGGATTATGATACCATAAGGACTTTGAATGGTAATATTTTGTATTGTTTTGTTTATTCTATAGGCCATATTTGATTTACTGATAATATGAAATATAGCAGATTTAAGCACGTCCAAGTGTATTTGCTCATGACAAGACAATCAACCTTTCTTTAATAACCGATATATGACCGATTCCATGACTTTCACATGTTTTTGAGGTGGCTAAGCCAGGATTATATTTATGCGCCAGAAGCAATATACCGATGCTATCAATTCGTTTAATTGCCTCTCCCATAACTGGGTAAACAAATATCCCGAATGTGTGATGTACATGTACTGTATTTTATTGCATTATAAATTCTACACAGATCAATTATGCATCTTTTTACGAATTCACGTGGCTAGAAATTTTACGTTTTGTAATTGAACTGAGTTTGTTAGCACATTTGACAAATTCGGAGCTTTTTATCCCTCTCCAGGTTTCTCTTTTGCGATAAGTAGCGTTTATAATTTATACAACTTTGACTTCCCTACAATATTGAATTTAATCTCTTTGAACGTTTGTTTCAGATAGCGGACTTACCCTTGAGTAACAGATACACAAATCTCGTACTAAAGGGCCCTATTGTCTCTCTATAGCTTTTGTTTGTACACAAAGGAATTCCGGCCCATGTAGTACATGTATATATCATTCCTTTTAACACATCAAATTTGATTTTAGATCAAAAGTATTGTAACGCCTCACCAGATTTAAAGTTCCTCTTTTCTTTTCTAATAACAGCCCCTTCCCCATTTTTTTCATTAGAACCCTTTCCCCTTCTCATAAATGCCCCTTTCAACCTCTGATGAAAATGAATGCCCCTATTAAAATGCGATAGGTATCCATTTTCCTTCAACATGACAGTGGCCCTTTCCATTTGCAATAAGAGCCCCTTTTCAACTATGTAAAGCCCTCATTTTTATCTCTGATGCGTTTCTCCTTTCCCCTTTGTTAAGTGCCCACATTTTTTGACAAGTGTCCCTTTCCCTATGAAATAATTTCCCTTTTTTGCTTTGATATGGAATCGAGGACGTTTCAGTCTTAGAAGAGGGCAGCATGGAGCCTTACCGTTTTGGCCGAGGAGGGCGTAAATCTGGGCCAACAATCGGGCGGGGGATATACGTGGTACAAATATGATTATGACATGCTTAATCTTTTGGATTGATAATAAAGCTTTATAATCGTTAAATAGAATTTGACTCATAATACATATTTTCTAAGTATGAATAATGCCTTTGAAGATTAATAAAGGTTTTTTTAAATGGACAAACTGGGAGTGAAATAGAATTATTCATCTTCATCTATTATAGATGAAGATGAATAATTCTATATATCAGAGAGTGTTGATTACTGTGCCAATGCGGAGAGTGAGTGTACATGAGTGGGTATATGCGGGAGCCACATCGAGTGTTGGAGTGATTCAGTATATTTCGCGAAAGTGCAAATTTGCTCCGAATTGTGTACGAACAAGGTTTTAAAAAAGTACAGACGTATCATTAAGCATTCTTTGCAAAAATATTTCAACATTAAATCCTAAGTCACAATTAAACCTCGTATCTACTTCTGTGTCAACTCTTTCTTATGGTAATCTCTCTTTTTGCAAAGCTTCTGCTGAACTTTGGAACATACTACCTTTAAATGTCAAAAACTGTCAAACTGTTAACCTATTCAAAACTAGTCTTAAGACACATTTGTTCAAAATTGCGTTTGATAATTAATTAACTCTGTTCACTTAGATGTGTATTCCATATGTGTTGTAATGTGTACGTTTATTTGCACTTTTTAGTTTTGTTTAATATGTAATTGTATATCAGTCTTTTTTCTTCTTCTAGAAACTCTCTAATTTGCCAATGTACAAGGACGATATCTTGTGCAATTGCGAGGTTTATAGTTATAAACCTCACGATCAATTGGGCAAAAAGAATTTCCGTTTCGGTTTAATAAAATTTGGAGTGGACTATTAGGCTATTATTTATAATTTATTATTTATTATTATTATTATTATTATAGCAACCCAAAGTCATTGGCTTGAGGGGTAATTTGGGTGATTTTCTTACTGACAATTGGTCGGGGGGGGGGGGGTGGTGGTGTGCGATTGTCCAGGGAGTAATTGTCCAAGAACCCACAACTGATAATCTGATACAGGTATTCATGATAGGCTGCATAACCCCTTGATAATCAACAGTAGAAGAAGAAGAGCTGGAACAAAAAAATCACAGTACATATATAATGACAAGACTACAACACGCAAAATATCTTAATAAAAATAACACAATAATATACATGTATTATTTAATATGATTTAGTTAACATTACTTTCTTTCGATCTCCATATACCTAAATTATCTTTTCCTTCCCTTTCTGGCGTTGAGAGTCTAGTTTAAAAAAAATCTTATTACCCAACAACCCCGCCCCTTGATCAAAAAAAAAAAGAAGGAAAAATGTAAATTTGTGATAACCATCTGTTTTGGGCCAAGGGGGGTTCCAGGCCCGCCCCCCCCCCCCCCACCGTGGATCCGCTCCTGCTCCCGGTTACGAGACCTCTACCACTGAGCCATAAAGAGGAGGGAAACAGATGAAAGGAAGAGAGGAAAGGAAGAATCTGTGGAGGGAGAGGGGTGGTGAAAGTGATCGAGAAAGAAGAGAGAGGAAAGTGAGAGTGAGACCAGGCGCGGATCCAGGATTTCTTAGGAAGGGGGGGGGGGGTAAATTTGAAATCATGCAAGCCAAATATTGATACGTAATTGTGACTAGCAGTGGCGTATTAATGAGCAACGACAATTGAGGGGGCAGACAAAAAAAATCCGCATCACTACCACTCTTACATCTTCTTAGTCTTGGAGATTTTTTAAATTTTTGAAATAACCGGTCTGGAGTAAAGATTGCGCTCTATACCCATGCTTTATTTCAGGGTTTAAGTTTTGAACAAATTCGACAAAATATCCCTTCAAATGTATTACATTTGTGGATTACATTTGTGAGTGATTCAAAATTATTACATTTGTGGGTAAAGTGGTTATTACATTTGTGGGTAAAGTGGTTATTACATTTGTGGGTGAAATCATTACATTTGTGGGTAAAGCGTTATTACATTTGTGGGTGTTATTACATTTGTGGGTAAAGTGTTATTACATTTGTGGGCGTTATTACATTTGTGGTTGTAACTGTCCCCCCCCCCCCACCCGCGCGAAGCGCGGAACCACTGACGTTTCATTTAATTATTACAATAATATCGACAATGTCTTGACAGGTGGGGGGGGAGGGGTGTCGCACCCCAGCCCCCTTTTAGCGACGCACCTGGTTGTTAACCCATTATTCTTTTAAACGAAATGCAATTCCTCATGCTCTCGCACCTCTCTCTATCTTTATTTAATTCTCTTTCATTATTTTTACATCTTTCTTCTTTTTTTCTTGGGGGGGGGGGGGCTATCTGCCTGGCAAAAGGGACCCCATATTATGTATGCTGCAAAATTGCGTGCCCCCCCCCCCCTCCCGCCCTTTTCCGGGTAAAAAAAAAACACCTTCTTATAATATCAACCCCTTTCTTTCTATTCCCTTCTCATTATTCCCCTTTTCCCCTTTCTCTCTTCCGTCTTTCCCCCTTTCTTCCTTTTCTGCCTTTTCTCTCCTCTCTCTCTTCCCCTTTCTTCATTCCCTCTTCTTTCTTTTCCACCCCCTTTTCTCCTTTTCTCCTTTTTTCCTTAACCCCTTCCCCCTTCTCCCCCTTTTTTTTTACCGGGGGGGGGCACGTGCCCCCCTTTGCCCCCCTGAATCCGCCACTGCAAAATTTGCCCATCTGACAGTAATTAAAAGTCTAATACCCCTTCCAGTATCTCTGCCCCCTGGATTTTAAAAGGGCTCTAAGGCGGGTCCATGGATACTCATCTGACCGTGATTTTTTGCCTAAAACCCCTGGGCTTCCGGAGGCTCCGCCCCATGGACCCCACGCCGATTAGTGACCTGTCAGTGGCATTAATAAGGCATCAAAATATGTTCATCTGACCGTAATGAATGCCCATACCGCCTGAACTTCCGGGGGCTCCGTTCCTTGACCCCCGCCGGGGCTTGCCAATAGACCCCATGCCGAAGATTTGTTTAAATTTCTATTTCCTTTGAAATAACCGGGTCTGGAGGAAAGACTACGCTCTATACCTATGCGCCTGTAATCCAGCTAACAGTGGAAGTTACAAACTGATTCAGCCGAGAACGCAGGTTCGAAACTGAGTCACGTCTTTCGGATGGTGACGTTAAAAGTCGGTCCCCAGACGTAAATAATCATATCTGATTGATACACGTCTGTAAAAACCCAAATACACACACACACACACACAGTTATTCCACAGGAATGAGATGGTGAGGTCTTAGTTTGAAGATTTTTTTTTTAAATAACCGAGTCTGAAGTAAAGAATAGCTCTAATCCCATGCTTTATTACCGGGTCTTAATTTGGAAGATGGAGGGGTTTTAGTTTAAAAGGTTTTTTTTTTATTTTTTAACTTTTGAATAACCGGGTCTGGAGGAAAGACTACGCTCAATACTCTTGTTCTTCCACAGGAATAAGATGATGGAGTCTTAGTTTTGAAGATTTTTAAAAAGTTTTGAAAGAACTGGGTCTGGGAGAAAAACTACGCTCTAAACCCACGCTTTACTACCGGGTCTTAGTTGGAAGATGGTTGGGTCTGCAGGGGCGGATCTAGCTTTTTGCTAAGGGGGGGGTTGACCAAAATAATGACGATGCGGAGCATCGTCCACGAGCCGCGAAGCGGCGAGCCGATTTTTTTTGGGGTGTTTATTTGAACCCCGTAAGTGATGTTTTCCTGGCATCTATTAACACAATGGAGACCATAAAAAGCAGTGCATGATAACGTCTTTTTAAATCAAGTAACAGTTAAATACACAGTTATATCCAGAGTTATCATGTGTTTGGTTAAGTTACCTGATGAGTTGAATATCTTCTCACAATATTTGCACTTGAAAGGGTTTCTCTCCAGCGTGCGTTCTTTTTTCTTTCTTTTTTTCTTTCTTTTTTTCTTTTTCCCCTTTTTTTTTGGGGGGGGGCCGCCCAAGGGGGGGGGGGGGTTGCAACAACCCCCCAACCCCCCCCCCCCCCTGGATCCGCCACATAAGTTTTTTGTTTGTTTTTTTACTTTTGAATAACCGGGTTTGGAGGAAAGACTACGCTCGATTCTCATGTTATTCCACAGGAAAAGGATTATGGGGTCTTAATTTTGAAGATATTTTAATTTTTTGAAATAACCGGGTCTGGAGTAAAGACTGCGCGCTATACCCATCCTTTATTACAGGGTTTTAGTTTTGAAAAAATTCGACAAAATATCCCTTCAAATTTATTACATTTGTGGGTAAAGTCATTATTACATTTGTGGGTGATTCAAAATTATTACATTTGTGGGTAAAGTGGTAATTACATTTGTGGGTGAAATTATTACATTTGTGGGTAAAGTGTTTTTACATTTGTGGGTGTTATAACATTTGTGGGCGTTATTACATTTGTGGGTGTAACAGGGACTAAATTTAGACAAGGACACGATACAACGAATCGTCTTCTTTCTATAATAATTTAATGAAATGTGAATGCTTCCGCGTTTAGTGTGGGATGGCCGTAAATGAATTCAGACACGATTTAAGAGTGATAATTTAATGAAACGCTAAAGCTTCCGCGCTTCGCGCGGGAGGAGGGGAACTGAATTAAGACAAGGACACGATACAACGAATCGTCTTCTTTCTCTAATAATATAACGGAACGTGAAAGCTTCCGCGCTTCGATTGAGAAGGGGGAAACTGAATTGAGGAAAGGATTAATTCGAAAACAGTACAACGAATTGTCTTCTTTCTCTAATGATTTAATGAAACGTCAAAGCTTCCGCACTTCGCGCGGGATAGGGGGAACTGAGTTCAGACATGGAATAAGAGTCGAGAACGGGACAACGAACCGTCTTCTTTCTCTAATAATTTAATAACACGTCATAGCTTCTGCGCTTCGCGCGGGAGGTGCGAAACAAGAATTAAGAGTCAGGAACGATACAACGAACCGTCTTCTTTCTCTAATAATTTAATGAAGTTTAAAAGCTTTCACGCGTTCCGGGCCCCGTGTTCATAGGGTTAAATTTGTAGATATTGGGACATTGGGACAAATATATATTTGTCGGCAATTGGTGGCTGGTTTTGTCGGTGATCGGTGGCCGCCACAACCCCCCCCCCCCCCCCCCCCCCCAATGAATAAGGTCTAGTGACGCCCTTGATGACACCACAGTTTATACATTCGAGATAATGTTTGCTACTGGTGAAGTACAAGATCATCGTCTTTGTGTATTATGCAGCAACGAAGCATATACAACGTCTCACGACGTGACAGATCACTTTTCTCTAACCTGTAACCATCAGAAGGCCTCGTTTCCAGGAAGTGCCGGTGAACATTAATGCGCCAAATCTGGTTCTCTAATTGCAAAAAAGATCATTACTCTTGGAAGGGGTAGGAGAAAGCAATTTTACGTCATATTATTCCAGGAAGTGCCTGAAAATGCGCCTAATGTGGTTCTAAAATTGCTTCCTACTCGGGGAGGGAGTTCTGACCCATTCCCAAACCCATCCCCGCTAAGTCGCTCCGCTCCCTCGCTGCTGACGCCTCGCTCTGTCGTTTCGCCTCATCGTTTTTCATATATTTCACCCCATGCGATTTTGTGTTCCCCCCCCCCCCCGGTAAGAAATTCCTGGATCCGCCACTGTTTTGATATCTTATTTGCGACACTGGCAGGTCACTAATTGGCGTGGGGTCAAGGGATGGATCCCCGGAAGCCCAGGGGTTTAAGGCATTAAATTACCTTCAAATGAGCATTCAGGGAACCGCCATAGGGCCCTAGGTGGGGTCCAGGTGGCAGAGCCTCCGGAATTCAGGGGTATTAAGCATTTAATTACTGTCAGATGAGCAAATGTTGATACCTTATTTGGGACACTGGCAGGTTACTAATTGGCGTGGGGTCCAGGGGCGGAGCCCCTGGAAGCTCCGGGGTCTTAGCCATTTATTCACGGTCAGATGAGCATATTTTGATACCTCATTATTTAGTGACACTGGCAGGTCACTATTTTTTCTTTTTTCCTATTTCTCTTTGTTTGTGTGTGTGTGTGGGGGGGGGGGGGCTCCACCGTTTCGTGGGCCGTGACATTTAGGCCTCACAATAAGCAAAATTCGTGCCTGACTGTAATTTGGGGAATTTGTCATTTTCCAGTAAACGCTTAATAAAAATGTATGATTTACTAAAAATTATTTACCCGAAAATTATGTCATTTCACAAAATTTGGACATCACTGGGTTCGACTTCGAATTAGAAAAAACACAGGTTTGAATTTCTTTCTTCTTAGGAAGGCTGCCCTCTTTTACCTTTCTTCTTCCTCTTTTTTAAATTTTCCTTTCCCTTCCCTTCCTTTCTCTTTTAAGTTTGCTGGGGGAGGCAAGGGCCTTTCGCCCAACCCCTCTCCAATACACACATTGTTGGCTGGATTAATTGCAACCGATCTCCCCTTCTTTTCACCCTTTTCTTGTTTCTTCCTTTGTGTTTCCTTTTAGCTCTCCTCTTTCCCTTTCCCTTCCTTCTCTCTTTTTTTTTGGCGGAGTGGGGGGGATGTGTGGACGGGGAGGCAAGGGCTTCCCCCCTCCCCGATCAACATATTGTTGGAGGGGAAATTGCAATGATATCCATCCCCCTTCTTTACTTGTCTTCTTCCTCTCTGTTCCTTCCCTTTATCTCCTCTTATCCTTTTTACTTTCCCTTTTTTTTTTTGGGGGGGGGGGGTAATACATTTCTTTCCTCCTCTTCTCCTTTCTTTCCTTTCTCTCCTCTGTCCCTTTCCGTTCTTTCTCCTTTTTTGGGGGGGGGCGGGGTGGGGGCCAAGGCCCCCTCGGCCCTCCCCCCCCCCCCCCCCCCACCCTGGGTCGGTGCCTGGGTGAGACAATTAAGGATCGAGAGAGAGAGAGAGAGAGAGAGAGAGAGAGAGAGAGAGAGCAAGAGAGAGAGAGAGAGAGCAAGAGAGAGAGAGAGGGAGAGAGAGATAGAGAGAAAGAATGAGGGGGGGGGGGGGGGGAGTCGGCGAATTGTTTAATATGCTTTTTTATTTTAAATCTGCGACGACCCCCGGGAACGCAGGATCTCAATAGTTAATTTGCAGGAACAAACCATAGTTGCACAAACCCTTGTTAGTCGTAGTGTGTGAGAACAAAGAGTATCTCTTTGGTGAGAACCTGTAGAATGTCTGAAGTTTAAAAAAAAAAAAAAAAAAAAACTATACCAACTGCACGATCTACTGTACATCATAAGCTCACGTACTATGCTGCTCATGACGCAATCTCCACTAGAGACTGAGCTGACAGAGCTAAGCTCAGCTCAAGGCTTAATGGAACTTTGTTTTATATATCGAATTAAAGTCTGTTACTGCAGACTATGATCTCACTCGCTCAGTACCCCACTACCCACTACTCACACGCCTGTAGTGTAGGCCTACTGTTCATCGGCATCTCAGCTCAGCTAACTTTCGATGCTGGCACTTCATGAAGTTCATGTTCCTGTGAATTGTCGTTAATGGTGAGCATTATTTGTTTATCGTGCTCGCTTTACCTATATAATCAGACGTATAACCACACAAGAACGTTATTTCTTGGATTATAGCATCATATTTAATAATAGACGATAATTGTATCAAGGAGGATATTCTCTTCGGTTGAAGTTTGTACAAAATAGCCTCCTAGCTGAGCTCCTATGCGAATTACAATGCAAAGTAACTACCACTACCAGCCATATACAGTACCTCACCTCACGCCTCAGCTCAACTCGGCTTCAGTTTTCGAAGCGCCCTGCATTTGTAATGCGGAATTGCTTTGAAGTTCCGCATGTACGCACTGCAATAATAGTTGGTTTGCTTGAATGTGGATTCGTGTAATGTGAATGTTTACGGTGAAAGACATGGCTATATTATCAATTATGATGCCTCTAGTCTAGGCTTTAATCCATCTCGCTTGGTATGCAGAACTAATTCATTGCATGTAATTGTTGGTGTGAGTGCAATGCAGATGCAGGTGGCCGTGGGGGGGGGGGGGGGGGGGGGGGGGGGAGGGGGAGGGGGGAGGGGCAGGGGGGAGGGGCCGGGGCAGGGGGCTGTGGGTGTAGAAGAGGTCGAGGGGATGATGGGTGCCTTATATCGTAGATGGGAACAGCACGGAGCATGGGGGCCAGCCAATACTGCAATAGCTCAACTACAACATTTGATGCTATACTGACATTCATATCTCCTGCACGTACATATATTAATTTCAGCTTTATGCGCATAATCATAATCATAATCTATGAAGAGGGGGCATAGTATACTCCCATTATAATATAATGGGAAATAAATATGATAAAACAAAACAGATAACAATTTAAGAGAAGAAATATAATTAAGGCCACATGAACTTAAATCCTAGTTTCTCATCCCACGCCCTTCCTCTTTTTAAGTTGGCCGCCTCAATATTTTGGTTCTTTTTCTGAAATAGGACATCTACACAAGAAAAATCATATACGTTGCACTTTTATGAGTCTCTGTGCAATGTGCATACAGGGTAATCTGGGTAATTGTGCCTCCCTTTTCATATTTTTTTCTTCAACTACTGCAAACAATGCAATTAAATTGCTAACGGATATGGTTACATAATTTACAGCTGTGGGTGGGGGACCTATCCAGATCCATACCACAACATTTTTTTTACTTCATAAACATGTTAATTATGATGCTAATTAATAATAATTCAATTCATTCAATTCAATTCAATTCAAAAATGGTTTTTATTAGAGCAGAAACATGATTCATATACAAATACAATTTTACATGAAGGACAGCCTTGGCTGGAATATACATGTTTACATGTTCAGCACAATAGATAACACTTTTAAATATATACAAGTAAAAAACTAGCAATATCAAAAATAAGACTCTGATTCTGTAACTAAAATCCATAAACACATTGCACAAGTTTCCAGAAATACAGCTGTAATTGTTTACACATGTCCTATAAAAGTCAATACAAGCATGGTAAAAAGATTAAAATGGGTACATTTTAAACAGCCTGTTGAGGGGAGGAGACAAGCACTTAGTACACCTGCAATAACAATAAAAGTACAAAATAAAACAATTTTTTTTTTTTTCAACTTTTATTGAGTATGTCAACTAGAAATGACAGTGGGCTATTTTTAAATCTTTTTGTTTTGAATTGAAATTGTTGATAGATGGGAATACGGCGAAGAGTGATATTAGTGTTTTTTTTCTTAGGTAACCAGGTCTGACAAATAGAGTGATTTGAAAGAGATTTTGCGAATTTTCTACAAAGTGCTAGTCTCCTCTCCTCAAGAGTTGGTAAATTGCATACTTGACATGCATTAGAATAGGTAATGTAACTAGGCCCTAAAATAATCTTACATACTCTACGTTGTATTTTTCAAGATTATTGTTTTGTTCTACTGTAAGACTGCTATGGAACGCAGGAGCACAATATTCTAAAATTGGTCGTATATAACCTACGTATATTGTCACTAAATCCTTAGAAGGTAAGTTGAATTTCTTAAAGTAAATAATAATAATAAATCGATCACTCAACAACCAATCAATAACTCGACCTGTCAATCATTCCATCGATCAGTGACCCATTCCTTCACCCAACCAATCAATCAGTGAATCCATGAAGTAATCAATCACCTAGTTAATACATTAATCAATATCATTCAATCAATTAGTCGGTCGATCAATCAATGAAGTAATCAATAAGTCAATGGATAAGTTGATCAGTCAGTCATTCAATCAATCAGTCAATCAACCAAACAATCAGTCATTCAATTGATCACTTAATCTGTCAATCTTGCATTCAGTATAGAGTCAATCACTCATCCAATCAACCAATCAATCACTTGACCTGTCAGTCATTCCATCAATCAGTTGGTCAATCAATCCATCAGTCAATTAATCAGCCAGTCAAAGGAATCAAATCAATGATGCAATCAGTTAAACAGTCAATATATCAATCAATAAATTGAACAATCCATCACTCAATGGATCAATTAGTCAGTCAATCTATCAATCAGTTAATCAGTCAATCTATCAATCAGTAAGTTGATCACTTGACCTGTCAATTATTCCATTGATCAGTTCATTGTAATCTTTAAGTGAGCATTCCATGTAAGTTTAGTTGGATTCTCTGTATTGGGTGAGTACTTTGACCATGAAATTGACCATGTTGCTTTAGAAATTACTGGACATTTGTTATAAAACAAAATAATAATGAACGAGAGGCCTTCCTGTTCAATGATTGACTAATCAATTATGTAATCAAATAACAATCAATCAATAAATCAATGTCTAGCAAACCCGTGGCAAGCTATTGAGTTGTCAAGGGAATCCTTTCTTCAAGAAGTAATAAGTATGCATAAAATTAGTAATCGGGTTTATTGATGTGAAATGGAAAGTGTTATTTAGGAAATTACGGAGGAAATGCTTATTCCCTGTAATAACGAAAAAGTTTGCCTTCGTTTTCTGAGTTCCTCTTATCTAAAAAGACCATCTTGAGGGAAAATACAAAAATAAACTAAAAACTTCCAAATTACAATTTGAAGTGAATATAGATAACCATTTTGCTTTCCAAATTACTGGACATTTGTTATTAAACAAAATAATAATGAACAAGAGGCCTTCCTTGTTAATGATCTTTCTTTTAATTTAATTCACTCTTTCTTCATTAATCACACTGCAGAGAAATCTAATTGTGGAATTGTTAACAGACTGCTTTACATCAGCTTTAATGGCAAAAACAGATCCTGCAACCAATTGTAAAATAAAATTAATGCATAGCACCGGTACTTCTCCCTTTCCTCATGCTAAGGGAAATGTTACAGGAAACAACATTCCTTTCAGTGGCATAGCTCTGGTCCATCGATTGGAGGGGGGGGGGGGGGGGGGGGGAGATAGGCATAAACCGCCATCATTGGTGATAAGGGAGATGGGGGCATAGGGCTTAGTGGATGAATAACAATGCAAATTACAAGTTACCAATGGGGTGAGAGTAAGGGAGGTAGAGAGGCGAGAGTTAGGAGGAACACTCATTATCTTTCCTATTTCCTACTCCCACTTTCATTTTATTCCCCTCCCCTTCCCTCTTTATTCTTATTTTTGTTTGTTGGGGTGGGAGGGGAAGAGGGAGGTAATACTTTTCCCAGTGTCCCTGGTATAGCACCAGACTGTTCCCATTCATGTGTTTTGTACAAAAAAAAACTTTGCTCTTGAGACACAAAAGGTTAATTCAAAGTCAATGTAAAATCTGAAATCTGTTATCTGTAGAAATGCAAATGCAACCATGCACAAAAGGTGAAAAGTTGAATAACCTACCATTTGTCTACCAAAATATTTACAGTACCATTGTGTACCATAATCTGCCAAAGGTGAAAAGTTGAATAATCTACCATTGTTGTTAGGAATAGAAACGTCTCTACTTTCAATATTATCTGCAAACTGCCAAGTGCCATGATATAGAGTGTATGTCATTTTCGTAATGTATCCAAATTCAAAGCATAGATCTAGGCCTTAAGCATTGTTAAGTGCCTGGAAAAAAATTGAAGTTTATGTGTTGTTGAAAGTTGAATAACCTACCATTAGACTACCAACAAATCTAGAGTACCGTTGTCTCCCATAATCTACCAAAGGTGAAAAATTAAATAAATATACCATTGTTGTTAGGAATAGAAAATCTCTACTTTCAATATCATCTGTAAACTGCCAAGTGCCATGATATAGAGTGTATTACATTTTTGTAATGTATTCAAATTCAAAGCATAGGCCTTAAGCAATGTTAAGTGCCTGGAAAAAAATATGAAGTTTACCTATAAAGGTATTCTATTTCAATGCAGAGAGTTTAGTACATAGACTACAATTTGAAAGGTCAGGTATACTTAATTGTTTGCCCTAGGTGTTTCTATCGCTATGGATTGGTGTCAGTTTCATTCGATGGGCCTGCTACCTTTTTATGCTCAAACGGGAGCCTGGCAAAAACATTTCTACCTCAATGTGTTGTACAGGAATATATGGGTGAATGGCTTGATCAATATCAGCCCTGAAGTCTGCATGCAAATTATATTTTCTTTTCAAAATGGATGAGTTCTAGATGATGACCCAGACCATTGATTCATAGTCATGGGAGATGACACTCTGCTTAGTAAATTGTGCATACATGTGTATAAAGAACATTCATTTTGTAAAAATTGACAAATGTGTGAACCAATATAAAATTGAACTATTTCCTTCTAAAAAAGAGCCTTCAAAGTCACCATAGACTGAAAACTCACTTAATAATGGTTTAGGCATTGAACTCTACTATTATTACTTTGGTACCCAATGAAAAGCAATTCTACCGTGGAATCACCCCCTGCACTCTTTGTATATTAGAGTACGGGGACACCCCAACCAGTTCTTGAAGGAATGGCCCAGAGGGAAGGTCTACAGGTGAAGCCATTTTCTGTAATCATAAACCTTATAACATTGTCAAATTCCCCTGTTTTTGTCATTGCAGTTTGGAGCTGTAACATAGCCACATGTGGGGTTCTTAGATCTAATGCTCACTCCCTCGAAACTCAAACGTCTCTGACTGTGTGACCCTTCAAAGCGTAGTTTGCCAGTGAACAGTTTGCGTCGATGGCTTCTATTCTACACCTCAGAGTCCCCCTCGTCTTGGGCATCGTACTACTCCAAGTCATCGTACCCACCGCCTGGTCAACGACGACGTCGTCCAATGACCAGTTCGTCTACGAGGATGTCTTCAATGATCCTCGTCGTGATGCACAGATCAAGGAGAGCTTCCCTGAGGGGTTCATCTGGGGTGTAGGAACGTCTGCCTACCAGGTAGAAGGAGCTTGGAATGAAGACGGGAAAGGTACGTTATGTACATATATATTTAGGTAGTTAAATAGAATGTTATTCACTCGATAAAAAAGAATGAACATGTGCATTATTGTACAAATAATACACAGCAGGGAGGGCATCAGTAAGAGTGAACCACACAAGGTACCTTTGGCACGGTCTAACATACCCCGAGGCGATATGTTTTGAAGGAACCAAGTGTTGGTAATCTTACTAATGCACGAACAAGATGATGTGTATTGAATTTATTCCTTGAAATGCTAGAGCGCCGTATGGCAGCCGTGCTAAAGCCAGGGTAATAATCGGGAGCGCCAGGAGGGTCAAATCTGACTGACATGAGCGCTATACAAGAACCCACTATTATTATTATTATTATTATTATTATTGTTTGTTTTATAAGATTACCTTTTATTTGTTTTTATAAAATGATGTTTTATAACATGATTTTACGAATTAGCGTTTGATGATGACCGGTCATTATCAAAATGCTGGTTAGGCAAAATAATTGCCTGGTCATGTGTATGCTCTCAACCAATCATTTGGTTAGGATCCATGTCATCATCTTATAATCAGCTATACAGTGAAGTCAAACAGAACAAAATAATACAACATAAATCAAAGCATTCACCCTGCATGAATTATATAAATAAAGAGTGGGACAAAAAAATAATACAGCTCCAGTGAAGTCTGGCGTTAAAGATTGAAATTGTTAGTTGTACCGGCCCTAGCACGAAGAAAAAGGAATAGAAGAAAAGAGAAGAAGAAGAGAAGAAGAAGAGAGGGAAATAAGTTGATATTCATAAGTCGTTGTGATTTTCTAGAAAATAATTACATAATGGTAAAAGGACTAGAGTATGTGAAGGGCCATAGCAAAATCAACAGGTGAAATTAAAAAAGAAACCAGGAGAAAAGCAAATGCTGCTTAAATTACACTGTTAAAAAACTTCAATTGTTGGTAAGAGCTGTGTTTAACAGAAATAGAATGTTATATTTGGGTAAAGGTAAAACTGAAACATAACTTTTGAGCTTTTCTCGTTATTTCAATATTGGTAAGTAGGAATATCATAGTATTATTTTACCCTGGGAACGGTTGCGCTTCAAATGACCTCATATTCATAATATAAAGAGTTGGAAGTTGGAAAGTTTGGACCCAACTTTCATGCCACATGTGTGATTTTTGTCTTTCTGTATACCCATGATTTTTCTGTGTGCAATGCATGCATTAAATTTTTCTGACAAGATCCAGTCAATAAAATTTCATTTCGATCAAATGTTGCAAAGCCTATTAAACCACTGATTCTTATGCACTACATAATCCAATTAGGTTCTAGAAAGTTTGACAATAAAATTGCATGACAAGAACTCAACTCAGATTTTTAATTCCCATCCCTCCAGGCCCGTCAGTATGGGACACGTTTACCCACACGCCAGGCAAGATCCATGAGAATCAAAATGGCAACGTGGCCTGTGACAGTTACCATAGATACGCTGATGATGTCCGCTTGATCTCTGGCCTCGGTGTGACCCACTACCGCTTCTCGTTTTCCTGGTCACGAATATTCCCCAAGGGGTTTGTCGATGAGGTAAGAAAGAGTCTGAGAATCTTAGAAAATGTGAAATATAAATATCGTCTTTATTTTCTTATTTATGTTTTTATTAATTCATGTAGATGTATGTATGTATTTATATCATTACAAGATTACATCTGGCAATGGCCTATACGTATAGCAAAGAGGAAGAAGTATTTTTAATTTGTATGCCTCCATTACAAAGTAGCCGGAGGCATTATGTTTTCGGGTTGAATGTCCCTCCGTCCTTCCATCTATACGTCCCGTTCTCGTGATTGCATTAACTCAAGAACCAATTGATTTATTCCCGCCAAACTTGCGTCATGTATGTATCTTGCAGAGCCATTGAACTGATTAGATTTGGGGGTCATGAGGTCAAAGGTCACATGGCTCATGTGTGCAAAAATAGCTCCCACATCACCCTCCAATATCTCAGGCTGCTCTTTTATTGTAGTTTGCGGTTTTCAGCATTTCCAGAGTAGTCATTAGATGTCTTCCTTAGGTGAATGTTGGAGGGGTGGAGTACTACCACTGTCTTTTTGATGCCCTCCTAGATGCTGCTATTCAACATCATGTTAATATACTCTCTATCACTTGATCTGCTAAAAAGTTTTTTAAATGATTACACCGACTCTAAGTCCTGAACCATCAATGATAAATCCTGTGAGGTACCTCTTGACCATGCCCGGGTAGAGAATGGCAAAATAGATAGAAAGCTTTATACCAAAAGACTTTTAACTTGACTCTGCCACATATACATGTACAATGCCAGGGATCCTGTAACTTTGTCTCAGATTCTGAAACAAAATCCTGGATTTTGTTCATGCTGCAATACAAGCCGATCGCCTGTCTGATTATCAAGATATTTATGATCGGAAATCAAAACCAAATTTTGCTTTTCCTAACGGTTTCATAACAGTACAGTCCAAATAGAAATACGAATAGACCAGAAGATAATAGTTGTAGGAAAGGATATTGGAAACAAGAAAATTCACTTCTGAATATTATTTTTAATTATGCGCAATATGCAATTTATAAATGTTACGTTAAGAAGATTGTTAATGGTTCTGTTTACTACCCACATACTTTGTTTTTTTAATTCAATTCGTTGCTAAGATTATTTTTAAGATATGAATGTGTTAGCAAAGAAAATAATACTAAGCTGGAAGAATTGTTGAATGTACTTTAATCTTTAGCCTATGTTATGTTTCATTCAATTATTATTATGGAAATAAAAACCTCGCTTGAGGATAAGAGAACAAAATAACAGTACAGTCTATTGGGGAAAACGAGTATGGTAAAACTGGTCTCTCAAATTTTAAAACTTTTTTTTGAGGCACTTGATGATCATTTTGAAGCGCAATTTTTGCAGGGCTTCATTATTACACCATATCACAGACACTGATAACACGTATGGCCATGCATCTCAGATTGAACATTGTTAAACGATGCCTTTAATGCTGTTATATTGTTTTTACTACCAATACAGGTGAATCCTGCAGGGGTGCAGTACTACCACCGTCTGATTGATGCGCTCCTGGCTGCCAACATCAAACCTGCGGTTACCCTCTACCATTCTGATCTTCCAATGGCGTTAC
The DNA here is from genome assembly GCF_000002235.5 of Strongylocentrotus purpuratus. Classification (NCBI taxonomy): domain Eukaryota; kingdom Metazoa; phylum Echinodermata; class Echinoidea; order Camarodonta; family Strongylocentrotidae; genus Strongylocentrotus; species Strongylocentrotus purpuratus. Next base: position 16,113,822 of record NW_022145603.1, read on the forward strand.
AGGAGCTCGGTGGATGGGAAAATGAGATGATGGTGGTCTATTTCAACGACTATGCTGATTTCTGTTTCAAGGAGTTTGGTTCGAAGGTGGGTTTGGACGGAAGATTTGAGATGACAAAAGAACGTCTACCGAGAAACAAAACCAATTTGATTTGCCTATTTGGGACTCCCAATCAAGAACTATCTATTAAACCCTGAACTGGCTATTGTTCGCAATTGCACAATAAACTGTTTCAAGCATGATTACCAAACCGTTGCAACAGTAGCAAATTTTAAAGGTAAAGACCAGTTTTGGAAACGCCCCCCTCTCAAAAAATGAAATTGAAGCTCTTATTACCAATAATGTGAAAGAATATGTTTTGACTAATACGTGATCATACAAATTTTGAACAGAAACCGCCTACTAATTGATATATGTGGTAAATTATTATATCTATTTGGACCTGATGGATATAATGCACGTGTAGCTCACGTGTGCCTAGTCCGATATACATCTTTCTTTGTACAGTGCTTGTAAGTTTACCAAGACTGGGCCAAAAAAAAAATTCATTTAATTTTGATAATTCCAGAACCTTGCAATACACACCAATACTTATATGCTACATGATCAACCTTTTCTGATCGATTCCACAATGTTTCTTTCACAATTCAATTACATGACCATAACTGGTCTTTATCTTTAAAGGTAAAGACCAGTTATGGTCATGCGATTGCATTGTGAAAGAAACGTTGTGGAATCGATCAGAAAAGGTTGATCATCTAGCATCTAGCATCTGCAAGGTTCTGGAATCATCAAAATGATAAGAAATTTGGCCCATTCTTCGTAAAGTTACAAGCACTATACACAGAAAGATGTATATGGGACTACCCTATATCTCTCACAGACCATGAGAGAAACAAATTTACCAAATATATGAATTAGTAGGCGGTTTCCCGACAAATTTTTTATCATCATGTATTAGTCAAAAGATATTCTTTCACATGATTGGTAATGAGAGCTTCCATTTCATTTTTTGAAATTGGGGCGTTTCCAATACTGGTCTTTACCTTTAAGAACAAAAATGCCTAACGCATTACCTTCCATTGATAATCTGGGTTTCATTCTACACAGAAACATATTTTCTACTCAAAGAAAGAAGACCAATGACATTGCATCAATGACTCTGTAGAATTTCCATTCTTTTTGGGCCACCCTGTATATAAGCAGTCATTATTAAGAATTTACTCAACATGTACCTGGGGGGTGTTTCATAAAGCTGTTCGTAAAGGTGTGCATGACTTTACGAGTAACTTAAATATGAAAAGCCAAATGGGATGCTCAATCATTATTAACCGCATCAACTAAAGTTGGACTGTGCAGATGTAGATTAGCATTCTTACTATAGCAAACATTTGAAATACAAAGTACCGGTATATTTTGTTGCCATAATTTAATTGAGGTTATTGGAAATATAGTGACACTTTGTTAAAACATCAGGAGAAACTTTGGGCATCCTATTTGGCACTTCGTATACAAGACGTTCGTAAATTCATGCGTAACTTTACGAACAGCTTCATGAAATTACACCCCCCCCCCCCTGTGCAGATGTAGATTAGCATTCCTCCTATAACAAACATTTTTAATACAAAGTACCTGTATATTTTTTCGCCATACTTAAATTGAAGTTATTGGATATATAGTCACACTTTGTTAAAACATTAGGAAAAACTTTGGGCATCCTATCTGGCACTTTGTATACAAGACGTTCGTAAATTCATGCGTAACTTTACGAACAGCTTTATGAAGTTACACCCCCCTGTGCTGTTCTATTATGTTTATAGGTTAAAATGTTCACAATCAACCAACCCAGAATCGACGCTGTGCTTGCAGGAAGCCATCTTTCCTCACAATTGATATCACGTGACGAGCTCTGGACCAAACACATCTCGGTATCTGTCAAAGCTACCTTATATTAAGAATTTACTCAACATGTACCTGTGCTGTTCTATTATGTTTATAGTTTAAAATGTGGTTCACCATCGACCAACCCAAAATCGACGCTGTGCTTGCAGGAAGCCATCTTTCCTCACAACTGATATCACGTGACGAGCTCTGGATCAATCACATCTCGGTATTTGTCTAAGCTATCAAATATTAAGAATTTAGTAAACCTATACCTGGGCTGTTCTATTATTTTTATAGGTGAAAATGTGGTTCACCATCAACCAACCCAGAATCGACGCTGTGCTTAGTTACGAAGAAGCCATCTTTCCTCCCGGGAGGAGGCAACCAGGATATGGGGTGTACAGGGTAGTTCACGTCATGCTCAAGGCGCATGCGCGTGCCTGGCATACTTACGATATAAAATATCGTAAGGAACAAAAAGGTGTGCTGTCGCTCGTCATCGGGGCCGGATGGGTCGAGCCGTTGACCGAGGCGGAAGCTGACGTGGAAGCCGCAGAGAGGGGGAGGCAGCTGGAGGTTGGTCTTGTGGCCAATCCAATATTCGGCAATGGTAATTACATCCATAATGCCCATAGAGTGCTGAAGTGTGACGTCATCAAAAATCTATTTTTGGAATTTCTCAATTTTGTCTTCATTTTCCAGAAGAGCAGAAAAGTTAACGTCCAAATGTTGAAAACCAATTGAATATGTAAAGTATTGGCTGAGATATGGCTATCTGAATAACTAGATTTCCTATAGGAACTCAGTGTTATATTGCTCTGGCTCCGATGGTCATATTTCAGCCAATACTTAAAGGTAATACAAAGTTTTGGGAAATTTTGAAAATTGGGTGGATAGTGATTCTTTACAATTTTGATATAATTGGATGCCCCTGTGGATGTATTATAAGCACTAGAAAATTTAGCACCTAAAACACTTCTGCTTTCGAGAAAAATTGAATATAAGAATTTACCGGTGCTCCCAGTAAATTTTGATAAATTTAAAATAGCACCTATGGGAGTACAATGGTAGCCGCGACCATGAAAATTTCAGAATATGTAGTTGTGATATGTAATTTCAACGAAGGGAAGAGCTAATTGGTCAACTTTAGTCAAGAATATCTTTTTATAGCGAAATTAATATCTTGACCTTGATAGGGAGCTATACAACATAAAGAGTTTAGTATTCAAAATTTGATAACTTTAGACTCGATTTCAACCACGACAATGATCACTGAATATTGTAGGATCGCATATGCTTCCAATATGTTCATTTGAACCAACTTCATGACCCTATACCAAAGCTTTGTATTACCTTTAACTATTCAATTGGCTTTTGACATTTGGACATTATTTTGTATGCTCTTTCAGAAAATGAAGAAAAAAATGAAAAAATTCCAAAAATAGATTTTTATGATGTCACAGCTTTGGTACTCTATTGATCACTAGGTGCCATTTCCTAGACACAAGAAGACGTCGGTGATTGGTGGGGCCTTTGATCCGCTATGTGATCATGACATCGTACTAATACTGGGCTAACTGGAGGATGCTAACATCGGTTATGATTACTTGTTTACAGGCTGATTGACTTCACATGCTTTGTTAGTGCAAATAACAGAATCGAAATATCATCTCGTGCGCAACAGACATTTTGCTTTTTATAAAGGAGTCTTTTCGCAATGGATTCCATTTAGGCATAGAATATATAAGACAGATCCACGTCCAGTGTTTAAAGACCCCTAGGCAATTCCTTTACATATACACCCTATAGGTAGAAGCCTAGCAGAAGGTTTCAAATCTTTTTGAAACCAACATTGACATAAACTCGCAATTCTTTTTAAGTGATGAAATCAATTGAAGTAGTAGAATCGTTTCTCTTCTGCAATGGGTATTTTCTGTACTAGACCTTCAATGAATTGAAACGCATCCTTTGCGCATAATAAAATGAGCGCTTTAATTGTTGCTGATTGGAATAATGTCATGTCATGTACCATGTACATGCACGCACCATAGACGTATGACAGCTTAGTGTCTGTCGCCATTGCCCAAAGTTTCATTGTTTCACTGCGCGTAGGCGTGCTTTGGTTTAGCATAATATTCAGTTTATCGGTTGCTATGCTAGTGCTGTGATAATCAATGTCAAATAACTTGAAAACTCCTTGAGTAAAAATAGCCAAAATGAGACCAAGGCTGTTAAGGGGGAAAATCCTACAGTCACGTTACATTAGATCCTACATTACATTCTTTGAGCAAGGATACACGTCTACTTTACTATGAATATATTTTTAGCCTGGGTTGCTGTTTCAAAGAAAAGGAAATCACCCTCCCTATTACTAGTTGAATTAGTGCCTTGGTTTAATACTTTTAGATGTAAGTATGTATGTCACATTTTCGAGGCAAAAAAAGTTGGGAAAGATCAATCTTTGACATACTTAAAAAATTACAAAACTTTATAAGGGTATGAAAAATTTAGTTGTTAACTGTATATATATTAATATAAATATTGTGTATATTACTTTTTTCCAGGTGACTACCCGGCATTAATCAAGGAGTGTGTGGGTAATCGTAGTCTAGCACAGGGCCTTACTACATCAAGACTGCCCAGCTTTACCGAAGAAGAGAAGCGATTGCTCGAAGGAACCGCTGACTTCTTTGCTCTAAATCATTACACGTCCAGGTATTTAGAACTGGGTTTGGGGCCTGCAGGTAATTTTTTTATATTGACGAAAGTGACAAATACATTCGTTTGGGGACACCCTGTATAGGCAGTTATTATTAAGAATGTACTAAATATGTTATTGGGCTGTTCTATTTTGTTTAAAGGTTGAAATGTCGTTCACCTTCAACCAACCAAAAATGATCGCTATACTTGATTACGACCATCTTTCCTCAAGGGAAGAGAATTGGTCACAAACTTGCAAACTCACATATTTGTAATTGGGCCTTTAAAAAAAAAATGTTGTGACCCAAAAATCTTGAAATTCACGGTCGGCTTTTAAAAAAAAATATTTTAAAAAAAAATTACAGTTTTTCAGAGAGAAAAAATGTATTGAAGCATTCAAAACTGAGAAATATCAGCCTAAAGAGGGAGTGAAAAATATTAAAAATTTGAAGAAAAAAAAAAGATTTCCGACCGACCAACCCATGTTTTGGCACCTAAATGGCAATAATACAACATCTTTTTTTCTAGGCCTTGTCGTAGTACAGAGTTGCAATTGGTTTCAAGTCACTATCAATTTGATTCAATCAGAACTAGACAGGGTGCCATGGATATTGGAGTGTACCAATCACCTGAAGATACGATTTGTGTAGGGACCTACAGGTTCTGGGGGTGTTTCACAAAGACTATAAGGTCGACTTTAAGTTGGACTTAACTATGGCAGGCCTTCATGACACTAGTTGCTCTCACCTTTGCTCTCACGATTATGATCTTTAGATAACAATTTTTCCTTCAATAATGAACTATCAAAAAAAGGTCAATTCTGCAGATTTGTGACCATGATTTGTACGTCCCTTGAGAAACCAATGCCCGGAATGGTTAGAGGAACTAGTGGCATGAATGGCCGGCCATAGTTAAGTCCAACTTAAAGTCAATCTTAGTCTTTGTGAAACACCCCCAATTCTACTTTGTGTTTCACTGTGACATCACTGGCCCTGCTCTCTTTGCCATAGATATGCCAAGCACAAGAACCCATCAGAGATGAAAATACCATTTTTGAATGACGACATTGGAATCGAGATAGCAGCGAATGAGACATGGCCAGAAGCATCATCGCCATGGATAAAGGTGATAATACAATAATCAAATAAATCAAATGAATGGTAGCCCCCAAAAGAGAGAGAGAAACGGAAATATATAGATAACAAATAAACAAATGCTTGGATTGAGCCAAATCGGAGAACAAAAATCAAATAAATCAAATGAATGGTAGCCCCAAAAAGAGAGGGGGGGGGGGAATCTTATTGCACTTTGTATTCTGAGGTGCATTTAAGGCTCTTTCAGATATGTTGCTTTTGCCGCAACATATTTGAATGATGCTTTAAACTTGTCATGTAATTTTATTCTGCCTGTATGTTCACACCATGTGATCTCTTCATTTTTTTTAAATATCTTTTTTTTAATTGCACTCCTTGTTCTTTTTCCCTTCCCTTTTTTCCCTCCGTCTCCTTCCGCTATCTCTAGATTGTTCCATGGGGCTTGAGACGTCTTTTAGCCTGGATCAAGACTACCTATGGTGACGTACCTATCTACGTCACAGAAAATGGCGTCTCGGAACCGGACGGTCCAATGAACTTGAACGATGACGTCAGATCTAAGTATCTTCGTGCGTACATTAACGAGGCACTCAAAGGTTTGTCCCAGTCGTGTATCACATAGGCTAAGGAATCAAAAGCCATTTGTGACCGTGCATCACAAAAAGTTGCTAAAAAAGACTTTATTACTTAAAGTGACTCAGTAACTAACATTGCCTCAGATTTGGAAACAAAATACTGGATTTAGCTCATGCTGCAATCATAATTACAAACCTTTAGGTCAGTCAGGAATCCCATGACTTTTACAAGCTGATCTCCTGTTTGATTATCAAGATATTTATGATTGGAAATCGAAATTGCATTTTTCGTTTTTCCTAACAGTTTTTTGAACACTTCAGTCTATTGGGGAAAATAAGTATGGTAAAACCGGTCATTCAAAGACTTTTACTTTTTTGAGGCACTTCATGATTATTTTGAAGCGCAATGCTAATAGGGCTTCAATATTACACCATATCACAGACACTGATATTAAACACACTGGGCCATGTAGGCCTATCTCAGATTTAACATTGTTAAACGATGCCTTTAAGCATTTCGAAAAGCTCTCGTTAAAACTATACCCCACCACTATTACACAGGAATCAATGTAATCTGGTGGGGTGCCATGCAGAACCCCAATTTTGTTTCTCTCGTTAAAACTTTGAGAGAGCTTCTTCTACATGTATAACACAGGCACCAATGTAATTCCGCTTAGCTTTAAAATGATATTGTATTGCTCATCACAATTAGATGTCCCCAACTCAATTTAAAAAGAGAATAATGTCAAGTCTCATAAAATATTACTTTAGAGAAAAAGATTGCAGGGTCACATTCGCATGCAATTCTCATTCCTGTTACAAAACAGTCAGGAAGTTGTGATGGTACAAACTATCATTGGGTATATAGAATGTTTACTTTTAACCCTGAAAAGGCAGGGTTATTTAGGTGCGCTCTCAGCCTGGAATATACCCACCCTATCTTGAGATTGATCATAGAGTGACAGAAACTTGGTACACAAATAAAGGATCTCATCAAGAATCTGTCCATAAAGTTTCATATCTATGAAACAAACAGTTTTTGAATTATCGCTAATTGAAAATTCACATATCCGCGAATTGACAATCAATGCTGCATAGTGTACAATATCATATCCGAACAACTACCCCCTAGGATAGTTGTCTGGGGGGTTGTTGTCCTAGAGGGTGGTCGCCCAAGGGGGTACGTAGTTGACTGTGGGTTGTTATCTGGGGAGTGGATGTCCAGGGGGTATGTGTCCAATGTACAATACAAATGGGGAATTGTTCATTTTGGCTGTGCTGTTCCTGTAGTTCATACATGTACCTGAATGCATTTGGTATCAAAAGATGCCTAAGACTCTCTGGGGTAAAGTTTTAAATGCTAGCGGTGCAAAAAATACTACCCTTGAATGATTGGGGAGGGGGAGGGGGTTGAAATCTGCCCTGGCCCTTGGCCATTTCAGGGTTAATATAACATCCCTCTGCATTTCCTAAAGGCATTTAGTATACAGGTAATCATAAAAATTGGCTGCCATTTAATAATGTGACATTCCAGGCGAGCTTGTGCATGTAGTATGCACCGAGCTGTAGTTACTAATTGAATAAATACAAAATATAATTTTTAATGAGGGAAAATCATAGCTGAAAATGTAAGAAATATAGCAATATATAACAGGGGAACATTTGTAACTAATTTATTTGAAAATACTGAAATATAGCAGTTCTTACAAACCTATTTCAGTTATGCCAAACCTTTACCCCTGAAGGGCAACATCTTATTTATGCAATTTGCGTTCTGACAATTGTAGTACAAACAGTAATAGCAGGTGGATGAAATACTTCATCATCACACACACTTGGGAAGGAAGTATCCATAATTTTGAATACATTTACTTGATATGCCCATGTCATCCTGAGAAACTAACGTTATGCTTAGAATATCTTGATTAAATACATTTCATACACTTTGGTAGGAAATATTGCAGATTAATGGGCAAGAATACATAGAGAAATTTGTATTAAGCACTATATAAGCGGAATATTATTATTATTATTTATACAACTATTGTATTTTACAGCTTCCCACCTAGATGGCGTCAACCTACGGGGCTACTTTGCGTGGTCATTGATGGACAACTTTGAATGGTTTCAAGGATACAGTGACCGCTTTGGCTTACACCACGTAGACTTCACTGATCCTCTGCGCCGCAGAACGCCAAAGGCATCTGCGCAGACATACGCAACCATTGTCAGAGACAATGGTTTCAGGCCAAAAAAAGTGGACAGCAAGGATGAACTATGACATGTACCTTGACCTAGGTTATCAGCCGTTTAACCTGTTGACCACCGAATTCTATCATTCCCATAGGCTTTATACAGGGACTACCCGGTACTAGTAGGCAATGGGTTAAGTGTGTGAAACAACTGAAATAACAGTGTAGTCCTGCTGAAAAAGTAAACAGTACTCCATGTAGTCTAGTTAAGGGGTGGGAAGGGTGCATATATGTCCTGGGGGTGTTTCACAGAGATCCTAAGTCGAATTCAACTCTTAGTTGGACTTAAATATTATGGAGAGCCATTTGTAGCCTAAAATAGAATATATTCAAATAAAAAATTAAGAGTATTTTAGACTTTTCATAAATTAAACATCAAGAACATGAAATCTCCTTAATAATAGAAAATATGAATGATTTGAATTAACATGTTGTGCCTTTTAAAATAACTTCTAAAAATATATTCAAAGATGCTAACGGTTTTCCATAATTTTTAAGTCCAACTTAGAGATAAGTTCAACTTAGGATCTTTGTGGAACACCCCCCCCCCCCCCCCTGGGCCCCGTTTTACAAAACTTGTCACCAGTGACTAATGACAGATTTTGTTAAGCTACTGAAATCCTTGCTTCTGATTGGTTATTAGCAGATTTGTCAGTGATTTTGGTCATTTTTCATTTAACAAAAGCCTTTGTGAAACAGGTCCCTGGATGGCACTTGAAGGAGGTGCAAATAAAGGCGCCATATTGCCACAAAATAAGCCACAGAGTGTACTCCCCACTCGTCAGCTCCATGACCACTTCTTTTAGATATACTGGGCTAAAAGTTGAATTCAGGTCATGCAATTGCATTGTGAAAGAAGCGGTGTGGAATCGATCAGAAAAGGTTGAGCATCTAGCATATAAGTATTGGTGTAAGCCTACTGCAAGGTTCTGGAATCATCAAAATGAAGAAATTTGGGACAGTCTTGGTAAAGTTACAAGCACTGTACACAGAAAGATGTATATGGGAATACACAAACATGGCATAAAAATCTGTCCCGATTGTTTATGTTGTTACATGCCATATTTAGAATATGAAAGGATCTGAAGAGCCATGTTTTTTTGAGGGAACATTTTCCTCTGATATTCTTCCACACCTGCATAATAGCAATGATAACACTCACAAATAATTGTTCACCTCTTTCCAGAACGCAACCTTTTTTTTAAAGCTGATAGATGTACATACTATAGGGAAGGTCATGCAGCAAGGCAAGTTAAGGGTTTCCTTATGTGTGGATAAGCTGATGTTTTGTGCTTGGTTGTCTTAACTCAGGAGGGTATCTGAACCCATATATCAGTACTTTGATGAGTGGAGTACATACACTGGCTGCTATCTTTTCCTTGTTTAATTTGATCTGCTGAAATATGAATACATGAGGGTTATTTTGCACTTAAGGGCAATCAAACCCTTAAATCATTTCTTTTTATGAAAGCTAAAAAAAAGCAAGAGAAATATGATTGCAAAGTATTTATTATATCAGACCAATAATAACTTTTTTTTTAATATGAGATCCCTAAACTTTTGCAAAGCGCTAACGATTCGCTGCTTAATTCACGCGAGAGAGCCACAGCTTAGCTGCTTAATGCATGCATGCTCCCATTCATAATAGCAGTTATTGTTTATGCTCATTGTACTGTTCTGAGTGCTTCACAAGCGCTATTGATCGCACCATTAGATTATCTCAAAATAAACTTGGCACAGGGGGATAAGCCCTGTGGCACCGGGCTGTATTCATTATGGCAGGATAAGAGTTAACAGACGTGTATCAATCAGATAAGATTATCTAAGTTTTGGGACTGACCTTTAACATCACCGTCTAAAAGACGAGACTCATTTTCAAATGTGTCACCTGAGCCAGTTTGTAGTGGAAGAAAGATAGATGATCAAGTGAACCTTCCGCTAGACCAATTCACATGATACATCTTGTGTGTCTTCTCAAAATGTTCTGCTTTCTTTTAGATTAGTTTACTATTAGGGTTGGATTTCCCTTTAAGTCACTCTGTAGAGACTCTGGTACTCTGGTTATAGTGAACCCTTTTTGGCATTATATTCCTGCAGTATTTATATATCAGTATTCCTGCAGTAGTTAATGCAGATGGGTATAAACAACACGGCAAGACAGTTCACCATATAAGTTATCATTGTTTGTATTTGAGTACGCCCACTAGGCATGGCGGCATTAGGCCATTTGAAATGGGTGGGGACCTGGGAGGATGAATAAAGCACATTTGCTAGTAATTACCATATGCCCTCATGGTGAGCTTATGGTAGTATTACTCCCCATGGTGTGGAGATGGTGCACATAGTGTGTGAATGAATCCGATGACCGAGGTAATGATAGACATATCTGTAAAGCACTAAGAGACAGTATTTTGTATTAAGTACTATGTAAATCCAGATTTGTATTATTGATCTAAATATTATAGTTCTGCCACTTTCCTGATCATAAAAACCTTTGTGATCAAGGGGCAGATGCAGGATTTTGTAAGGAAGGGGTGGGGGGGTTCTCTTTCAAATAATTATCTGACAAGAAAATAATGATCTTCACATTTACATGTACCAAGTGCTTTTTCGGTCGAAAATTCGAAAAGGAAAAATATTGTTTGCCTTTTATCCTCGGTATGCCAATTAGAAGGGGAAAGGGCTGTGGCAAGCCTAAACTCTGCCTGAAATCTGCTAGAGCTTTGGTGAACCTGAACTTGTTTACAAATGTAAGCAAGCATTTGATTTTATACTTTCTTGAATTATATATAAAGGCCAATAAGTTTGAAAATGAGAGTGTAAAGTTGCCTTATTGATTTTCCATTTATTGTTGCTTCCAATCGTTTATTGCTTTACGTGTAAAGAAGCTATATTGTGTAATATGTATATCATTCCATATCATTGTGTACTTCTACTTCTACTTCTATAGTAATACTCATCAACGCTTGTTCAGCATCTAGATGAAGGTAAAGCATAGAGTTTTTATATACAGCTCTATGCGGTGCAGTTCCTGAAAAGGGAACTAAATTGTTTCAAGAGCCACCTTGAACTGCACCAAAGAAGGCAGTTCGACGATGATCTGAGGTACCTCATCCCAGTCCTTACGTGTCCTGGGTGAATAACTAAATTTGTAAGTGTCCAATGAAGAGCCTAGTCTCATATATTGTTGTTGCTATCTTGTAGAACATTGACAATCGTGCCTGTTTTCTTCTTTCTTCAAGAGTTGGGAGATTAAGTTGTTCTCGCATGGATGTTACACTGGCATCACGCTGGTAGTTTCCACAAATGAAACAAAGTGCACGTCTTTGGATCTTCTCTAGTTGGTCTATCTGATTCTGCTTGTTGGGGTCCCATATTACCCAAGCATACTCTAGCTTGGACCGCACGAGGGAGATGTATGCCAGTTTTTTCACTTCTGTTGGACATTGTCTTTAGAGATTTCTCTGAATGAATCCAAGGGTCCTTGAGGCCTTGTTTGTGACCGCATCTACATGCGATTTCCAGCTTAGATGCTCATGTAGCTCGATTCCAAGATATGCTTTGCTGGCCACACTTAGATGATCATCTCCCCTCGTAGTATAAGTGTGCACAATGGGTTGCCTCTTTCTGTGTGTATTCACATTGAGTAACATTTCTTGGCGATGAATTGCATTTGCCAATGATCAGCCCACTCCAAAAGTCTGTCCATGTATGATTGAAGTTTTATTGTGTCATCTACAGATGCTATTCTCCGCATCAAAAGGCAATCGTCCGCAAATAATTTGATGGTAGAATCGACCTCATCACCAATTTCATTTATGAATAAGAGGAACATCACAGGACCTAGAACTGTGCCCTGAGGCACTACTGAAGTGACATGAACCGACGCTGAAGCCTCTCCATCAACAAACCACTCGTTGAGTCCTGGTAGTCAACCAAGTTTTTACTGATGTACCCTATTTCATTTTCAAACTATTTGTATTTAAATGTTACTTTGTTTCACATATTTAAGTTGATTTCATATGTACATTGTAAATGTTTATAACCTGTTTTTGTGTTTTTTACTGAATTTGAAATAAAACGTATCAATCAATCAATCAAGTTGATATCCAGCTTAGGGTCACATCACAAATTCTGTAGTATTTTAGCTTACCGTATTTGCCGGCGTATAGGCCGCAGTATTTTTGGAAGAAAAAATATCAAAAAGTCGGGGTGCGGCCTATGCGGCGAAAGAGTAAAAAAAAGATTTTTTTTTTTTTTTTTTTTTTTTTTTTTTTTTTTTTTTTTTTTTTTAGTTTTGATTTATGGCGCTATGCCTGGCAATGTCTCCCAGCTCAGTAATCAGTGTTGACTCACCACTCGGAAACTACAACAACACTAAAATTTGTCTGTCATCTTGGTTTGAAAGTAATCTTTCTAATAGATCTCAATATGTAGTTTATAATAATAATTCCTCAATTTTTTTTATATAACAAATGGTGTACCACAAGGTACTATCCTAGGACCTAGTACTCTTTTGTTTTTAATTCACATTAATGATCTTACACATTCTTCTAAAAACGACATTGTTACTATTATTTTGTGACAAGTTTACAAGCACAAATCAGCGCCTTTAACTGCACCTCGATGTTAAATGAAGGTCCTACCCCGCGTGGGTTTTCGGCAACAAAACAACAACAACAACCAAAAAAAACAACAAAAAAAAACGATTTTTTTTTTTTTTTTTTTTTTTTTTTTTTTTTTTTTTTTTTTTTTTTTTTTTTTTTTTTTTTTTTTTTTTAATGTCAAAATCGGGGGTGCGGCCTATACGGCGGTGCGGCCTTTACGCCGGCAAATACGGTATTTAAAAGCCATTGATGAGCAACCTTGTCCAAGGCCTTGCAGAAGTCAAAAATCAACGTCTGTTTGATGTTTGTTATCTAAAGATCTGGAGAGTTCTTCCACTGTAGTGATGAGTTGATATTTGGTAGAATGCTTGTTGCGGAAACCATGTTGATATTCCATTTATGAACTCCTTGTATGATTCTTATGTCTCGAAAATGCTGCCAGCATTGTTCAGTGTCAACTCTCTTTGCCTTGTTGTATAATTTTTTTCTTTCAAATTTGTCTCTTAATATCAGTCGTCATCATTGGTACATCCTGCCATGATGACAATTTTTCTGCGGGATATGTTTGTCCATCAAAAAACGAAATAATTCACTTTCGAAGGTTTTCCAATTTAGATTTACCTCCCTTTCGTCAGCAGATCTAATAAAGGAGTCCTTGAATTGTATAATGTTGTCACCTAAACCTTTCATATTCCATCACACTTTATCTTACGCATGCATTCTTTCTTCAGATGCTTTGGTTTCTGACATCGGAAGCAGAGGCCCTTATTTTGATATATTTCTGATCTTTCTTCCACTGACAAGGCTTTGAAATTTCTGCACTCATCTATGACATGCCTCGAGTTGGTACCACAGAAAGTACAACCTGGTTCCGATTTGTACTTAATTCTGCTCCTTATCCTGCTGGGAGGTGGTTGTTCCAAATGCTTTTGTGTTCCTTGACCACAGAAAGTACAACCTGGTTACATTTTGTACTTCTGCTCCTTATCCTGTTGGGAGGTGGTTGTTCCAAATGCTTTTGTGTTCCTTGACCACAGAAAGTACTACCTGGTTACATTTTGTACTTCTGCTCCTTATCCTGTTGGGAGGTGGTTGTTCCAAATGCTTTTGTATTCCTTGACCACAGAAAGTACAACCTGGTTACATTTTGTAAGGTCTTCCAGGGTGGGATTTCTTATATCAATATCACAGGCCAGTCCTACTTGTGATATCCACTTCTGCTGGAGATACAAGGGTAGTTCGCTCGCCGGAACGCCCAGAAAACTTGTACTTTCCATGCCTCCCCTGCTGCTCTAACATGAGAGCAATCGAGGTATATTGCGACTTTTCGCAATCCTTGCCTATCCTTGCCTATGTTTGTCCATCCATGAATGATCCTACTTTAAATCAGCAGATGTATTAGATTTATTGCATTAACAGAAAACCAACGCTCCTTCGAATTCTCTCCCCTTTCCTTTTCTTCTCTGCAAGTCACTCTTTTTAATTTCAATTTTTATTTTTGTATCTAAGGTGAGGGCTGCGGGCACGTCAAGCAAATTTGCTTATTCTGTAGCCCTCCTGCATGTAATGTATGTTAATTATGCATTCAATATATTTGTTCAATTTCGTTTATTATCTGTATAAAATTATATACATTGTATCAAACCATATTATGTTCATGAAAATGTATGATGAAAAAAAAGAAGAAGCAGAAACCAATAAATGAAATCAAATAAAATGAAATCAAATCTCCTGATCGGATCTCCTCCCAGGCAATTGTCCTTTCCTTGTTTGTATTTATTAAGCTACTCTGCTTTCCATAGTCTATGTGTAGCATGGACTTGACTATCTCATAGACCCTCTTACTTGATTGTATGTGGGGGCATTTTCGAAAAAGCTCATGTGCTTCTCCTTGTGTGTATTTTAATAGAAGCTCTTATCTTCTTGGAGGTTCATCAGTTCTTTTTTCAACCACATATTCAAAATTCAAGTAATCAAGTGGATCCCCTCTGAACGGTTCAGGATCCCCCCCCCCCCCCGAAAGATTACCATAATATTGTGTGTTTCTTCAGTTGTTTTCCCTTGATATATCTATTGGAGATAGGCCAATATCAATTTTAATACAGCCCGACTTCTTTGCCCTATTTCTTTGTCCTTGGCATTAACATCATGCATCTTGTTTCGTTCAATTTAATGGTAGCCCTCACAAAATATAAACATTGGCCTAGACCTTCAAACTGATTGAAAAGCATCAGTAACTGACACCCTAATGCGCGTCAATCATCTTCGTGTAGTCCCGATCCACACGTAGACCGAAGAAACATATCCCCTATATTTGGCATCAATCCTTCATTATTTCTGAAAACCCACTTAATCATTTTTATCGTGCCTTGCTTTTCAGGTCAGCTTCCCCCTCGACAGTCACCCATGAGGACAATTACCTGCTAGGACAATTAACCCTAAGAAAAATAACTCACTTAGGACAAAAGCCCCCATAGAACAATAATACCCATCTAGAGTAGGGCAATGTTTGACTGAATTTTAACGGTTTTATTTCCTCAAAAATTAGGACTCATTGCTTGTGTATTTAGTGTGTAAAATGAGCGTATCTCTTAATTATCAGAATATTTTGCTCCATGGTGATACATTTTGTTGTGCAGAAAAAGAAAATGAAACTTGGGATTTTTCTGATGTACGTACTGATATAAAGAAAACTTGTGGAAGATATTGTTAATTAAAATGGTAGGAAACCTCCTTAATACAAATTTGCTTCTAAACAATTACACAATTTTTGTCTGTGTTTGATGATAATTTCCTCGCGTGGAGTTGTTATTATTTCATCCAATGTTGAGCTTTGACTATTACCTTCACCCAAAAAACAGTTTAGAACAGTGTGAAAATGTAAATTTCTTCATAAAATGTGTGCGGTTGATATACTCGAAACAGATCTTTATTGTATGCTTGTGTGACAATGTGTGTGTCGTATGTCGCATGGTGGGGGGGGGGTAGTAGTGTGTGGATGAGGGTGTTGAGAGTATGGGGGAATGGGAGAATAGACAAGAAAATTATCTCGAGTTTAATTTGATATTCTTGATCACATATGTGTTTTCAAAACAGTTTGTGAAAACGTACTTTTGTTTTCTTTTTATTATTGCAATTAATGTTTAATTACAAAATGAATGTACAATTTATCCAGTTTTGTTAAGAATGATAAGTACCAGTGGCGGATCCAGGGGGGCCGAAACGGCCGCGGCCCCCCCCCCCCCCCTATTGGCGGCGCAAAAAAAAGAGAAAAAAAAAGAAAGGAGAAGAGAAGAAAAAAAGGAGAAGAGAAAAGAAAGGAGAAGAGAAAAGAAAAGAGAAGAGAAAAGAAAGAAGAGAGAGAGAGAGAAAGAAAAAAGAAGAAGATACCCCCCCCCCCACCTCACTCCCACTCCGGGGTCGGAGGGACCGATTTTGTGTTCCCAAAATTTCCGATAAAGGGTTACTTTTCACGCAACAAAGTCCGGCCCGTTATACACACAAATCCGGCCCGCACTGACTTTACACACCGAAGATAAAGGGGTGCTTTCAAACTAAGAGAGGGAAAATACATGCGCGTACCCTAGATAACACTGAGTGGGTGGGGGGGGGGGGGTGGGAAGAGGGGAAGAAAAAAGTCGGGTGAGAAAGGGGGAAAGACAAGGAAATGGCGTTAAGTGACAGTAACGACGAATATTAGGGAAAAACTGTAATCGGGAGATTTGGGGTCATTCCAGAAGGCTTGGAAAACGTTATTGAATAGAGGGGGCCGGGTCGGCCGCATAACATCTCGTTATTTTAAAGTTAAACGTTACAAACAGCCCCTGCTTTTTGAAAAAAATTGAAAAGGGCACAATATTTTGGATGTCTTTCAAATAGAAGCTATATACTAAACAGTCAAATTTTAAATTAACGGTAGGGCCGCTTCACAACTCTTATTTTGCCCTTTATTTGGATTCAGCTCATACCAACTCGCTTGTGCTTATATTTGAACTCAATTTGGTAGTGATAATGGACAGCGGCGGCGATCCTGGGCCCGATAGAGGGACACGTCCCCCCGGAAATTTAGTTATATAGCTAGAAAGAAATATTCATGTAGCGGAAAGAACGTACATATTGGACTAAAGGATTTTCTAGAATGCATAATTTCAGCATTCTACATTGCAAAATCTCGCTTGGTCGCTACGCCCCGGCCCTCGCCCGATAACACAAAACTAAGATATGACGCTCCCGGTCGCGATTATTTCATGTTTGGTGTATAAATAGATTTGTTTTCCCCTTTCATTTCTACTGACCTAATTGTATGCTATCACAATCATGTTTGTTTCATTTTCGCTTTAAAGCATGCGTAGCTAGGGGCGGTAGGGGCAGTAAGAGGAAATAGGACGAAAAAAGGGGCAGACAAAGAAACATTTTTGACAAGTCTAAAACGGTACAACAAATCATCTTCTTTCTCTAATAATTTAATGAAACATTAAGCTTCTGCGCTTTGCGCTGGAGGGGAAAACTGAATTCAGAAAAGGATTAAGAGTCGGGAATGGAACAACGAATTATTTTCTTTCCCTAATAATTTCATTAAACTATGAAAGGTCAAAGCTTCCGCGCCTCGAGCGGAAGGGGAAAATAAATTCGAACAAGGATTAAGAATCGAGAATGGGACAACGAATCATCTTCTTTCTCTCATAATTTAATAAAGCGTCAGAAGCTTACGCGCTACGCGCGGGAGGAGGAAAACTGAATTCAGACAAGGATTTAGAGTTGTGAATGGAACAACGAATCATCTTCTTACTCTAATAATTCAATGAAATTTCAAAGCTTCCGCGCTTTGCGCGTAAGGGGGGAAACTGAATTCAGACAATGATTAACAACCGAGAATGGTACAACGAATTGTCTTCTTTCTCTAATAACTTAATGAAATGTCAAAGCTTCCGCGCTTCGCGTGGGAGAGGGGGGGGAACTCAATTCAGACAAGGATTAAGAGTCGAGAACGGTACTCTTTCTCTAATGATTTAATGAAACGTCAAAGCTTCCGCGCTTCGCGCGGGAGGGGGTATGGAAACCGAATTCAGACAATGATTAAGAATCGAGAACGGTACAACGAATCGTCTTCTTTCTCTAATAATTTAATGAAACGTCAAAGCTTCCGCGCTTTGCGCTGGAGAGGGGGGGGGGAACTCAATTCAGACAAGGATTAAGAGTCGAGAACGGTACTCTTTCTCTATTGATTTATTGAAACGTGTAAAGCTTCCGCGCTTCGCGCAGGAGGGGGTATGGAAACTGAATTCAGACAATGATTAAGAATCGAGAACGGTACAACGAATCGTCTTCTTTCTCTAATGATTTAATGAAACATTAAGCTTCTGCGCTTTGCGCTTGAGGGGGAAACTGAATTCAGAGAAGGATTAAGAGTCGGGAATGGAACAACGAATTATTTTCTTTCTCTAATAATTTCATTAAACTATGAAAGGTCAAAGCTTCCGCGCCTCGCGCGGAAGGGGGAAAATAAATTCGAACAAGGATTAAGAATCGAGAATGGGACAACGAATCATCTTCTTTCTCTAATAATTCAATGAAACGTCAAAGCTTCCGCGCTTTGCGCGTAAGGGGGGAAACTGAATTCAGACAATGATTAACAACCGAGAACGGTACAACGAATCGTCTTCTTTCTCTAATAATTTAATGAAATGTCAAAGCTTCCGCGCTTCGCGCGGGAGAGGGGGGGGGGGGAACTCAATTCAGACAAGGATTAAGAGTCGAGAACGGTACTCTTTCTCTAATGATTTAATGAAACGTCAAAGCTTCCGCGCTTCGCGCGGGAGGGGGGTATAGAAACCGAATTCAGACAATGATTAAGAATCGAGAACGGTTCAACGAATCGTCTTCTTTCTCTAATAATTTAATGAAACGTTAAGCTTCTGCGCTTTGCGCTGGAGGGGGGAATCTGAATTCAGAGAAGGATTGGGGGTCGAGAATGGAACAACGAATTATCTTCTTTCTCTAATAATTTCATTAAACTATGAAAGGTCAATGCTTCGCGAGGGAGGGGTAAACTGAATTCAGACAAGGAATAAGAGTCGAGAATGGTACAACAAATCGTCTTCTTTCTCTAATATCAATTAATGAAAGTTCAAAACTTCCGCGCTTCGCGCGTAATGGGGGGGGGGGGGGAGGGGAACAGCGAGCTGCCCGAATATGAATTTGTTATATCTTTTCTCGTATATTTTGCTAATAAATAACACTTTCACAAAATACATATTATCCTCACATTTTTGCTCGCTCGCTTCGCTCACTAGCCGAATCGTGAAACCAGAAAATTTCGGGCGAGAGGCTTCAGCCCCCCCCCCCCCTCCCGATGAAAATGTAAAAAAAAAAAATACATATGGTGCTTCTAATATGACATTGTCAGTTTTGGTATGTTGAGTTGAAAAACGGTCTGCGCATTTTTCAAATTTCCGGCCCCCCCCCCCCCCCTATTGGAAAATCCTGGATCCGCGCCTGAGTACAATATGTATTTGATTTGAGAGAAAATAATGAATTTTTTTTTTTTTAATCATTGAAAGTGATGGTAGTCAATGTTTTCACATTTAATTAGAATGATGAGAGAAGGTATAATCGTGAGGGAAGCAATAAGAGACTGTTAATATATTATACATACTAGCAGGACCCGCGGAAATCCGCGGGATCCTAGAGGGGGGCGGGGGGTGTAAATAGATATATAGAAACTGTCTAAATTAAAACCACCAAGAACTTTATTTGCCATTCAGGCCATTAAGAAATATACATGTTAAGCGTCCCCGCCCGTATCTATGTTGTATATACATGCATATAAAGAAAAGTGCAAGCCGGTCGTATGGCAATCATGCACATCCATAGGCATCTGCCTTTGTGATTCTCAGTCAGGTACGTATTTATAATCCAGATCCAGGGTAATTCTCCTAGGGACAGTTAATCTGGGGTCATTGTCCTAAGGGGTAATCATCATATTTGTTATTTTCCGGGACGGGGTAATTGTCCGCTGGTAATTGCCCGGGGTTGATTGTTAAGGGGCGAATATTGTCCTAGAACCGTGGGAGAGAGACGATTGATTCACAAATGAAAAGGGGAAGTGCATATTTCAAGAGCAAGATTAGACTTTCTATCGCTTAAGGCGGTTATTTTGAAAGTTCAGAATTTCTAAAAATCAAGGGCGTCCGGGGCTCCGCCCCTGCACCCTGCGATAGACTATAGTTTATAACGCTAAAGACGGCTATCTTCGAGTTTATAAATGGCTATAACTCGAAAGCGTCCGGAAGCTAGGGTTCTAAGCGGGCCCATGGACCCCACCAGGCGCGTAGCCAGAGTTCGACGTTTGGGGGGCACATTTTAGGGGACACGTGCCCCCCCCCCCCCGCTTGCGCTTACAGGTTTGCATCTGTCATTGACATCGCTCGTGACGGCCATCTTCGTGTGCATTGGCATATTGTTAAACATTTGTAGGAAATGTAATTAATATTTGAGTGAATTGCAAGTATAGCTGCAGTAACCATGATGAGGAGGTTCGTTGAAAAATCTTTGCTGGAGAGAAGCATTTTTTTCTTCATTTATACAGAGTAGCACGTTTTCACCAATAGCTGTGGTCTTCAATGAGACCCTGTTGGGTAAAAACAAAATGTAATAAAAATAGTGAAGATAACTCATAGCAATAACAGAGAAAAACCAAAAGAAAAGAAATGTATACATGTATGTATTGTTTTCCCTTGTTTTTAAATAAATGTGCACCTTTTCAACAAGTTATTGTTGCATGTCTATAATATCATATTGCATGTATAGACGGGAATCTGTTTTTAAATCACATCTGAAAAAAAAAATGATATTTTATTTTGTTTTGATCTTTTTTGTTGAAAATAGCCTCGTATAGTTTCGGAAGCTCATAAACAAATTAGTCAGACCAAAGAGGTTGAATTTTAAGCTTCAGCCTTCTTGGTAGTCAAGCCTCTGTACCGTTTTCGTGTAGCGCACCTATAGTTTTTATAGCTCTTTGAGCGCACCCAATCAGCTGATAAAATAACACACCCTCAACGTTAAAAGTAGACCTAGCCATTCCTCTCAATATTGCGCGATCAGTGGAGAGACCGCGCTGTGTGTGCGATCCAGGGGCGGATCCGGCCCGCGGCAAGAGGAGGGGGGGGGGGGCCAAATCTTGAGAAAATATTTAGCGGCGAATCAGCCTGCCGGCGAACGGCGAATGAGCGGGGGTGGATAAGAGCACATATATATTTGTTTTTTTTGGGGGGGTCCAGTGTTTTGGAAACATTTTTGCCCCGACTCAGCCGGCCGGTGAATATTAAAGCAGGGGGGGGGGATGCTGGAGAGGAGGACCACTATTTTTTTTTTTTTTTTTTTTTTCGGGGGTTGGGGAGGTGAAGCGACGTTTTAGCATGACTTTCTTTTTAACTCTCACTTTCACCTATCCCAGATAACCCTAAGTTTTTTGTTGCTGCTTTATATGTAGTTGATAATGCATGATTAAAATAAATAGAGAGAGAGAGAGAGAGAGAGAGAGAGAACCAGGCGCGGATCCAGAATTTCTTGGGGGGGGGCCAAATTTGAAATTATGCGAGCCAAATATTGGTACGTTATGGTAACCAACAGTGACGTTATGCGGGGGGGGGGGCGAGTTTCCCCTCCCAGACTTTGACGTTTCATTATATTATTAGAGAAAGAAGACGATTCGTTGTACCGTTCTCGAAAATAATTCTCGTCTGAATTTAGCTTTCTCCTCCCGCGCAAAGCGCGGAAAATTTTACGATTTATTAAATTATTAGAGAAAGAAGACGATTCGTTGTACCGTTCTCGAAAATAATTCTCGACTGAATTTAGTTTTTCCCCTCCATCGCGAATCGCGGAAAATTTTACAATTTATTAAATTTATTAGAGAAAGAAGACGATTCGCTGTACAGTTCTCAACTCTTAATCCTTGTCTAAAATCAGTTCCCCCCCCCCTCCTCCCCCTCCTGCGCGAAGCGCGGAAGCTTTGACGTTTTATTAAAGTATTAAAGAAAGAAGACGATTCGTTGTACCGTTCTCGACCCTTTATCCTCGTCTGATTTCAGTCCCCCCCCCCCCCCACTCCCGCGCGAAGCGCTGAAGCTTTTACATTTCATTAAATCATTAGATAAAGAAGACGATTCGTTGTACTGTTCTCGACTCTTAATCCTTGTCTTAATTCAGCCCTCCCTCTCCTCCTGCGCGAAGCGCCGAAGCTTTGACCTTATTATTAAAATATTGAAGAAAGATGACGATTCGTTGTACCGTTCTCGACTCTTAATCCTTGTCTAAATTCAGTCCCCCCCCCCTCCCCCTCCTGCTCGAAGCGCGGAAGCTTTGACGTTTTATTAAACTATTAAAGAAAGAAGACGATTCGTTGTACCGTTCTCGACCCTTTATTCTCGTCTGATTTCAGTTTTCCCCCCCTTCCGCGCGAAGCGCTGAAGCTTTTACGTTTCATTAAATCATTAGAGGAAGAAAACGATTCGTTGTACAGTTCTTGACTCTTAAACCTTGTCTAAAATCAGTTCCCCCCTCCCCCTCCTGCGCGAAGCGCGGAAGCTTCTACGTTTCATTAAATCATTAGAGAAAGAAGACGATTCGTTTTACAGTTCGCGACTCTTAATCCTCGTCTGAATTCAGGTTCCCCCCTCCCGCGCGAGGCGCGGAAGCTTTTAATCTTCACTTCATTAGAGAAGAAGACGATTCGTTGTACAGTTCTCGACTCTTAATCCTCGTCTAAATTCAGTTCCTCCCCCTCCCCCTCCCCCTCCCCCTCCCCCTCCTGCGCGAAGCGCGGAAGCTTCTATGTTGCATTAAATCATTAGAGAAGAAGACGATTCATTGTACCGTTCTCTAAAATAATCCTTATCGGAATTTAGTTCCCCCTCCATCCCGCGCGAAGCGCATAAGCTTTTACGTTTCATTAAATAATTAAAGATTCGTATTACCGTTCTCGCCTCTGAATCCTCGTCTCAATTCTGCCCCCCCCCCTCCCCCCCCCCCCCATTTCTCCCCTCCTGCGCGAGGCTTTGACGTTTTATTATTAGAGAAAGAAAACGATGCGTTGTACCGTTCTCTATACTCTTAATCCTTGTCTGAATTTCAAAGATGTTCTTTGTCTGCTCCTTTTTCTCCCCCCCCCCCCTGGCTACGCGCCTGCGGTCAGATAAACACATCTTGATACCTTGTCCGACCCGCAAGCTCAGGGGTTTAAGGCAATAAATTACGGTCAGATAAGCATTCAGGGGCCCGCTTTAGGGCCCCTGGTGTGGTCGAGGCGGCAGAGCCGGCCCCGGAAGCTCAGGGGTTTTAGGCGTTTAATTAAGGTCAGATGAGCATATTTTTGTGTATACCTTATTATTTTGTGACACTGGCAAGTCACTATTTGGCGTGGGGTCCAGGGGGCAGAGCCCAAAAAAATCAGGGGTTTTAGGCATTAAATTACCGTCAGATGATCATCTAAGGGCCCGCCGTAGGGCCCTAGATGGAATCCAGGGGGCAAAGCCCCCGGAAGCTTACGGGTTTTAGGCATTTAATCACGGTCAGATGAGCATATTTTGATGCCTAGAGGCTCTCGATCCCCGCCGTACCTCGGGCCCTGACATGTAGAAATCTCAAGAATCATATTTTTTGCCTGGTTGTAAATTTAGGATTTTTTTTTATTTTCCAACAAACACATACAAACGTTTAATTTACTAAAAAGTGTGGAAAAATCTCGGAAATTATGTCATTTCAGCATTATTTGTAATACACCGTTGTGGAATCAGAAATAAACCACGTTTGAATTTGATTTCCCCCAAGCCCCCCCCCCCCTCTATCAGTACGCCAGTATCTCCTCTTTTCCTTTTTTTCCTTTCCCTTTCCTTCCGTCTCTCTTATTTTTTTATTGGGGGGGGGGGGTTAACAGCCTGGGAGGCAAGGCCCTTTCGGCCCCCCCCCCCGATCTCCTTCTTCCCCTTTTACTTTTCTTCTTCCTCTTCTTTCTTTCCCTTTTTCTCCTTTTTCCCTTTCTCCCTTCTTTTCCTTCTTCTCTCTTTTTTTTTTTTTTTTTTTTTTTGCGGGGAGGGGGGCAAGGCCCGCTCGCCCCCCCCCCCTGGATCCGCGCCTGAGAGAACCACCATCATTATGCAATGGTTCGGGGTTTGTGTAATGTACATTTGAAACCATTTTTTTAGCGTCTCGACCCTAAAAAAATAGCGAAACTGTTTTTGAGGAAAAGCATTATACTGAACTGAATAAAAAATAACTTTATATTGGCTCATACTAATCTGATACGGGCTAAAGACAATGTGGTGTCGGTACAGTAACATCGGGCATTTATATAGAGGTATTCCAAAATGACATTAATTGATGAAAATCTATCCAGCGCATAATCTTTGGGGAAAAAAGAAGGAAAAAAAAACTATTTTTCTGAGGGATATATGATTTGTAGGTACAACTGTATTTGGTTAGAATTGCCCCATGGGTGTGTTACAATTGCCTTGTGTTGTGGGGCAATTGTAACACTTGACTACCGGTATTGAAAGGATAAAGGCTTGATAATAACTTGTTTCACTTAACTCAAACCTAGTCATATTTCAAGCCAAGAAATGCATCTTTCATTTCATATACATTTAAGCAAGTAGCTTATATAACTATAATAAAGTTGAAATGTCTGAATTTTATTTCGGAATTGGTAAAAGGTGTTACAATAATATTGTCCCCGGTCTCCACTAAGGATCTAAGCCACTGGCTAAACGACAGGGGCGGATCCAGCCGGTGGTGAGGGCGGGGGGCTCAATTCATGAAAAAATATTCAGCGGTGCATTGTCCCCGGTCTCCCCTAAGGATCTAAGCCACTGGCTACACGACAGGGGCGGATCCAGCCGGTGGTGAGGGAGGGGGGCTCAATTCATAAAAAAATATTCAGCGGCGCATTAATAGTGTGTGGGGATGGGGATAGTGAGCACTATTTTTGTTTTACTCAACAACCCCCCCCCCCCTCCTTGAGTTAAAAGTAAAAAGGTAAAATTGTGGTAATCTTTGTTGAGACTTTTTTTCCAGGGGTGGGGGCCGTCTTTTTTCCCTTTTTTTTTTAGATGTAAAATTAACGGTGCAAGCTGACAATGAATACATTAAGTGAGTGGCCAACTGTCTTTATGTTACATTTAGCTAGCGGTATAGTGCCCCCCCCCCCACAATTTTCCAAGTAGATAGGAAAAATCCCCCTTTTACTTTGACGAGTGCCCCTATTAATTTGTAAAAGTGCCCCTTCCTCATTTATGTAAAGATCATTATTATTTTGGCTTTCCATTTTTTGGCTTTCCTCTTTTTCATTTTTCATTGCATTCAGATACAATCATGTATGAAGAACTACTATCAAGACTTAATAGCACAATTCCTGTCACATACAAAAGAAGCTTACTCTGAATGTGGCATGCCATTGACCCTCGCCGGGGGCGTTGCCCTAGCTACAGACAGAGATGCTTACATAATACCTATTGTTCAGGGGGATCCCCTTTGAACATAGGATCTCCTGAACAATAGGTATTACGTTCGGATCTAAGCCACTGGCTACAGAGTACAGGAAGCAGTAGCAAGACGAGAATGAATATAATAAGTGAAATGGCCAACTGGCTTTGCGTTACGTTTAGCTAGCGGTACAGTGCCCACCCCCCACTTTTTCAAGAATCCCAAAAGTGCCCCTTTATACGTAGGAAAAGTCCCCCATTTACTTTGACAAGTGCCCATATTCATTTGTAAAAGCGCCCCTTCCCCTTTTCAACTCCGACAAGTGCCCCTTTCATTTTGACACTTTCATTTAATTTTTTGTTTGTTTGACACGCGCCCCTTTTCCTTCGACGAGTTCCTATTTTCCTTTGCAATAAGTGTCCATTTTCTATTCTCATGAGTGTCCTTTTTAATCTCAATCAAGTATTATCCTTCTTTGGGTACGAGAAGTGCCCCTCTTCACTTTTGATAAATGCCCCCCCCCCCCCATCAACTCCAATTAATGCCCCTATTAAAATCTGATTAGTGCCCCTTTTCTTTGAACTAATGCTTTTTTCATCCCCCCCTCTCTCTCTCTCTCTCTCTCTCTCTCTCTCTTTCTCACGCTCTCTCTCTCTCTCTCTCTCTCTCTCTCTCTTTCTCTCAATATCTTTCCACTGCCCCTTATCTTTCTCGCCTCTCTTTCTTTTATTGTGTTCCACTCTTATCTTTTTTTTTTTCCTCTCCGGCGTTTCAAAGCCTTCTACTTCTCATTTCTATTTCTTTCACTATGTTTCGCCCTTCTTTTCTTCCGATCAACTTTTTTTCCGCTTTCCTTTTTTCTCTCTTGCATAGTTTTTCTTCTTATCTTTATCGTGACATTTCAACCCTAATTTTCCTTTTATATGTTCCCTTCTCCTCGTAGATTTTTTTCTTTATTATTTATTTATTTTAAATCTTTTTTCCTGTACTTTTCATCTATCATGTCTTCTTCTTTCTGACGTTTTCCTACCTTGTCTCATGGTGCAGGTTAGTAGAAAGTGATGAGGTTTATACACGTACAGTAATTACCTGATGTAGGCAAGTAATGTAAAAAGCAATTACTTGGTTAAAGCGAAGGGTGAAAGCAAGACACGATTAACAGATTGTTGCATCTGGTCGAATCATCCTTCCAATGCCCTTAAAACCATGATAACTATTTACACGATTACACGATTCAGAGCGACAGTCTTCAATCGTGTAAATTTACACGATTACACAGTTACACGTTTGTTGCATCTGGTCGAATCATCCCACAAATGCACTTAACTATTTACACGATTACACGATTCAGAGCGACAATCTTCAATCGTGTAAATCTACTCGATTACACAGTTACACGATTCAGGTGAATCGTGTAAAACCGTGTTATCCAAAAAATATATCGTGTAATCGTGTTGCGGAGATTTTCGGCGTGTACTGTACGCATAATACAACTGATCTTTATGATTTCTTAACGTGACATAGCTTCTTCTCCCCCTGCAAACAAAAAAAGAAAATAAGGTTATTTAATAAAAGGGTCATGCGACAAAATGATCATTATGATTCAAATTGATGCAAGGATTTTTTTTTTTTGAATAAGCAATGCTTTTCACCAGAATCTTCTTTGTAAAACCGACTTTTGACAAATCTCAGCCATGCAATCCTGCCACTGTGTTTGAAGATCACTTTCAGATTAGGAGAAGTGTATTCTTTAATGAGTACTTTAAATTGAATGGAACGTCTCAACTCAGTGAGCATGGCTGAGATTTGTAAAAGTTGTTTTTACAAAGAAGGTTCTGGTGAATAGCAGTGCTTATTCAAACAAATATTCGCATCAATTTAAATCGCAATCATTATTTGTCGCTTAATCCCTTTTAATGACATTGTTTTCTTTCTCTTTGCAAGGGGAGAAGAAGATATGTCAAGTTAAAGACATCATAAAGATCAGTGTTGTATACGTATATATTATATACACAGGCCCCGCGGAATGTTTATGAAAGTGGGGGGCAAAAGGATTTACGATCAGGTAGAGGGTAGCGAGCGTAAATTGGTGTGAGGATTCAGGGGGCGGAGCCCCCTGAAGATCAGGAGGTTTTAGGCATTTAATTACGGTCAGAGAAGCAGAAATATTTTGATGCCGCATTTGTGTCACTGGCAGGTCGGGGGGGGGGGGGCCTTTTTATAGTTTATTTTGTAGGTAAAATCTACGTTACTATCCTATTTTTTTACCCGTCTGGGAGGCTAGGGGGGCGGGCCGGTAGAATCGGCCCGTGGATCCGCGCCTGGTGCGATCAATGCGTGTGATAGAACAATACAAACTGTTGTGACAGTTGCACTTAATTAAGTTATCACCCGAGTCATTTGTTTTTGTATTATTGATGCATGACATGAACACACATATATTTGTAATAGCACTTCCTCAGGCAAGGTGCCTAGTATAGCGCCACCTATTGATAACCACTTGATATCAAACTCTCAGAAGGCTACAAGAACATGGTTGTGTTGAGGTCTAAGGATCCCTTTTTGTCAGCGCATCATGGGGATTTCAGTCTTAAGTTTTGTCATTATGTCAGGCAAAGAGGTTAGTTTTGTTGTATATTGAATCTATTTCTATGAATTGTTGAAACATAAAGTGTAAATTAGTGTGTGTATTTTGTATTTCATACTGAGATATGTTGATGTTAGTATGTAGTGTAAGACATGTAAGCCCATGCTGGTTTAATATGTACATTTGATTTGATATGAAGAACAATGATAACAGTAAAGATACTGCTAATAATTTGATGATATATTATGAGAGTGCTGAAGCACTAAGGAGACATTCAGAATTTATAATTGTTTAGTTAATTGTTTAAACATGCTATAGTGAAGTCTAGTTGTGATACTTGTAGTGTGAGTTTGTATTTATGTAAAGCCATTTAATACAGATGGACTAGAATAGTGACTTGGGTTATTTTAATGAGTTATAAAGATCATGACACAATGTACATTATTTAATGAGTTTCTAAAAGAAAATGTGTTTATTGCTTATTGATGATGCTGTGATGTACTTATATTCAATATTCTTTATCTGTGATTTATCAACAGTTTTCACGGAATTTACTGGAACATAAATGAAACTCCAATTAAAGATACAATTCCCGTAGAAGCCTTTGTTTAGACTATTTATTTGAGATCGACCTCGCTGCAGCCACACAAACAAAGAACGGACTGAATCTGGACTAGTGCTTAAGAAGTCTGCGGACGAAAGTACAACAATACGAAAACTGAAGTTATATAACATTGTCTTTAAGAGAGAAAGAGAGGCTTTGTGACTCTCAAGGAGGAAATTACAATTGTTATCGCTCATGACGACTATTTTGAATTTCCTAAAAATAAAAAAAGTTCAAGAACTTCCTGGGGCTCCGCCCCATGCAAGACTCCCGGCAACAGCAAATTATTTTACACAATTTCTTGCTGTCTGCTGCCTCGAGATCACTGGAGCGAAGAAAGGTAACATATAGCAAGAATCCCTATTCAGTGAAGGATTTATCCCTTTTATTATTAAAGACTCCCGGTAAATGCTCTTCCCCTGCAAAATTAGAGAGAGTTTTGTGTAGTTTAAGCTTCTAACAACCACGCCCGTGGACCTTTTATTATTTACACAAAGGTAAAAGTGTATAGCAAGAATCCCTATTCAGTGAAGGATTCATCCTTTTTATGCAGATGCTTCTTTTACCATTCTTGACCAGTAGTGCGTTTCAAACTCAATGATGTGGGCATCATCACATTGAATGTTGTGTTTGGTTTGCTACTTGCTGCCTAATCTGAGGGCTCTGTCGTGCTCTTTCAAAAGAGGACACAATAGAGGCAGCGCAATTTAAATATCAAGGGATGTATTAGAGTTTATTTTTAAAATGAAATGAAAGGGCTATTTGACTTTCAAGAGCGATAAAAACTCTAATCCATCCCTTGAAATTTAAATTACACTGCCCCCATTCAGTGTGCTATTTTCAAAGAGCACAAAAAGGCTTCAGATTGAAGATTCCATCTCATAAAGTTGTCTATAAGAGAGAAAGAGAGTTTATCTCGAGAGAAAAAAATGAAATGAAAGGGCTTTTTGACAAGAGCCCTTTCATTTCATTTTAGAAATAACCTCTTTTCCTCTCTTATAGACAATTTTCTCTCTTGAAAGTCAAATAGCCCTTTCATTTCGTTTTAGAAATAACCTCTTTTTCTCTCCTAAAGAAAATTTCTCTCTTGAAAAGGCTCTGCCAGGCCCCTCAAGCTCTACCATGTTGTATGGATCTATTAGAAAGCAAAATAAGCCCACTCAATAATTAATATATATTAAAACGTCATAGCGATTCATCCAAATAAGAAATCCACGTAAGAGGCATTTTGAAAGTTTTAAGAAAATTCCTTCAAACACCAGGATATAGGGTGTTCTTTTTCAGGAAACTCTATTTAAACGAGTGGAAGCACTGGCGGCTCTGTTTTTTAAAAAACTTTAACAACTCTCCTTGGATCAGATATAGACCAAAAACAAGCACTATCTTCAGTATACAAGTGTCATTTCGGACCTTACAGCTTTCATAGAAATCGCTTCTGGACCGTCAAAGAAAAAGTTTGAGAACCCCTGGTCTACGCATTATACACATCAGGACCAACTAGACAACTTGACAAAAATTCTTCGCTCCAGTGATCTCGAGGAAGCAGACAGCAAGACGTATGAATAATAAAAGGTCCACAGGAGTGGTTGTTAGAAGCTTAAACTAAAAAAACCACACTCTCTCCACTTTTATACCACAAAAGGTTGTCTTGGGAACCACTTCTATCTTTACAGATGGGGTCATGGGTGTCGATACTTACGTAATACCTATTCATCAGGGGGATGAATGAATAGATCATCCCCCCTGATGAATAGGTATCAGTTACGGATCGACACCCATGGATGGGGTGCAGGGGGAGACCCTTCTTTCTTCTTTATTTCCTCTTTTTCCTTCTCAATTTTGTTGCGCCGCCAATAGGGGGGGGGGGCCGCGGCCGTTTCAGCCCACCCCTGCATCCGCCACTGGTCTAAAAGAAATATTCAAAATCACTAACTCAGCTAGGTACCCCGAATCCAGGGACGAAATATTGAAGGCCGTTCTGTTTAGTTCTTATATATGTCATATTTCAGGGAAGACGTGAGCCAGCATGGCAATTGGATCAATACCTCACATTGTAATTTATCAATCTCTATACATTAATTTGTCATCATTTCCTGCTTATCAATGAACTTGTAACCATTCTGTACCAAACTGGCAATATTTACCGTCATACGTCACTTATTTCGATTCCATTATACCATTATTGATTAATGTATCATGTTTGGGGATCTTTCCTTCCTCATCATAATGTTACAATCTCCTTCTTTTATCCTGTTCTGTACTATACCACTTTCTCCATTTCTCCTTTTCACTTCTTCTCTTTCCCTTTCTCTCTATCCCGGTGCTTCTTGTTATCACACATATTGTTACATTGTAATTGCAATGACGAATATTTTATATTATTATTGTTAATGTACTTTGCTATTGTATATAGTTTTGATTATAACCTGCCGCCTAACCCACTGGGTTGACGGGCCTGGTTTTATGTGTATGCAAAATCTCTAATAAAGACTTGATTTATCATCATATATAAATCAGTTACGAATTGTAGTTCACTTTTTTAAAAATATTACAGATTTACTTGGCAAAATAATTTAAGAAAAAATAAACAATCAGACAAAATTTGCAAAAAGTAACCACATTTTCAAATATTTCTTTCTTTCAGATTTGTTTTTACATATACTTTTCCATGTCATAATAACACTTTATCGCTGATATTATGTGATCAAAAGCTGGCAAACACTGTTTGCATTTGGCTGCAAAACTTTCTTTCCTACTACAATCATAATACAGTTGAGGGCACTGTTTTTATTTTTACAATTTATTTTAATTTTTTTAACTTAATAAGTACATTATTACGAGACAGCCAATACTCAAGTTTTGACCATATTTCGTTTGAATAAATATAATAACAACATTTATGTTTAATCTTTTCTTCACTGTTATTACAGAATGTACATAAGTTATCTGTAACTAATTTATACATTAACAAAGCAACTTTCATATAAATAATTCTATTCAGTATCTCGAACTGAAACCATCTCATGTTTACATCTTTTTTGGGGGAAGAGCCTGAACTCCACCAACACCCCATTGATTTCAAAGGCTAGTGAAACGTAGACTTAGCTCGTTAAGGCCCAAGTGTTCAGTGACACATAAACCACCTTTATTTTTTCTTAAAATGGCAAAAATGGAGTTACGTCTTTGTGTCACTGACCCATCGATATATATATATCAGGAATGACATTAGAAATCATGTGGGAAGCCGGTTGGTTTAATGCAAGAGGTTGACCAGAAATCGTGTATGGAAGGATGCTCCTTTTCCTCTCCCTGGTACTCACCCTTGTAACGACCGGTTAATTTCTTTTCATAATCCAATACTTTCGCGACTACTTTACACATAAATGGTGCAGATTTAAGTGCCTTTTCTCTAACGCTCCGTACTGACCCTTGCTTCTTCCATTCAAAATATGAATTGTACAATGTCTCATTTGAATCAAGAAGGTGTATATAATAGGCGAGCTCAGCAAAATCTTTAAAATCCTGTAGATGTATAAATGAATTGGGGGGCGCAACGCGCTCATAATCTCCCCGTGGAGGGCCATAGACGATGGGTACAATGTCATGGCTGAGAGAATTAAACCAGAACTTTTCTGTGATGTAGTCCCTGCATTCACTGTTTTCCACTGCCAGGTAAAACTTATGACTCCTAATGCGCTTCCAGCAGTCATCTGAGTTCTTAGGACACTTTATGTTCCCACAACCTCCATACATGTCGACGCTGACGTGCTTTGCAAGTGTTTTAACAAATTCATGACGCCTCCAAGAAGCTGTACCGCAATTGGATCCAGCCCAGGCCACTAATCCAGTTTTCTCCTTGGCCCAATTTCGATTTTTATCAGAAGAAATCTGCGGTATGGTGTCATCATAGAAACCATACGGTAAGTGTATCGTTGACGATGGCCTGTATGACATCGTGTAGTTGTATATGCGGTCATATTTACTGGGTGGTATTGCATTTCCGTTCGTGTGTCGCGGACTCTCTAAGGAATAGAAAACCCAGGCTTGATTTAATGGGCGTCTCCTTTGCATCTCTGTCCAATCCCACCGCGATCGATGAAAGAAAACTACGGAGTCACTTTTCACCATGGTCTCATAACTCTTATCCTCGACCAAGCTAATTCCACATTCAAGCCCTGGGCATTGAGATTTTTCCGGCGTCTGGGGGCTCGCGCTGCCTCTCCATATCTGGACCTGACGGTAACAAAGTGGCTTACTTTCAGATTGCGATGTTTCATTTTGAAGGTGGGAAGAACTCTCCACGTCAGCTTCTGGTTCAAGCAGGTTGTTTCTTACTCCGCTAGCATTCCGAATTAACCAGTGTGGAGCAATCGGGGGCGCGTTGTGAATATCGTTCTGGTTGTTCCTAAGGACATCAAATCGGTAAAATTCACCAATTGAAAAAAACGTAAGCGCTGCTAGACAAAATGATATCACCTTCTTACCATTCATATCTTTCATGGTTACTCTCTTGTGCTCCACGTAGCTACACCAATGTTTCGAAGTAAACACCAAGTTTAGTAGAATTTGACGCCAATACTACCATCTACGACATTCATAAAGCATACCATAGTGAGCTTCATATCCAAGTGCGTGCTGTCTCGGAATAAGCGTTCACCTGATGATGATTATAGCTGGCCGTTGGGGTCGACATAAGTTTTTTTTCCAGTCCGTTTTGGATTTCCCATATGTACTACCAAACTTTAAAGCCGCATAAAAATCCAGTGTAAATATGTATTGCTACAAATGACAAAATTCGGTCATTTGAGCAAAAAATGTCGCTCAAAAAGCCAGCGTTGATAAAGATGTTGTGGAGATTGCCCTTATCAAGAATTGGCGTCCAAATTCGTGAATTGTTCAGGCCCACACTCGGCAGCTTATCCAAGATGCCCAAAGTACAAGGATAAAAAAAATAAAAAAACGTCTCAAAATGAAAAGTGACCTAACCCTTTCCTATGCTGAAGCAGGTAAACAAATCAAAACAAAACCCGTTATGAATGCTCTAGCTTCAAAAGAGATAAGTATCCAAAGAAACTCAACCCCAAATCACACCATTGATAATGCTAATCCTGAGCCGATTATGACTATAAAACAAGACGCCCATCCCACGCAAACCTTGGCGGAAATCGATGGATAGCGTCAATAAAGCCAACAACGATAACAACAAGGTAACAATCATGACTATGTGAATGACCCCAATGTTCCATCAGGAGCAGGCACAGGAATGCGTTCAATTCCAAAACAAAGAGAACATTACGTCCCTCCATAACCCTTGAACCACATCCAAATAAAGGACAGTTTCGTCGAGTTTTTGGCATACATAGTAATAATATCTGACAAAAGCAGAAAACGAGTTGGAAAACATAGTGCAAATAGTAACTGAAAAGAGAAAAGGCATTTTAAACATAAAAATAGAACCTACGACGTTGATGGCGCTCTTGCAGGATGAGAGAACGCAGCTATCGTGTTCGCTTGTTTTTTATATTATATATATATATATATATATTTGTTTAAATAACGGTATAGTTACAGACCTCCACTGATACAAGACCCTTATATAGTTATAATGAAAAATGCACCATATCATTATATGAAAATATAACAAATTTTGTTATCATGGGTTATGAAGCAGCACCTTCACCTTATACTTTTTGTTTATATAAGAAAATCTTTGTTCAGATTGGTCAATTTATAATGAACTAATTAATTTGCATATTATGTTGTAAAAATTGTTCCTTTTTATAATGTTTTATCCAAAAATATAAATATGAAGTATTACCGTCACCTTTTCCTTTTTTAAAGGAATTGGAGCACATTCTGTACACTTGTTTGAATGTGTACTATATTAGTTTGGATACTTATGGAAAATATTTTTAAAATATGTCTGTGTTTACATTGTATGAGACAATGTACTACATGTATGTTTATACTGTAAGAACAATTGTGTTCCTATTCATCATTTTGTATAATTACAAAATGTATGAAGATCTGAATTAAGGCAAAAAAGCTTTTAAAAAAAAGAAGTGAGAAATATGATTGGTGACGCAATCCAAGTGTTGTACATAGCGCAGTGGAATGCACACGGTTTAATCCATTGCATGGATGAATGTCAACATTACATTTATAATCTAAACGAAAAACCGCATGTTATATGTATTCAGGAAACGTGGCTTAAAGACGAGAACTGTAAATCATTTCAGGATTATAATGGTTCGTATTTATAAGAAACACATTTCCCAGAGGTGGGTGTGTTAGACTAGAAATGATAGCATAGTTGTATCTTATTATACAGAGAGAACAAAAGAACCAAGTGGGGAGCTTCAAACCCTGGAGTGCACGATCCAAAACAAAAAATATTATTGAAAACTTGTATAATCCCTGCAAAAGACTAAGTAAAACACATCTATTACCACAATGAACATAACTTGTAACTTGGTAATTTGTGGTGATTTCAATGGACATAACACTTAGTTAACCGACCGGGAATTGAACCTCGGTCTCTAGAATGGAAGACAAGTGCTTTGACCAATATACCAAAAAGACTCCACATAGACATAACACGTAAACGGAAAATTGAATTCTCAAATCACATCTCGTACTTAAAATATCGCCATGATCCCAATATCTGATTTAAAATATATATACATATTCCCATTTAGCGTACAATCTATCAGAGTAATAAGAGTAACTGAATGTGACATTCATGAATAAGTATACTTTGTGTTGCTGATCGGTCTTGAAAGTTGATACGCACCGAATTTTTTGGTTATGATACCAAGAGAATGACCACGACCAGGATATAACAAGTTCGATAGAATAACACTTTAATTATATCTAAGCTTGATAGAAGAACACTTTCGATATATCAGGCTCCAAAGAAAACACTTTCGATAAACCAAGCTTGATAGGAAAACACTTTAGTTTATATTAAGCTTAATAAAAAAAACACTTTCGATATACCGCCGGCCAAATGAATTTTTGGTTTCCTTCCTTCAAACTGCTTTTAATCATGCATGCGTGAAATATGCATCATAAATTATTATGAGTTGTATCAAATGAAAGAGGAGGATATAAGCTTTACAAATATGTGTCATTCATTGATCATAATTGTTATTGAATTAGGATAAAACATCGATAATTCTCAGTTTCGTTTTTTCTGGGTCGCACTTTACATACCTCTCTCTCTCTCTCTCTCTCTCTCTCTATATTTAGCTTTGATCTATCGTTCCGTACAGTGCTCAATGCCTATAAAAGGCAGAGCAAAAATATATATTGAATAAGGCAGACTAGTGGAAATGGTTGCTACTCCGAGTTTCACGCCTTGCGAGCAATCATCAGGCAACTGGTAGCATTCTTAAAAGTACATGATTACCGTACAACCTGGGTGCAAATACGTTCAAAATAAGACTTAACTCATACAATACAATGCAACAACATACATGTAGGTGATTATTATGGCGAAGATTTTCTTTATGGGCTAAAAATGCTACAAAGAAAAACAAACATAACAAGCAACAAAGGCAAATATCTTCAATTAAACTCTTAAAAGACACTTCATATTGCACACGGAAATACATCTTTGACAATAGGGACTTTTAGATTCTGCACGACGATAACGTGGACTGCCCTTTTAAGGCAATGTGACGTCACTGCCAGTCACATGCCTTAAAAGGGCAGTCCACGTTCTCGTCGTGCAGAATCTAAAAGTCCCTAATATTAGCGCATTTGGAGGATATCCTTTCGGACCAGCTTCACACGAACTGCATGGCCTGACCTGGGCATTCCTACAGGATTCGAAATGGGGACTCATTCCAAAGAGAAATAATATGCTTCAATTTTTACATTACAACAAAAAAAAGGTAGATGGGATAATGTTGAAAAATTAAAAGCCCGTTAAAACAGTTGTAGGTCTTCTTTTTTTATCAAATAGAGTGTATTTCGTCCATAATTAAGTGTAATTAATCAACCATGATTATAACTGATCTAACGGGAATTCTGAGGTTATACCGCAACAGTGAACAACTAGAAATGCAATCGTGTCACAACGATGTGCGTGCAATGACGCCGTGTTTCTACGTGTCGAACGAAAGAGCTTCTCTCGGACTATCCAGACCAATTTGTACGTAGTCTTGAGCTTCTGTAATATTGGAGACAGGTAGGGCGAAAGAAAGGCCTCAATAGTGACCTTGATGGGATGGTAGTGACTATGCCTACGAAGTTTGAAAGAAATTGGGATAGGGGAAAGAACCTAGAAAGGGCTCGCAAGCACTGCGTGCAAAAACCAATGGGATTAGTTGCATGTTCGTCATTGCAATCAAGATCGTTCTAGGGGTCAAAAGCGTGAACCCGATTTGCCCCTTAGACAATGCGTGTAATGCATGGGCGGAAAACGTACAGGATCTGTATTATGACCGGAGTTAAATTGTTTTTTCTCTCTCTCTTTATGTCTTTTTATGGGCTCGTATATGGTATCATTGGAAAGAGAATTTCATGGTTGTTAATGTAAACAACTCTCTTTTTTCTATGATAATCCTATCGAAACATGTGATGTAAAATAGATTTAAAGGACAAAATGGCGTCTTAAATGGCCCCCTTGACTAATTTCAAAAATCCGGCCACGAGGTGCCCTGCGTATTGCATCTCGGAATGTCATTGCAAATTTTCAAGGAAAAAAAAGGATGTTTAGGGGGCGAAAAGTAGTCTGAAAAAATGACATCATGGCCGATAAGTGTTATAATCGGGCGGAAACTCGGCGGAATTCGTATAGTGACCCTTGTTCAAATGCAATTTACTCACAATTTTCTATGTGAACATATACCATACTTGGTATCATTCGAAAGGGCACTTCATTGCGGTCAGTTTGACACCAATGTCATCTGCGCGCAATGTATTGCACGCATTCAACGCGCTATTACGTAATGCATAGTAAATTCATCATTTTTGGAGATAACTTTGCGCTGACACATTTGAATTTTACCAAACTTGGCAGACAGTTGTCACGTATATGGATACATGTGTCTGCCAAATTTCATTGACGTTGGTACAAAGATCGCTATTTTAGAGCAAGTTGAAGTTATTTTGGAATTTTCTTGAAAATGGCGAATTTTGAGGGCATTTTTCTCAAAGTCGGTTAGTGTTACGGTATATAATTTTGTATATGGCTGGAAAGGGCATATCCTCAAGTATCTAAATCCAAACTAGAAATGCAATCGTCTCACAACGATGTGCGTGCAATGACGCCATGTTTCTACGTGTCAAACGAAAGAGCTTCTCTCGGACTATCCAGAGCAATTTGTACGAAGTCTGTAGCTTCTGTGATATGGGAGATAGGCAGGGCGAAAGAAAGGCCTCAACAGTGACCTTGATGGGATGGTTGTGGCTATGCCTACGAAGCTTGAAAGAAATCGGGATAGGGGGAGGAACCTAGAAAGGGCTCGCAAGCACTGCGTGCAAAAACCAATGGGATTTGGTGCATGTTCGTCATTGCATTGAAGATCGTTCTGGGGGCCAAAAGCATGAACCCGATATGCCCCATAGACAATGCGTGTAATGCATGGGCGGAAAACGTACAAGATCTGTATTATGACCGGAGTTAAATTGTTTTTTCTCTCTCTCTTTATGTCTCTTTATGGGCTGTATTTGGTGTCATTAGAAAGAGAATTTCATGGTTGTTATTGTAAACCACTCTTTTTTTTTTCTATGATAATCCTATCGAAACACATGATGTAAAATAGATTTATAGAACAAAATGGCGTCTTGAATGGCCCCCTTGACCAATTTCAAAAATCCGGCCAAGAGGTGCCCTGCGTATTGGAACTCGGTATGCCACTGCAAATTTTCAAGGAAAAAAAAGGACATTTAAGGGGCGAAAAGCAGTCTGAAAAAATGACGTCCTAGCCGATACGTGTTAAATTCGGGCGGAAACTCGGCGGAATTCGTATAGTGACCTTTGTTCAAATGCGATTTACTCACAATTTTTATATGTGAACATATACTATACTTGGTATCATTCGAAAGGGCACTTCATTGCAGTCAGTTTGACACCATTGTTATTTACGCGCAATGTATTGCACGCATAAAACGCGTTATTACGTAATGCATAGTAAATTCATCATTTTGGGCGATAACTTAGCGCTGACATATTCGAATTTTACTAAACTTAGCGAACAGTTGTCACGTATATCGATACATGTTTCTGCCAAGTTTCATTGATGTAGGTATAACGATCGCCATTTTAGAGCAAGTTGAATTTATTTCTCAATTTTCTTGAAAATGGCGAATTTGGAGGGCATTTTTCTCAAATTTGGTCCGTGATAGGGTATATGATTTTGTATATGGCTGGAAAGGGCATATCTTCAAGTATCTAAATCCAAAAAAGGGTACGGGTTTGCCAAGCCATTATGGAGATACGGCCACAGAGAGAAAGCCAATTCCCAGAACTTTAGAGGGCGCTATTTATGTTGTGCAAAGCCATTGGAGCGTGAAATTTGGCATGGCTATGTGCAATTATGAGATAAAGATACTGTGAGATTTAATTGCAAAACGGAATTTATATGAGAAAGTTATGGCAGTTTTAGATTATTTAGGGGTCAATTTTTCAAGAATTTGAGAGATTGTTGACGGAGTCGGTTTTCAGATTTGAATTTTGAGTATGAAGATGGCATTTTGAAGGGCAGGTTATACGTCGCAGATTAAAGAACATCTCTTAGACTATCTAGAGGAATTTGTTAAAAGTTTATAGGATCTAGGATAGTTGAGATAGGAAGGAAGAAAGAAAGGCCTTAAAATGGACCAGAAACGGACAAAATGGCGCCTGGACGGTTATGCATTAGTGATTTCGAAAATCGAAGAATGTAGTGACCTTGAAGGGGTGTTAGAGACCATGCCTATGAAATTTGAAAGGAAAAGGACATGAGGAAAACACCTAACTAGGAATAACAAACACTACGTGCAAAACGAATGCGATTTCCTGACGATAAGGATAAGGATAAGGAAAAGGAAAAGGAGGAAAAGGAGAATATTAATGGGGCAGAATGTGAACGAAAACAAGACAATGACGAAGGTTCGTCATTGCAAAAAGGGTACGGATCTGCCAAGCCATAATGGAGATACGGCCACAGAAAGAAAGCCAATTCCCAGAACTTTAGAGGGCGCTATTTATGTAGTGCAAAGCCATTGGAGCGTGAAATTTGGCGTGGCTATGTGCAATTATGAGATAAAGATACTGTGAAATTTAAATACAAAACGGAATTTATATGAGAAAGTTATGGCAGTTTTAGATTATTTAGGGGTCCATTTTTCAAGAACTTGAGAGATTTTTGACGGAGTCGGTTTTAGATTTGAATTTCGAGTATGAAGATGGCATTTTGAAGGTCAAGTCATTTGTCGCAGATGAAAGAACATCTCTCAGACTATCGAGAGGAATTTGTTAGAAGTTTGTAGGATCTAGGATAGTGGAAATAGGAAGGAAGATAAAAAGGCCTTAAAATGGACCAGAAACGGACAAAATGGCGCCTGGACGGTCATGCATGAGTGATTACGAAAATCGAAGAATGTAGTGACCTTGATGCGATGTTAGAGACTATGCCTATGAAATTTGAAAGGAAACGGACATGAGGAAAGGGCATAATTAGTGATAACAAGCACTACGTGCAATACGAATGGGATTTCCGGACGATAAGAAGAACCAAGAATATTAATAACGTGAACGAAAACAAGGCAATGACGAAGGTCGTCATTGCAATGAATTCAATATATTATTAAAAAGGCAACGAAGCGGAACTTGGGGTATATAGCTACTGGCCACGCCAACCCGATGCGAGTAAAGGATACAACACCATTTTACGCTCCACACTGGTCAATTTATGTATTTTATCGTGAATTCACCCGTTTAGGGGGCACTTGAACAATAGGACGTGTGTGAGTGCAATTGGGGTTTTACAGATGTGTATCCATCAGATATGATTAGTAACGTCTGGGTCCGACCTTTAACGTCACCATCCGAAAGACGGGCATGCAAAGGCTTTGGTCTTATACTAGTCAGGTGGCTAGTGAAATTACCGTTACTTGCCGGATAAAAGCACTGATGTTGGTACATGCGCTTCCTTAGGACCTACTAGACGATATTAGGGTACGTGCCCCCGGCAACAATTTTAATTTAAAGGTGTGGGGGCGGGGGCTTCTTTTCGGAGCCCACAAATAATTTAATAACAGTAATTTTTTGTTGTACAAATGCCATTTTTGGTACAGGGTTTCCTTAGGACCTACTAAACGATATTAGGGTAGGAGCCCCCGGCAAAACATGTGGGGCGGGAGCGTCGCCTCGTAGCCCACTAATAATTTATTAGGTTATATAACATTGAGCTATTATTTGGGGGCTACAATAAGACGCCCCTTACCCACACCCTTAATTTGAATTTTTCCAGGGGCTCCTAGTCTTATATCGTTAAGTGGGTCCTAAGGAAGCCCTGTACCTAAAATGGTGCTTTTATTCGGCAAGTAACGATAATCGATAACTCTGACGCTAAGCCACCTGACTATTACTCGGAAAATGAGATGCGAATTTCCAAGGGAATTGATAGGGGGGTACTCAAGGCGTCATATTTTCTGGTCCTTTCCCCGTATCCGACCCTTATTCATTTTTTTGTCGCTCTGTATGTCTCTCTATATTTTTTTTCTCATCACTCGATAGAAGGGGGGGCTACGTGCTTCCTGTCCGCTGAAGCTGTGTCACGGTGATCAGGAGCAATAAAGTGCATTTTCCCTTTCCCCGGAAGTATTGTGTAGCTTCATATATGTACAGCCTTTATTATGGGGGAAAGGGTTATATTTCCGAAATTTCGGAGATAAAAAGACATGCTAAACGATTCATTACGTCTTACACGGTTCCTACATGTTGTAAGTTTGCCTGTGAAACAAGAAACGGAAAAATCCATTCAGATTTAAGTTGCTTGTATAGATAGATTTCAGCGATTATCTAGAATATTGTTACATAATATATAAATTTATATTTTGTTCCCCTTCCACAGGGTTCCTTTATTAAATAATATCGTATATATACAAGAATAGATATATACATGCATAATAATGATATGCTTGGCCATTCAAAATATAAAAACATACATTGCTATCGGAAGCGATGTAATATCCTCAGTCCACGGACATCCAGTTAAATTTTTAGGATTACTTATCACATTCTCTATGAAAACTTCTGAAATCTTCGGATATCTGAAAGAAAAAATAGAATCCACTCTCAAAATTTTTAATAATTATAAGTGTAACATTCGAAACGAATATAAAGTATTTTTACTCACTAGATATGCACTCCCGTCTCTCCGTTTCATGCTTACCGTTCATGATGTCCACGCAACGCATTTGAAATCTCTTGACATAATATTATATAGATATACTAAGTTATGGTTAAGAATACCGTTACGTGGTGCCAATCTTGCTGTGGTCCACGACCCTGATGGCTTGAACATACCTTCCATTTCGGACCTTTACCAAACCTGCCATGCTGCCCTTGACCGAAGAATAGATATAGAAAGGGGGTGGTTACGACAAACGTCGTTCACTTTGGAAGCACATGAAATTCACTCAAAAATAACAGACTCTGTAAGCTGGAACCAGACAAAAAATATGATTAAAAATCAGTTCAAGATGTATGTAGAGAAAATTGGAAAAGGTTGATCGAACCAATACTTGTACAGGGAGGATTCATGAAAGTTGTTATCACACATATTGTTACATTGTAATTGCAATGACGAATATTTTATATTATTATTGTTAATGTACTTTGCTATTGTATACAGTTTTGATTATAACCTGCCGCCTAACCCACTGGGTTGACGGGCCTGGTTTTATGTGTATGCAAAATCTCTAATAAAGACTTGATTTATCATCATATATAAATCAGTTACGAATTGTAGTTCACTTTTTTTTTTAAATATTACAGATTTACTTGGCAAAATAATTTTAGAAGAAATAAACAATCAGACAAAATTTGCAAAAAGTAACGACATTTTCAAAGATTTCTTTCTTTCAGATTTGTTTTTACATATACTTTTCCATGTCATAATAACACTTTATCGCTGATATTATGTGATAAAAAGCTGGTAAACACTGTTTGCATTTGGCTGCAAAACTTTCTTTCCTACTACAATCATAATACAGTTGAGGGCACTGTTTTTATTTTAAAAATTTATTTTAATTTTTTAAACTTAATAAGTACATTATTACGAGACAGCCAATACTCAAGTTTTGACCATATTTCGTTTGAATAAATATAATAACAACATTTATGTTTAATCTTTTCTTCACTGTTATTACAGAATGTACATAAGTTATCTGTAACTAATTTATACATTAACAAAGCATCTTTCATATAAATAATTCTATTCAGTATCTCGAACTGAAACCATCTCATGTTTACATCTTTTTTGGGGGGAAGAGCCCCCGTGGACAAAAAGTTAATTTGAGCCCTGCACAGGGGGAACGTCCCCCCGGTCAAAAAAGTGTTACAACCAGCTCCAAATTCGCCAAAAATGTACTGGAAAACAGGGACGTGCCCCCCCCCCCCCGGCCAAATTTTTTTTTAATGTGCTCTTACCCCCCCCCCCCCCCCCCCCCCCCCCCACCACCAATTAAGGTTCGAATGAATTCTCAAATATCAAAAACTCGAATTAAAATCTAGAAGCTTTCATTCTTCAGAGTTTCTAAAGAATTGATATATATACAAATATGTAAAAACATATATTCAACTACAAATATATACAACTAAATTAATCTAACCCCTTGTAAATTTGTCGTATTTTGTGGTTTTCATAACTCAAAATGAAAGGGGGACTGGTTGTATGAAAGGCTTTTTGAATACTCTTAGACTCAAGGTTTGATAATGTCACATTATCAAGGAAGACAAATTAGGAGAAGAAAAAATTGTTCACATAAAAATAAATGACAATATATAAAAAGGGTTCGAATGATTTACTTACTTACTTACTTTAATACACGATGTTGTAGGTCTAAGCCTGTTCGTCGATCCAGGATTCTTCCATGGTAACTGCGATGTGTGGAGGGAGGAGGTTGTGTAAAACATGAAACAACAGACAACACCTAGACCGGCTCATACAGTAGGCTAGCATTCTTTGACCAGTGACTATCCAGTCTATTCTTAAATGAGTTGACTGACCCAGCTGCCACAACGTTTTCTGGGAGACTGTTCCACAGCTCCACGACTCTATTGCTAAAAAAGTATTTTCTGATATCTAGCCTTGAATATTTCTTTTCCAGTTTTCTAGAGTGACCTCGAGTTCTATCTTCTGTACTCAACTTAAAGGGAATCTCTGGCACATTGTACAAGGCATTCAAGT
Source organism: Strongylocentrotus purpuratus (assembly GCF_000002235.5). NCBI lineage: Eukaryota > Metazoa > Echinodermata > Echinoidea > Camarodonta > Strongylocentrotidae > Strongylocentrotus > Strongylocentrotus purpuratus. The sequence goes on from NW_022145603.1 coordinate 16,158,012, forward strand.
ACTTGTACACATCGATCATGTCCCCCCCCCCCCCCTCCCCTTCTACGCCTGTGAACAAGAGTTGGTAATTGGAGTTGGGTCAAGCGCTCCTGGTAAGAAAAATTTCTAAGGCCAGGAATAATCTTTGTTGCACGTCTTTGTACGCTTTCCAACATCCTCTGTTCTCCTAGTCTATACGGGGACCATGCGGCCTTTCCGTATTCTAATATGGGCCTAACGAGGCCTTTAAACAAAAACGGCATAGTGTCAGTATTTAGGTACATAAATGTCCTACGGATAACTCCGAGTACTCGATTTGCTTTGAGAACTGTTTTGGGAGACGTGATCTTTAAATGATAGTTGTGAATCTACAAGGACACCTAGGTCCTTTTCGACTTTGGTAACAGATTTAGATTTAGATTTAGATTTAGATTTTTGATTTAGTTATAAATTGTAAAATACAGGTATTTTATATCGAAGGTTCAGTGACACAAAGACGTAACTCCACATTTTGCCAAAATGAGTATTTTATATTAATATGTTCAAAAAAATGTGTGCTTTCCAGGAAACACAAAGACTGAACTCCACCAACACCCCATTGATTTCAAAGGCTAGTGAAACGTAGACTTAGCTCGTTAAGGCCCAAGTGTTCAGTGACACATAAACCACTTTTTTTTTTCTTAAAATGGCCAAAATGGAGTTACGTCTTTGTGTCACTGACCCCTTGATATATACATATATATACATAAAGAAATATATCAGGAATGACATTAGAAATCATGTGGGAAGCCGGTTGGTTTAATGCAAGAGGTTGACCAGAAATCGTGTATGGAAGGATGCTCCTTTTCCTCTCCCTGGTACTCACCCTTGTAACGACCGGTTAATTTCTTTTCATAATCCAATACTTTCGCGACTACTTTACACATAAATGGTGCAGATTTAAGTGCCTTTTCTCTAACGCTCCGTACTGACCCTTGCTTCTTCCATTCAAAATATGAATTGTACAATGTCTCATTTGAATCAAGAAGATGTATATAATCGGCGAGCTCAGCAAAATCTTTAAAATCCTGTAGATGTATAAATGAATTGGGGGGGGGGCGCGCAACGCGCTCATAATCTTCCCGTGGAGGGCCATAGACGATGGGTACAATGTCATGGCTGAGAGAATTCCACCAGACCTTTTCTGTGATGTAGTCTCTGCATTCACTGTTTTCCACTGCCAGGTAAAACTTATGACTCCTAATGCGCTTCCAGCAGTCATCTGAGTTCCTAGGACACTTTATGTTCCCACAACCTCCATACATGTCGACGCTGACGTGCTTTGCAAGTGTTTTAACAAATGCATGACGCCTCCAAGAAGCTTTACGGCAATTGGATGCAGCCCAGGCCACTAATCCAGTTTTTTCCTTGGCCCAATATAGATTTTTATCAGAAGAAATCTGCGGTATGGTCTCATCATAGAAACCATACGGTAAGTGTATCGTTGACGATGGCCTGTATGACATCGTGTAGTTGTATATGCGGTCATATTTACTGGGTGGTATTGCATTTCCGTTCGTGTGTCGAGGACTCTCTAAGGAATAGAAAACCCAGGCTTGATTTAATGGGCGTCTCCTTTGCATCTCTGTCCAATCCCACCGCGATCGATGAAAGAAAACTACGGAGTCACTTTTCACCATGGTCTCATAACTCGTATCCTCGACCAAGCTAATTCCACATTCAAGCCCTGGGCATTGAGATTTTTCCGGCGTCTGGGGGCTCGCGCTGCCTCTCCATATCTGGACCTGACGGTAACAAAGTGGCTTACTTTCAGATTGCGATGTTTCATTTTGAAGGTGGGAAGAACTCTCCACGTCAGCTTCTGGTTCAAGCAGGTTGTTTCTTACTCCGCTAGCATTCCGAAGTGTGGAGCAATCGGGGGCGCGTTGTGAATATCGTTCTGGTTGTTCCTAAGAAGATCAAATCGGTAAAATTCACCAATTGAAAAAAACGTAAGCGCTGCTAGACAAAATGATATCACCTTCTTACCATTCATATCTTTCATGGTTACTCTCTTGTGCTCCACGTAGCTACACCAATGTTTCGAAGTAAACACCAAGTTTAGTAGAATTTGACGCCAATACTACCATCTATATACGACATTCATAAAGCATAAACCATATTGGGCTTCATACCCAAGTGCGTGCTGTCTCGGAATAAGCGTTCACCTGATGATGATTATAGCTGGCCGTTGGGGTCGACATAAGTTTTTTCCAGTAAGTTTTGGATTTCCCATATGTACTACCAAACTTTAAAGCCGCATAAAAATCCAGTGTAAATATGTATTGCTACAAATGCCAAAATTCGGTCATTTGAGCAAAAAAATGTCGCTCAAAAAGCCAGCGTTGTTAAAGATGTTGTGGAGATTGCCCTTATCAAGAATTGGCGTCCAAATTCGTGAATTGTTCAGGCCCACACTCGGCAGCTTATCCAAGATGCCCAAAGTACAAGAATTAAAAAAAAAACCGTCTCAAAATGAAAAGTGACCCAACCCTTTCCTATGCTGAAGCAGCTAAACAAATCAAAACAAAACCCGTTATGAATGCTCTAGCTTCAAAAGAGATAAGTATCCAAAGAAACTCAACCCCAAATCACACCATTGATAATGCTAATCCTGAGCCGATTATGACTATAAAACAAGACGCCCATCCCACGCAAGCCTTGGCGGAAATCGATGGATAGCGTCAATAAAGCCAACAACAATAACAACAAGGTAACAATCGTGACTATGTGAATGACCCCAATGTTCCATCAGGAGCAGGAACAGGAATGCGTTCAATTCCAAAACAAAGAGAACATTACGTCCCTCCATAACCCTTGAACCACATCCAAATAAAGGACAGTTTCGTCGAGTTTTTGGCATACATAGTAATAATATCTGACAAAAGCAGAAAACGAGTTGGAAAACATAGTGCAAATAGTAACTGAAAAGAGAAAAGGCATTTTAAACATAAAAATAGAACCTACGACGTTGATGGCGCTCTTGCAGGATGAGAGAACGCAGCTATCGTGTTCGCTTGTTTTATATATATATATATATATATATTTGTTTAAATAACGGTATAGTTACAGACCTCCACTGATACAAGACCCTTATATAGTTATAATGAAAAATGCACCATATCATTATATGAAAATATAACAAATTTTGTTATCATGGGTTATGAAGCAGCACCTTCACCTTATACTTTTTGTTTATATAAGAAAATCTTTGTTCAGATTGCTCAATTTATAATGAACTAATTAATTTGCATATTATGTTGTAAAAATTGTTCCTTTTTATAATGTTTTATCCAAAAATATAAATATGAAGTATTACCGTCACCTTTTCCTTTTTTAAAGGAATTGGAGCACATTCTGTACACTTGTTTGAATGTGTACTATATTAGTTTGGATACTTATGGAAAATATTTTTAAAATATGTCTGTGTTTACATTGTATGAGACAATGTACTACATGTATGTTTATACTGTAAGAACAATTGTGTTCCTATTCATCATTTTGTATAATTACAAAATGTATGAAGATCTGAATTAAGGCAAAAAAGCTTTTAAAAAAAAGAAGTGAGAAATATGACTGCATGGTGACGCAATCCAAGTGTTGTACATAGCGCAGTGGAATGCACACGGTTTAATCCATTGCATGGATGAATGTCAACATTACATTTATAATCTAAACGAAAAACCGCATGTTATATGTATTCAGGAAACGTGGCTTAAAGACGAGAACTGTAAATCATTTCAGGATTATAATGGTTCGTATTTATAAGAAACACATTTCCCAGAGGTGGGTGTGTTATACTAGAAATGATAGCATAGTTGTATCTTATTATACAGAGAGAACAAAAGAACCAAGTGGGGAGCTTCAAACCCTGGAGTGCACGATCCAAAACAAAAAATATTATTGAAAACTTGTATAATCCCTGCAAAAGACTAAGTAAAACACATCTATTACCACAATGAACATAACTTGTAACTTGGTAATTTGTGGTGATTTCAATGGACATAACACTTAGTTAACCGACCGGGAATTGAACCTCGGTCTCCAGAATGGAAGACAAGTGCTTTGACCAATATACCAAAAAGACTCCACATAGACATAACACGTAAACGGAAAATTGAATTCTCAAATCACATCTCGTACTTAAAATATCGCCATGATCCCAATATCTGATTTAAAATATATATACATATTCCCATTTAGCCTACAATCTATCAGAGTAATAAGAGTAACTGAACGTGACATTCGTGAATAAGTATACTTTGTGTTGCTGATCGGTCTTGAAAGTTGATACGCACCGAATTTGTTGGTTATAATACCACGAGAATGACCACGACCAGGATATCACAAGTTCGATAGAATAACACTTTAATTATATCTAAGCTTGATGGAAGAACACTTTCGATATATCAGGCTCCAAAGAAAACACTTTCGATAAACCAAGCTTGATAGGAAAACACTTTAGTTTATATTAAGCTTAATAAAAAAACACTTTCGATATACCGCCGGCCAAATGAATTTTTGGTTTCCTTCCTTCAAACTGCTTTTAATCATGCATGCGTGAAATATGCATCATAAATTATTATGAGTTGTATCAAATGAAAGAGGAGGATATAAGCTTTACAAATATGTGTCATTCATTGATCATAATTGTGATTAAATTAGGATAAAACATCGATAATTCTCGGTTTCGTTTTCTTTGGGTCGCACTGTATATACCTCTCTCTCTCTCTCTCTATACTTAGCTTTGATCTATCGTTCCGTACAGTGCTCAATGCCTAAAGACAGAGCAAAAATATATATTGAATAAGGCAGACTAGTGGAAATGGTTGCTACTCCGAGTTTCACGCCTTGCGAGCAATCATCAGGCAACTGGTAGCATTCTTAAAAGTACATGATTACTCTACAACCTGGGTGCAAATACGTTCAAAATAAGACTTAACTCATACAATATAATGCAACAACATACATGTAGGTGAGTATTATGGCGAAGATTTTTTTTATGGGCTAAAAATGCTACAAAGAAAAACAAACATAACAAGCAACAAAGGCAATATCTTCAATTAAACTCTTAAAAGACACTTCATATTGCACACGGAAATACATCTTTGACAATAGGGACTTTTAGATTCTGCACGACGATAACGTGGACTGCCCTTTTAAGGCAATGTGACGTCACTGCCAGTCACATGCCTTAAAAGGGCAGTCCACGTTCTCGTCGTGCAGAATCTAAAAGTCCCTAATATCAGCGCATTTTGATGATATCCTTTTGGACCAGGTTCACACGAACTGCATGGCCTGAACTGGGCATTCCTACACCATTCGAAATGGGGACTCATTCCAAAGAGAAATAATATGCTTCCTTTTTAAATGACAACAAAAAAAAGGTAGATGGGATAATGTTGAAAAATTAAAAGCCCGTTAAAACAGTTGTAGGTCTTCTTTTTTTATCAAATAGAGTGTATTTCGTCCATAATTAAGTGTAATTAATCAACCATGATTATAACTGATCTAACGGGAATTCTAAGGTTATACCGCAACAGTGAACAATAAATTCAATATATTATTAAAAAGGCAACGAAGCGGAACTTGGGGTATATAGCTACTGGCCACGCCAACCCGATGCGAGTAAAGGATACAACACCATTTTACGCTCCACACTGGTCAATCTATGTATTTTATCGTGAATTCACCCGTTTAGGGGGCACTTGAACAATAGGGCGTGTGTGAGTGTAATTGGGGTTTTACAGATATGTATCCATCAGATATGATTAGTAACGTCTGGGTCCGACCTTTAACGTCACCATCCGAAAGACGGGCATGCAAAGGCTTTGGTCTTATACTAGTCAGGTGGCTAGTGAAATTACCGTTACTTGCCGGATAAAAGCACTGATGTTGGTACATGCGCTTCCTTAGGACCTACTGGACGATATTAGGGTACGTGCCCCCGGCAACAATTTTAATTTAAAGGTGTGGGGGCGGGGGCTTCTTTTCGGAGCCCACAAATAATTTAATAACAGTAATTTTTTGTTGTACAAATGCCATTTTTGGTACAGTGTTTCCTTAGGACCTACTAAACGATATTAGGGTAGGAGCCCCCGGCAAAACATGTGGGGCGGGGGCGTCGCCTCGTAGCCCACAAATAATTTATTAGGTAATATAACATTGAGTTATTATTTGGGGGCTACAATAAGACGCCCCTTACCCACACCCTTAATTTGAATTTTTTCCAGGGGCTCCTAGTCTTATATCGTTAAGTGGGTCCTAAGGAAGCCCTGTACCTAAAATGGTGCTTTTATCCGGCAAGTAACAATAATCGATAACTTTGACGCTAAGCCACCTGACTATTATTCGGAAAATGAGATGCGAATTTGCAAGGGAACTGATAGGGGGGTACTCAAGGCGTCATATTTTCTGGTCCTTTCCCCATATCCGAACCCTTATTCATTTTTTTGTCGCTCTGTATGTCTCTCTATATTTTTTTTCTCATCACTCGATAGAAGGGGGGGGGTACGTGCCCCCTGTCCGCTGAAGCTGTGTCACGGTGATTAGGAGCAATAAAGTACATTTTCCCCGGAAGTATTGTGTAGCTTCATATATGTACAGCCTATATTATGGGGGGAGGGTTATATTTCCGAAATTTCGGCGACAAAAAGACATGCTAAACGATTCATTATGTCTTACACGGTTCCTACATGTTGTAAGTTTGCCTGTGAAACAAGAAACGGAAAATCCATTTAGATTGAAGTTGCTTGTATAGATAGTTTTCAGCGATTATCTAGAATATTGTTACATAATATATAAAATTATATTTTGTTCCCCTTCCACAGGGTTCCTTTATTAAATAATATCGTATGTATACAAGAATAGATATATACATGCAGAATAATGATATGCTTGGCCATTCAAAATATGTAAACATACATTACTATCGGAAGCGATGTAATATCCTCAGTCCACGGACATCCAGTTAAATTTTTAGGATTACTTATCACATTCTCGATGAAAACTTCTGAAATCTTCGGATATCTGAAAGAAAAAATAGAATCCACTCTCAAAAATATTAATAATTATAAGTGTAACATTCGAAACGAATATAAAGTATGTATACTCACTAGATATGCACTCCCGTCTCTCCGTTACATGCTTACCGTTCATGATGTCCACGCAACGCATTTGAAATCTCTTGATATAATATTAGATAGATATACTAAGTTATGGTTAGGAATACCGTTACGTGGTGCCAATCTTGCTGTGGTCCACGACCCCGATGGCTTGAACATACCTTCCATTTCGGAACTTTACCAAACCTGTCATGCTCTGGCTTACAGTAGATCGAGGGTCAAAGGCGATGATGTTGTAAATCACGCCCATGACCGAAGACTAGATATAGAAAGGGGGTGGTCACGACAAACTTTGTTCACTTTGGAAGCGCAAGAAATTCACTCAAAAATACCAGACTCTGTAAGCTGGAACCAGACAAAAAATGTGATTAAAAATCAGTTCAAGATGTATGAAGAGAAAATTGGAAAAGGTTGATCGAACCATTACTTGTACAGGGGGAATTCATGAAAGTTGTTCATATGGAAAATACTGATGTAACCTGGAAGTTCACTGTTAATGCAACAATAGATAGTCTTCCTACCAACAAAAACCTGTACCGGTGAGGAAAAAGAATCTCTGATAAATGTAACCTTTGTAATTGTACTGGCACTCTGCATCATGTTCTTAATAATTGTGAAAAAATGCTCGACCGAAAAACCTGGCGCCACAACAACATACTACGCATCATGCTCAAACAAATTAAAAACAATTCAAACAATAACATCAAAATATATGCAGACATAGAAGGAGAAAGCATCAATGGGGCACCATGCCACCAAACATAATACCTACCCAACACAAACCAGACATCTGCCACATTGACAACAAAAATAAGGACATTATCGTCATCGAACTCACAGTTCCCCCCCCCCCCCCTTCGAAACAAACATTGACAATGCACATCAACGAAAACAAGACAGATACACAAGCCTCACACATGACATAATAGCAACATGGTGGAAGAGCAAACTAGTCTGTATCGAAATTGGTTCACGTGGGCTCATAACCCCACAAAATAAATATTCAAAATCACTAACTCAGCTAGGTACCCTGAATCCAGGGACGAAATATTGAAGGCCGTTCTGTTTAGTTCTTATATTTGTCATATTTCAGGGAAGACGTGAGCCAGCATGGCAATTGGATCAATACCTCACATTGTAATTTATCAATCTCTATACATTAATTTGTCATCATTTCCTGCTTATCAATGAACTTGTAACCATTCTGTACCAAACTGGCAATATTTACCGTCATACGTTACTTATTTCGATTCCATTATACCATTATTGATTAATGTATCATGTTTGGGGATCTTTCCTTCCTCATCATAATGTTACAATCTCCTTCTTTTATCCTGTTCTGTACTATACCACTTTCTCCAGTTCTCCTTTTCACTTCTTCTCTTTCCCTTTCTCTCTATCCCGGTGCTTCTTGTTATCACACATATTGTTACATTGTAATTGCAATGACGAATATTTTATATTATTATTGTTAATGTACTTTGCTATTGTATATAGTTTTGATTATAACCTGCCGCCTAACCCACTGGGTTGACGGGCCTGGTTTTATGTGTATGCAAAATCTCTAATAAAGACTTGATTTATCATCATATATAAATCAGTTACGAATTGTAGTTCACTTTTTTAAAATATTACAGATTTACTTGGCAAAATAATTTTAGAAGAAATAAACAATCAGACAAAATTTGCAAAAAGTAACCACATTTTCAAAGATTTCTTTCTTTCAGATTTGTTTTTACATATACTTTTCCATGTCATAATAACACTTTATCGCTGATATTATGTGATCAAAAGCTGGCAAACACTGTTTGCATTTGGCTGCAAAACTTTCTTTCCTACTACAATCATAATACAGTTGAGGGCACTGTTTTTATTTTAAAAATTTATTTTAATTTTTTAAACTTAATAAGTACATTATTACGAGACAGCCAATACTCAAGTTTTTACCATATTTCGTTTGAATAAATATAATAACAACATTTATGTTTAATCTTTTCTTCACTGTTATTAAAGAATGTACATAAGTTATCTGTAACTAATTTAAACATTAACAAAGCATCTTTCATATAAATAATTCTATTCAGTATCTTGAACTGAAACCATCTCATGTTTACATCTTTTGGGGGGGAAGAGCCCCCGTGGACAAAAAGTTAATTTGAGCCCTGCACAGGGGGGAACGTCCCCCCGGCCAAAAAAGTGTTACAACCAGCCCCAAATTCGCCAAAAATGTACTGGAAAACAGGTACGTGCCCCCCCCCCCCCGTCCAAAAAAAAAATTAAAATGTGCTCTTACCCCACCCCCCCCCCCCCCCCCACCAATTAAGGTTCGAATGAATTCTCAAATACCAAAAACTCGAATTAAAATCTTGAAGCTTTCATTCTTCAGAGTTTCTAAAGAATTGATATATATATATATATATATATACAAATATATATGAACATATATTCAACTACAAATATTATACAACTGAATTAATCTTACCCCTTGTAAATTTGTCGTATTTTGTGGTTTTCATAACTCAAAATGAAAGGGGGACTGGTTGTATGAAAGGCTTTTTTAATACTCTTAGACGCAAGGTTTGATAATGTCACATTATCAAGGAAGACAAATTAGGAGAAGAAAGAATTGTTCACATAAAAATAAATGACAATATATAAAAAGGGTTCGAATGATTTACTTACTTACTTACTTTAATACACGATGTTGTAGGTCTAAGCCTGTTCATCGATCCAGGATTCTTCCATGGTAACTGCGATGTGTGGAGGGAGGAGGTTGTGTAAAACATGAAACAACAGACAACACCTAGACCGGCTCATACAGAAGGCTAGCATTCTTTGACCAGTGACTATCCAGTCTATTCTTAAATGAGTTGACTGACCCAGCTGCCACAACGTTTTCTGGGAGACTGTTCCACAGCTCCACGACTCTATTGCTAAAAAAGTATTTTCTGATATCTAGCCTTGAATATTTCTTTTCCAGTTTTCTAGAGTGACCTCGAGTTCTATCTTCTGTACTCAACTTAAAGGGAATCTCTGGCACATTGTACAAGGCATTCAAGTACTTGTACACATCGATCATGTTCCCCCCCCCCCCCTTCTACGCCTGTGAACAAGAGTTGGTAATTGGAGTTGGGTCAAGCGCTCCTGGTAAGATAAATTTCTAAGGCCAGAAATAATCTTTGTTGCACGTCTTTGTACGCTTTCCAACATCCTCTGTTCTCCTAGTCTATACGGGGACCATGCGGCCTGTCCGTATTCTAATATGGGCCTAACGAGGCCTTTAAACAAAAACGGCATAGTGTCAGTATTTAGGTACATAAATGTCCTACGGATAACTCCGAGTACTCGATTTGCTTTGAGAACTGTTTGGGAGACGTGATCTTTAAATGATAGTTGTGAATCTACAAGGACACCTAGGTCCTTTTCTACTTTGGTAACAGATTTAGATTTAGATTTAGATTTAGATTTTTGATTTAGTTATAAATTGTGAAATACAGGTATTTTATATCGAGGGTTCAGTGACACAAAGACGTACTTTTTTTTCCTTCTTAAAATGGCCAAAATGGAGTTACGTCTTTGTGTCACTGACCCCTCGATATATATGAGGAATGACATTAGAAATCATGTGGGAAGCCGGTTGGTTTAATGCAAGAGGTTGACCAGAAATCGTGTATGGAAGGATGCTCCTTTTCCTCTCCCTGGTACTCACCCTTGTAACGACCGGTTATTTTCTTTTCATAATCCAATACTTTCGCGACTACTTTACACATAAATGGTGCAGATTTAAGTGCCTTTTCTCTAACGCTCCGTACTGACCCTTGCTTCTTCCATTCAAAATATGAATTGTACAATGTCTCATTTGAATCAAGAAGATGTATATAATCGGCGAGCTCAGCAAAATCTTAAAAATCCTGAAGATGTATAAATTAATTGGGGGGCGCAACGCACTCATAATCTCCCCGTGGAGGGCCATAGACGATGGGTACAATGTCATGGCTGAGAGAATTCCACCAGAACTTTTCTGTGATGTAGTCCCTGCATTCACTGTTTTCCACTGCGAGGTAAAACTTATGACTCCTAATGCGCTTCCAGCAGTCATCTGAGTTTCTAGGGCAATTTATGTTTCCACAAGGTCCATACATGTCGACGCTGACGTGCTTTGCAAGTGTTTTAACAAATGCATGACGCCTCCAAGAAGCTTTACGGCAATTGGATGCAGCCCAGGCCACTAATCCAGTTTTTTCCTTGGCCCAATTTCGATTTTCACCAGAAGAAATCTGCGGTAGGGTCTCATCATAGAGACCATACGGTAAGTGTATCGTTGACGATGGCCTACATCGTGTAGTTGTATATACGGTCATATTTACTGGGTGGTATTACATTTCCGTTCGTGTGTCGAGGACTCTCTAAGGAATAGAAAACCCAGGCTTGATTTAATGGGCGTCTCCTTTGCATCTCTGTCCAATCCCACCACGATCGATGAAAGAATACTACGGAGTCACTTTTCACCATGGTCTCATAACTCGTATCCTTGACCAAGCTAATTCCACATTCAAGCCCTGGGCATTGAGATTTTTCCGGCGTCTGGGGGCTCGCGCTGCCTCTCCATATCTGGACCTGACGGTAACAAAGTGGCTTACTTTCAGATTGCGATGTTTCATTTTGAAGGTGGGAAGAACTCTCCACGTTAGCTTCTGGTTCAAGCAGGTTGTTTCTTACTCCGCTAGCATTCCGTATTAACCAGTGTGGAGCGATCGGGGGCGCGTTGTGAATATCGTTCTGGTTGTTCCTAAGGACATCAAATCGGTAAAATTCACCAATTTAAAAAAACGTAAACGCTGCTAGACAAAATGATATCACCTTCTTACCATTCATATCTTTCATGGTTACTCTCTTGTGCTCCACGTAGCTACACCAATGTTTCGAAGTAAACACCAAGTTTAGTAGAATTTGACGCCAATACTACCATCTACGACATTCATAAAGCATAAACCATTTTGAGTTTCATATCCAAGTGCGTGCTGTCTCGGAATAAGCGTTCACCTGATGATGATTATAGCTGGCCGTTGGGGTCGACATAATTTTTTTTTTTTCCAGTACGTTTTGGATTTCCCATATGTACTACCAAACTTTAAAGCCGCATAAAAAGCCAGTGTAAATATGAATTGCTACAAATGACAAAATTCGGTCATTTGAGCAAAAAATGTCGCTCAAAAAGCCAGCGTTGTTAAAGATGTTGTAGAGATTGCCCTTATCAAGAATTGGCGTCCAAATTCGTGAATTGTTCAGGCCCACACTCGGCAGCTTATCCAAGATGCCCAAAGTACAAGGATAAAAAATTTAAAAAAAACGTCTCAAAATGAAAAGTGACCTAACCCTTTCCTATGCTGAAGCAGCTAAACAAATCAAAACAAAACCCATTATGAATGCTCTAGCTTCAAAAGAGATAAGTATCCAAAGAAACTCAACCCCAAATCACACCATTGATAATGCTAATCCTGAGCCGATTATGACTATAAAACAAGACGCCCATCCCACGCAAACCTTGGCGGAAATCGATGGATAGCGTCAATAAAGCCAACAACAATAACAACAAGGTAACAATCATGACTATGTGAATGACCCCAATGTTCCATCAGGAGCAGGCACAGGAATGCGTTCAATTCCAAAACAAAGAGAACATTACGTCCCTCCATAACCCTTGAACCACATCCAAATAAAGGACAGTTTCGTCGAGTTTTTGGCATACATAGTAATAATATCTGACAACTTGAAGCAGAAAACGAGTTGGAAAACATAGTGCAAATAGTAACTGAAAAGAGAAAAGGCATTTTAAACATAAAAATAGAACCTACGACGTTGATGGCGCTCTTGCAGGATGAGAGAACGCAGCTATCGTGTTCGCTTGTTTTTTATATATATATATATATATATATATATATATTTGTTTAATCAACGGTATAGTTACAGACCTCCACTGATACAAGACCCTTATATAGTTATAATGAAAAATGCACCATATCATTATATGAAAATATAACAAATTTTGTTATCATGGGTTATGAAGCAGCACCTTCACCTTATACTTTTTGTTTATATAAGAAAATCTTTGTTCAGATTGCTCAATTTATAATGGACTAATTAATTTGCATATTATGATGTAAAAATTGTTCCTTTTTATAATGTTGTATCCAAAAAATATGAAGTATTACCGTCACCTTTTCCTTTTTTAAAGGAATTGGAGCACATTCTGTACACTTGTTTGAATGTGTACTATATTAGTTTGGATACTTATGGAAAATATTTTTAAAATATGTCTGTGTTTACATTGTATGAGACAATGTACTACATGTATGTTTATACTGTAAGAACAATTGTGTTCCTATTCATAATTTTGTATAATTACAAAATGTATGAAGATCTGAATTAAGGCAAAAAAGCTTTTTAAAAAAAGAAGTGAGAAATATGATTGGTGACGCAATCCAAGTGTTGTACATAGCGCAGTGGAATGCACACGGTTTAATCCATTGCATGGATGAATGTCAACATTACATTTATAATCTAAACGAAAAACCGCATGTTATATGTATTCAGGAAACGTGGCTTAAAGACGAGAACTGTAAATCATTTCAGGATTATAATGGTTCGTATTTATAATAAACACATTTCCCAGAGGTGGGTGTGTTATATATATATATATACCCTCCCATGCCATAAGTATTGCAACATAGCTAAAATGCATGCATTTTTATTTTATTTTACAAGCCTTTATATTGTTATATTTCATTCATAACCATAGTGTTGTCGACCATTTTTGTATATTTTGAGAGGGAAAACTAGTCCCTTTTCATTCCTGAGAGAAGTAGATGACCAGACCTGGTCATTTCTGAAACAAATTGGAAGACAAATGAACAAAGGCAAAACAAATGAAATTTTGGGAGATGGGGATTATCAGTGAACGAAATCATGAAACTGTTTCATATTTCTCCCAAAACTGTTTACAGGTCTCGTTTATACTTGTCGCAAAGAAATAATGGCCATAAGGTGCCAAGACAAGGGCAGAGGAAAACGGCAACACCCAGAGAAGACAAATTTATTTGTGCCGTTGCCAAGGAGGATTTAGATCTGTATTGCAAAGACGTTTTAATGCAACTTTATTTCACCGATATATTAAATTATAGTCAGTTTCTAGAGGTGAATATATTGTACTAGTTTATTGAAAGTAAATTTTCACACATTTATTATATTTTGTTGGATAATCACAACCTCTGATTTTGGCGCGCATCCTCCTTAGCAACGGCACAAAGAAATCTTTCTTCTCTGGGTGTTGCCCTTTTCCTCTGCCCTTGTATTGGTACCTTACGGCCATTATTTCTTTGCGAAAAATACAAACGAAACCTGTAAACAGTTTTGGGAGAAATATGAAACAGTTTCATGATTTCGCTCACTGATAATCCCCATCTCCCAAAATTTCATTTGTTTTGCCTTTGTTCATTTGTCTTCCAATTTGTTTCAGAAATGACCGGGTCTGGTCATCTACTTCTCTCAGGAATGAAAAGGGACTAGTTTTCCCTCTCAAAATATACAAAAATGGTCGACAACACTATGGTTATGAATGAAATATAACAATATAAAGGCTTGTAAAATAAAATAAAAATGCATGCATTTTAGCTATGTTGCAATACTTATGGCATGGGAGGGTACTAGAAATGATAGCATAGTTGTATCTTATTATACAGAGAGAACAAAAGAACCAAGTGGGGAGCTTCAAACCCTGGAGTGCACGATCCAAAACAAAAAATATTATTGAAAACTTGTATAATCCCTGCAAAAGACTAAGTAAAACACATCTATTACCACAATGAACATAACTGGTAACTTGGTAATTTGTGGTGATTTCAATGGACATAACACTTAGTTAACCGATCGGGAATTGAACCTCGGTCTCCAGAATGGAAGACAAGTGCTTTGACCAATATACCAAAAAGACTCCACATAGACATAACACGTAAACGGAAAATTGAATTCTCCAATCACATCTCGTACTTAAAATATCGCCATGATCCCAATATCTGATTTAAAATATATATACATATTCCCATTTAGCGTACAATCTATCAGAGTAACAAGAGTAACTGAATGTGACATTCGTGAATAAGTATACTTTGTGTTGCTGATCGGTCTTGAAAGTTGATACGCACCGAATTTGTTGGTTATAATACCACGAGAATGACCACGACCAGGATATCACAAGTTCGATAGAATAACACTTTAATTATATCTAAGCTTGATAGAAGAACACTTTCGATATATCAGGCTCCAAAGAAAACACTTTCGATAAACCAAGCTTGATAGGAAAACACTTAAGTTTATATTAAGCTTAATAAAAAAAACACTTTCGATATACCGCCGGCCAAATGAATTTTTGGTTTCCTTCCTTCAAACTGCTTTTAATCATGCATGCGTGAAATATGCATCATAAACTATTATGAGTTGTATCAAATGAAAGAGGATATAAGCTTTACAAATATGTGTCATTCATTGATCATAATTGTTATTGAATTAGGATAAAACATCGATAATTCTCAGTTTCGTTTTTTCTGGGTCGCACTTTACATACCTCTCTCTCTCTCTCTCTCTCTATATATATATATTTAGCTTTGATCTATCGTTCCGTACAGTGCTCAATGCCTATAAAAGGCAGAGCAAAAATATATATTGAATAAGGCAGACTAGTGGAAATGGTTGCTACTCCGAGTTTCACGCCTTGCGAGCAATCATCAGGCAACTGGTAGCATTCTTAAAAGTACATGATTACCGTACAACCTGGGTGCAAATACGTTCAAAATAAGACTTAACTCATACAATACAATGCAACAACATACATGTAGGTGATTATTATGGCGAAGATTTTCTTTATGGGCTAAAAATGCTACAAAGAAAAACAAACATAACAAGCAACAAAGGCAAATATCTTCAATTAAACTCTTAAAAGACACTTCATATTGCACACGGAAATACATCTTTGACAATAGGGACTTTTAGATTCTGCACGACGATAACGTGGACTGCCCTTTTAAGGCAATGTGACGTCACTGCCAGTCACATGCCTTAAAAGGGCAGTCCACGTTCTCGTCGTGCAGAATCTAAAAGTCCCTAATATTAGCGCATTTGGAGGATATCCTTTCGGACCAGCTTCACACGAACTGCATGGCCTGACCTGGGCATTCCTACACCATTCGAAATGGGGACTCATTCTTAAGAGAAATAATATGCTTCCATTTTTACATTACAACCACAAAAAGGTAGATGGGATAATGTTGAAAAATTAAAAGCCCGTTAAAACAGTTGTAGGTCTTCTTTTTTTATCAAAGAGAGTGTATTTCGTCCATAATTAAGTGTAATTAATCAACCATGATTATAACTGATCTAACGGGAATTCTGAGGTTATACCGCAACAGTGAACAATAAATTCAATATATTATTAAAAAGGCAACGAAGCGGAACTTGGGGTATATAGCTACCGGCCACGCCAACCCGATGCGAGTAAAGGATACAACACCATTTTACGCTCCACACTGGTCAATCTATGTATTTTATCGTGAATTCACCCGTTTAGGGGGCACTTGAACAATAGGGCGTGTGTGAGTGTAATTGGGGTTTTACAGATATGTATCCATCAGATATGATTAGTAACGTCTGGGTCCGACCTTTAACGTCACCATCCGAAAGACGGGCATGCAAAGGCTTTGGTCTTATACTAGTCAGGTGGCTAGTGAAATTACCGTTACTTGCCGGATAAAAGCACTGATGTTGGTACATGCGCTTCCTTAGGACCTACTAGACGATATTAGGGTACGTGCCCCCGGCAACAATTTTAATTTAAAGGTGTGGGGGCGGGGGCTTCTTTTCGGAGCCCCCAAATAATTTAATAACAGTAATTTTTTGGTGTACAAATGCCATTTTTGGTACAGGGCTTCCTTAGGACCTACTAAACGATATTAGGGTAGGAGCCCCCGGCAGAACATGTGGGGCGGGAGCGTCGCCTCGTAGCCCACAAATAATTTATTAGGTAATATAACATTGAGCTATTATTTGGGGGCTACAATAAGACGCCCTTTACCCACACCCTTAATTTGAATTTTGTCCAGGGGCTCCTAGTCTTATATCGTTAAGTGGGTCCTAAGAAAGCCCTGTACCTAAAATGGTGCTTTTATCAGGCAAGTAACGATAATCGAAAACTTTGACGCTAAGCCACCTGACTATTACTCGGAAAATGAGATGCGAATTTACAAGGGAACTGATAGGGGGGTACTCAAGGCGTCATATTTTCTGGTCCTTTCCCCCTATCCGACCCTTATTCATTTTTTTGTCGCTCTGTATGTCTCTGTATATTTTTTTTCTCATCACTCGATAGAAGGGGGGGGGGGGGGCTACGTGCTTCCTGTCCGCTGAAGCTGTGTCACGGTGATCAGGAGCAATAAAGTGCATTTTCCCTTTCCCCGGAAGTATCGTGTAGCTTCATATATGTACAGCCTATATTATGGGGTAAAGGGTTATATTTCCGAAATTTTGGCGATAAAAAGACATGCTAAACGATTCATTACGTCTTACACGGTTCCTACATGTTGTAAGTTTGCCTGTGAAACAAGAATCGGAAAAATCCATTTAGATTTAAGTTGATTGTATAGATAGTTTTCAGCGATTATCTAGAATATTGTTACATAATATATAAAGTTATATTTTGTTCCCCTTCCACAGGGTTCCTTTATTAAACAATATCGTATGTATACAAGAATAGATATATACACTGTCGCTCATAAAGGTGGAATATTTTACTTTTACCCCAATTTATGGAATTATTTTAAAAATTATTTAAAAATAATAGATATAGATAATAGTATACATTCTTAGATTCCATTGAATAATAACTTGCCAATGTGTGTTTTGCGGAACTGCTAAAGCATGTGTATGCTACTATGCTTATTAACTAGGGGACCTACGCTCTCAAGTCATAAATGACAGTAATGAGGATTAATGCCCTACAAAATGGCACTAATTTAGCACATCGACATGGTTTTGATCCTGGGGCCTCACAGTTACGAGGCCATTGTTTTGTCTATGAACCATGACTGTACGCAGCGGGGGCTAGGGTAGGGGGCAGTTTCCATAAATTAAAAAAAATGCACAAAATGCAATAAATTTTCAATAATTTATTGCATTTTACCCCGGTCCCCAACATAAAAAAATCCTCTGGTCTGCCATGAATTATGACTCAATGCATGGGCACACAGAATTTTTTTTATGTTAGGCACCGGGGTTAAATGCAATAAATTATTGAAAATTTATTGCATTTTCTGTGTTTTTTTTAAATTTATTGAAACTGCCCCCTACCCTAGCCCCCGCTGCGTACAATCATGGTTCAGTGACAAAGCAAAAAAAAAAAAATCCTCTGGTCTGCCATGAATTATGACTCAATGCATGGGCACACAGAATTTTTTTATGTTAGGCACCGGGTTAAATGCAATAAATTATTGAAAATTTATTGCATTTTCTGTGTTTTTTTTTAATTTATTGAAACTGCCCCCTACCCTAGCCCCCGCTGCGTACAATCATGGTTCAGTGACAAAGCAATGACCTCGTAACTGTGAGGCCCCAGGATCGAAACCGTGTCGATGTGCTATATTAGTGCCCTTTTGTGGGGCATTAATACTCATTACTGTCATTTATGACTTAAGGGCATAGGTCCCCTAGTTGATAAGCATAGTAGCATACACATGCTTTAGCAGTCACGCAAAATACACATTGGCAAGTTATTATTCAATAAAATCTGAGAATGTATACTATTATCTAGATCTATTATTTTTAAATTATTTTTTAAATAATTCCATGAATTGGAATAAAAAAAAAATATTCCACCTTTATGAGCGACAGTGTACATGCAGAATAATGATATGCTTGGCCATTCAAAATATGAAAACATACATTAATATCGGAAGCCACGTAAGAGGACACTTTTTTTTGGGGGGGGGGGTCTCGAAATTTGAAAAATTGACATTTTGCTCCGTTGGGGGTGTAAGGTCAGCTTTTTTAGGTCAGCCATGGATTTTTTTTTTTTTAATTTTTTTTTTTAATTTTTATAAAAAGCTCAAAAAGGGGGGGGGGGCGGTTTAGGGAAATTTAGGGGGGTTTACACACAAAAAATACCAATGGGGGGGTTTAACCCCCCCAAATACCCCCCCCCCCCCCTTGTGTACGCGCCTGATACTCACTAGATATGCAATCCCGTTTCTCCGTTACATGCTTACCATTCATGATGTCCAAGCAACGCATTTGAAATCTCTTGATATAATATTAGATAGATATACTAAGTTATGGTTAGGTATACCGTTACGTGGTGCCAATCTTGCTGTGGTCCACGACCCTGATGGCTTGAACATACCTTCCATTTCGGACCTTTACTAAACCTGTCATGCTCTGGCTTACAGTAGATTGAGGGTCAAAGGCGACGATGTTGTAAATCACGCCCTTGACCGAAGATTAGATAGATAGATAGATAGATAGATATTTGGTTTTATTCAAGTACTGATTAAAAAGTCCGAAGACTAAACAAGTCAGTTAACAATATAAAATGCATAACAAAAAATATAACAAGGTAAAAAAACACATGGATGAATTAAATCATTAATAAGTAAAAAAAAAATATATAATAAGTATATAAGTACATAATAATAAATAAATAAATAAGTATATACAATTACCATAAATAATTATATATAATACTAGATATAGAAAAGGGGTGGTCACGACAAACTTTGTTCACTTTGGAAGCGCATGAAATTCACTCAAAAATACCAGACTCTGTAAGCTGGAACCAGACAAAAAATGTGTTTAAAAATCAGTTCAAGATGTATGTAGAGAAAATTGGAAAAGGTTGATCGAACCATTACTTGTACAGGGGGAATTCATGAAAGTTGTTCATATGGAAAATACTGATGTAACCTGGAAGTCGATTATTTATAACTTACTTCAGAGTGTAATGAAGTTCACTGTTAATGCAGCAATAGATAGTCTTCCTACCAACAAAAACCTGTACCGGTGAGGAAAAAGAATCTCTGATAAATGTAACCTTTGTAATTGTACTGGCACTCTGCATCATGTTCTTAATAAATAGGGACTTTTAGATTTGCGTGGACTGATACGGGTGACGTCCATTCACGGCAGTGCATTAAAAGGACGTCGATCGTAGCATAGACCTATCGGCCCGAATTCACAAAGCAAGGTTTGAGCTCAAACCTCCTTTTGTTTCGCCAAACCTCCTTTTGTTCTTTACAAACCAGGTTTGTAAAAAACGCGTAAAACGCGTCATATGACGTACGAAAACCAAGGTTTATCAACAAACCTCCTTAAATTCGGGCGATTGTCTCGGTGCGAATCTAAAAGTCCCTATTGTGAAAAAATGCTCGACCGATATACCTGGCGCCACAAGAACATACTACGCATCACGCTCAAACACATTAAAAACAATTCGAACAATGCCACCAAAGTATATGCAGACATAGAAGGTTAAAGCATCAGTGGGGGCACCATACCACCACGTACCCAACACAAACCAGACATCTGCCACATTGACAACACAAGTAAGGACATTATCATCATCGAACTCACAGTCCCCTTCAAAACAAACATTGACAATGCACATCAACGAAAACGAGACAGATACACAAGGCTCACACATGATATAACAGCAACAGGGTGGAAGAGCAAACTAGTCTGTATCGAAATTGGTTCACATGGGCTCATAACCCCACAAAATAAATATTCAAAATCACTAACTCAGTTAGGTACCCACTTCTGTTTTTCTCTCCTTAACTCCTTTTCACCTCTTCCCTTTCCCTTTCTCTCTATCCCGGTGCTCCTTGTTATCACATATATTACAATGACGAATATTTTATATTATATCCTGCATCAAAAATTTGTTGGCTTCTGATTGGTTGAGAGCTCGTCACATGACCAAAAATATTTGAGCTATTTTTAGAAAGTACTATATGAGAGTACTATTTTGGTTTACTATTTGGGAGTTGAAAAAAAAATGTGATTCTTTTTTTAATTGAATCAATTTTTTTTCTTCAAATCTTAATTTAATGAAAACAAAATATATTAAATCTTTTTAGATAAAAATTGACATTTTTTTGTTTTAATTTTTTTTCTTCCCAAAAATGTTTTTTTTTTTTTTTTTTTTTTTTTAAATAAATTTTTGATGCAGGATATAAAACAACTATACCATGCCTTCTAGTCGAGGTACTGGTTAAACTATGGGCCTCGGTGACTCCAAAAGTACCATTTGCTTCGGGGCTGCGCCCCTTGGCAAATAGTACTATTGGAGTCACCTCTTGCGCATAGTTTTAACCAGAACCTCTCAAGGCAGTGTATATTTGTATATTATTATTGTTAATGTACTTTGCTATCGTATATAGTTTTGATTATAACCTGCCGCCTAACCCACTTGGTTGACGGGCCTGGTTTTTTGTGTATGCAAAATCTCTAATAAAGACTTGATTTATCATCTTATATATAAATCAGTTACGAATTGTAGTTCACTTTTTTTTAATATTACAGATTTACTTGGCAAAATAATTTTAGAGGAAATAAACAATCAGACAAAATTTGCAAAAAGTAACCACTTTTTCAAAAATTTCTTTCTTTCTTTCAGATTTGTTTTTACATATATACTTTTCTATGTCATAATAATACTTTATCGCTGATATTATGTGTTCAAAAGCTGGCAAACACTGTTTGCATTTGGCTGCAAAACTTTCTTTCCGACTACAATCATAGTACAGTTGAGGGCACTGTTTTTATTTTCATGAAACCTAAACAATTTATTTTAATTTCTAAACTTAATAAGTACATTATTACGGGACAGCCAATACTCAAGTTTTAACTATATTTCGTTTGAATAAATATAATAACAACATTTATGTTTAATCGTTTCTTCACTGTTATTACAGAATGTACATAAGTTATCTGTAACTAATTTAAACGTTAACAAAGCATCTTTCATATAAATAATTCTATTCAGTATCTTGAACTGAAACCATCTCATGTTAACATCGAAAGTTGAATGAAAGGGAAGTAGGTAATAAGAACTCCACACAGTTTCGCATTGTATAGTGGCTAATTCTTTGTAATATTCATCCGCCATGAATAACTAAAGAGATATACGATGGAGGTAAGAATGATTGGAACGTATGAGGAGCGAAACTTTCAGAATAAATGAATCTTCTTTTCCATGGAATTTTAAGTGATTTAGAATGCATAAATATGATGGCATAGCACACACAAAAACACGCGAAAACCTACTTCATAGTTTGTTTCTTTGTTTTTATTTCAGCACATACAAAAAAATAAATTACAATCAAAAGAAAAAAAAGCCCGACCCCCCCCCCCCCCGACACCGCCCCCCCCCCAAAAAAAATGTATATATATGTATATATATATATATATATATATATATATATATATATATATATATATATAAATACATACAAACAGATGATCAGTTAGAAAATATCATCAAGAACGAAATAATGTACAAGAAATTAACAAAAACAGAGAAACAGACGGATGGTTAACCCATTTTTAACTGCACTTGCAGGTCCTCTTACCAAAAAAGAAAGACTCCTAATGTAAAATGTTAAATTGATATTCGACTGTTTTCACACTTTACTTATTATCTAAGTGATCCTTTGAAGTACATACAAAATGTTAAATTGATATTCGACTGTTTTCACACTTTACTTATTATCTAAGTGATCCTTTGAAGTACATACAAAATGTATATATATATTTGCTTCACATGTAGAATACACAACATCGCGTCTAGAGTATTTCAGTGATACATGTTATAAAATGCATTATGAATTAGATGCGCCATTTTATAGTGCAAACAGTTTATAAGTCCGCTATAGGACGCTAAACGTATGCCATTGCATATTATTTACATATGGAATAATGGTGTACTTCATCTTGAATAATAGAATGAATTTGTGTTAATACCTTTTTTTAAAAGTCATATCAAGCGACTTGTTTTGCACTTTGTAGACTTCCTGGTACTATTTTATTACCTTCATTATAATAATTTTTCATAATAATAATTTAACGAGACAGTAATGATAACAATGAAGTCTTGTACTTTGCTCACATTGGTGTTATTCCATTGTCATTCCTGCCATTGTACCAGACTCGTGCCATATATGAAAATGGCGCTCTACTATTCAGACCCCTGCTTTAGCACGGCTATCACCACAGCGCTCGAGGTTAAAGGAGATATGAAAATAAAATCCGCCTAATTACCTTTAACTTCACTTTACTTTGAACAATTCAAAAAAATTGTTTTTTTTTTTATTACTCAATCAAAACATGAAGAAAATGCTAACATAAAATGAATATCGAATGATATTTGCAACATGACATTGAAAATAAAATGATTTGTAATATTACAATATTAATATTTTGATTTGGTTCAATTAATTCTTTATCACAATCATTATTTACAAAAATGACAATGATATAAACAGTGTAAAAATAAAGATAAAGTTGAGTTCTGATCAAGCGATTGCATTGTGAACGAAATGGTGTGGAATCGATCAGAAAAGGTTGATCATGTAGCATATAAATATTTGTGTGAACTGCAAGGTTCTGGGGTCATCACAATGATAAGAAAATCGGCCCAGTCTTGGTAAGTTAACAAGTACTGTACGCAAAAAGATGTATGGGACTACACAAACATGTGGCATAAAAATAGAGCCTCATCTTTAAGGTGTTACTTGTCATATTTAGAATATGAAGGCATTTGAAAAGCCATGCTTTTCAGGGGACATTTTTTTTTCTCTGATGTTCTAACACACTTGCATAATAACTATGATAACGCTCACAAACTATTTTTCAACTCTCCCCAGAACTCAACTTTCTCTTTAAGTCTGTGTTCAATAGAATTTAACGTGCCTCAGGAAAAATGGAAAGTAGTACAAAGTTTTTAAAAAAAACTTGAAGGGCATAGTCATATGTCAAATATCGATAAGGAATCAAAACATTTTAAGATAGAAAATATATAAGCACATCATAATTCAAGTCGAATTTTAAACGAAAAGAGAAATCCTCAAAAAAGCAGAACGTGTTTTTGTATGTATAGATTACTCAAAGCAGAGCAACGAAAGGAAGCAAGCAAGCAAGAAAAACAAATGATCACGGCTTGGGAGTATGACAATTCATATGCATAATCAATACACAGAATAGCTGCAGTGCATGTGGGGACAGATGACTAGTCTAGCTATAGGCTCCAGCACCCACGGCATGTTGAGGAAGTAGCTATATATATATATAGGCTCATGTGACTTACTCCGAATCATTGGTTCATAAAGTAGGCCCTTTGCAAGTCACCTATTCAAATGTGCCAAAATTACAAGAGAAATACATCAATCGACCAACTCCTTTTATAGGGCTAGTGCCCTCCCCCCCCCCCCCCCTCCCCACGGGGTCGGAGGCACCGCATTCGTGTTCCCAAAATCTTCGGTAAAGGGGTACTTTTCACGCGACAAAGTCCAGTCAGAAATGACCTATACCCTCCTTAGATATGGGGGGGGGGTGCTTTCAAAGGGAGGGAACATGCATACGCGTACCCTAAATAACATTAAATGGGGCCGGGGGGGGCATTGTATGATGCACATTAATAATATCATTTGTTTTTCTTTGAACTTCCGTGAATGAAAATTATTTGACAGCAATCCCACATTGCTTACATGTATTTTATTTCCTTCTTAGCATAATTAGTTATTATAACTAATAAGAATATGATTAATCATTATTGGTCTGTTTTGTTTCCGTGTCTGCATGTGCAAAGGTTCCGCATAACATAGAAATATATATTAATTTGTCTTTCGGTCTCTATTCCTATGTGCGTGAATTTATATGGCACGGAAATTAGGTCTTGAGCTTCGATTATGTTTTTGTTGAATGCTTTTTCGATCCAGTTTTAATAGCGTCAGATGATTTAATACACGTATCAGATGGATCTCTATGACCTTTGTCGAGCTGGTGTTTCCGTTATAGGAGGAAAAGACTGAAGGCAATCTCTTAAATCTAGACGCTAGTCTTGTCTAATCATATTTCAATATAATATTAGGAATGTTTGCGTAAGTTGTGTATAATTGATAACAAAGAATATACACATTGTGACAATGAGTTGCATGATAAGTTCGTGCGAACTTCTTGAAGTACTTCTTTCAAGTTACTTTTAGTGATACACAGTGGGTGATGTAACGTACGATATGCTAAATCTGTTTGCAAAATAGCATATTATACAGTTTTAGTAATACAATTATATAGTACCGTACATTTTAAAGCAATCAATACAACGCATGTATTGCGAAATCTTATCCTGAAAGTTTCAGTAACTACAAATTCGGAAGGAAGATTTAGAGGTGAAATAAAAAAAAATCATTTCAGCGGTGACTGTAAAACTCTAATCGTTTTTTCAAAAATCTGGTTCTGGTCATATGCGATTGCATTTTGAAAGAAACGTTGTGGACTCGATCAGAAAAGGTTGATCATTTAGCATGCAAGTATTGGTGTCTATTGCAAGGTTCTGGAAACATCAAAATGATAAGTAATTTGGCCCAGTCTTGGTAAATGTATATGGGACTACACGGGTCTGGCACACGTGAACAATACAATGATAACGCTCAAAAAATATTGTTCAAATCTTCCAAGAACTTAATAAAAACAAGATTAAAAGGGATTTCATAGGATCCCTATGGGGGTCATTCATTTATTCAACTTCCCTTAGGCATTCTAGGGGCTCGCTGATGCGTATTCGTACTGGACATAAAGCATGACATACAAAGGGAGTGAGTAGGCAGGTGAATGCATGTTTTTTTGTAATACTCAAGGGGAGAAATTATTTTGTCTAAAAGATACGGTCCCATTAACATATTGTAGTTTTCGACTTGACACTTTTCCGAATATGATATTACCGTCGCATCGTTACCTTGGCTAAATACAGGCTATCCAATATTTGTATTGATATGAAAGACTCCAAATACCATTATTTTGCGGCAATTGAAATTAAATAAAATATTCAACTCTTGATACATAAAACTAGCCGCAAGCAAAACGATTTAACAGGTTAATGAAATGACAAATTTATGTGTTCCCTGAAGAATTAAATTCCCAGCATAAAAATCTTATACATGGCGTCAACAAAAGCTTTTTCATCATGGTATATAAATATACTTCCTTTTTTTTCTTTGGTTTGGGTTATCGAACGGACCACTCCTTTATAAGATAAATTCTATGCCTGAATTGGATAAAATCGAGGTCCCGGTTTTCAGGAATTTATTGTTTTACCCCCTTTTTGTTGTTGCTTTCACACACATATTATACTTGTACCAATTAAGGTTCGAATGAATTCTACAAATATCAAAAACTCGAATTAAAATCTAGAAGCTTTCATTCTTCAGATTTTCTAAAGATTTATATCTATATATATATACAAATATATATAAACATATATTCAACTACAAATATATACAACTAAATTAATCTTACCCCTTGTAAATTTGACGTATTTTATGTTTTTCATAACTCAAAATGAAAGGGGGACTGATTGTAGTAGAGTCTGTGTTGAATACTCGTAGACACAAGATTTGATAATGTCATTTCATCAAGGAAGACAAATTGGGAGAAGAAAAAATTGGGTTCGAATGATTTAGTTATAAATTGTAAAATACAGGTATCTTATATCGAGGATTCAGTGACACAAAGACGTAACTCCACATTTTGCCAAAATTAGTGTTTTATATCAAAATGTTTAGAAAAACATGGGCTTTCCAGGAAACACTAAGACTTAACTCCACCAACACCCCATTGGAGTCAATGGCTAGTGAAACGTAGACTTAACTCCTTAAGGCCCAAGTGTTCAGTGACACATACCCTACTTTTTGTCTCAATATGGCCAAAATGAAGTTACGTCTTTGTGTCACTGACCCCTCGATATATATATATATATATATAAAGAAATATATCAGGAATGACATTAGAAGTCATGTGGGAAGCCGGTTGGTTTAATGCAAGAGTTTGACCAGAAATCGTGTATGGAAAGATGCTCCTTTTCCTCTCCCTGGTACTCTCCCTTGTAACGACCGGTTAATTTCTTTTCATGATCCAATACTTTAGCGACTACTTTACACAGAAATAGTGCAGATTTAAGTGCGTTTTCTCCAATCCTCCGTATTGACCCTTGTTTCTTCCATTCAAAATATGAATTGTACAATGTCTCATTTGAATCAAGAAGATGTATATAATCGGCGAGTTCAGCAAAATCTTTAAAATCCTGTAGATGTATAAATGAATTTGGGGGCGCAACGCGCTCATAATCTTCCCGTGGAGGGCCATAGACGATGGGTACAATGTCACGGTGGAGAGAATTCCACCAGAACTTTTCTGTGATGTAGTCCCTGCATTCGCTGTTTTCCACTGCCAGGTAGAACTTATGACTCATAATGCGCTTCCAGCAGTCATCTGAGTTCCTAGGACACTTTATGTTCCCACAACCTCCATACATGTCGACGCTGACGTGCTTTGCAAGTGTTTTAACAAATTCATAACGCCTCCAAGAAGCTGTACCGCAATTGGATGCAGCCCAGGCCACTAATCCATTTTTCTCCTTGGCCCAATTTCGATTTTCACCAGAAGAAATCTGCGGTAGGGTCTCATCATAGAGACCATACGGTAAGTGTATCGTTGACGATGGCCTGTATGACATCGTGTAGTTGTATATGCGGTCATATTTACTGGGTGGTATTGCATTTCCGTTCGTGTGTCGAGGACTCTCTAAGGAATAAAAAACCCAGGCTTGATTTAATGGGCGTCTCCTTTGCATCTCTGTCCAATCCCACCACGATCGATGAAAGAAAACTACGGAGTCACTATTCACCATGGTCTCATAACTCGTATCCTCGACCAAACTAATTCCACATTCAAACCCTGGGCATTGAGATTTTTCCGGTGTCTGGGGGCTCGCGCTGCCTCTCCATATCTGAACCTGACGGTAACAAAGTGGCATACTTTCAGATTGCGATGTTTCATTTTGAAGGTGGGAAGAACTCTCCACGTTAGCTTCTGGTTCAAGCAGGTTGTTTCTTAATCCGCTAGCATTCCGTATTAACCAGTGTGGAGCAATCGGGGGCGCGTTGTGAATATCGTTCTGGTTGTTCCAAAGAAGATCATATCGGTAAAATCCACCAATTGAAAAACACGTAAGCGCTGCTAGGCAAAATGATATCACCTCCTTACCATTCATAGCTCTCATGGTTACTCTCTGTTGATCCACGTAGCTACACCAATGTTTCAAAGTAAACACCAAGTTTAGTAGAATTTGACGCCAGTACTACCAACTATTCCGGAACGACATTCATAAAGCATCAACTATATTGAGCTTCATATCCAAGTACATGATGTCTCGTAATACGTGTTCACCTGATGATGATTATAGCTGGCCGTTGGGGTCGACGTAATAACTTTATTTCCAGTACGTTTTGGATTTCCCATATGTACTACCAAACTTTAAAGCCACATAAAAAGCCAGTGTAAATATTTATTGCTATAAAATGCCAAAATTCGGTCATTTGAGCAAAAATTGTCTCTTAAAAAGCCAGCGTTGGTCAAGATGTGATGGAGATTGCCCTTATCAACAATTGCCGCCCAAATACGTGAAAGTACAAGGATACAAAAGAAAAGTCTCAAAATGAAAAGTGACCCAAACCTTTCCTATGCTGAAGCAGCTAAACAAATCAAAACAAAACCCGTTATGAATGCTCTAGCTCCAAAAGAGATAAGTATCCAAAGAAACTCAACCCCAAATCACACCATTGATAATGCTAATCCTGCGCCGATCATTAGTAAAAAAAATCACTTAACCAACTCAAGGCCATTGTAACATTCATGACCATGTGAATGACCCCAATGTTCCACCAGAATCAGGCACAGGAATGTGTCCCAATCCAAGACAAAGAGAACACCATGTCCAGTGGCGGATCCAGGGGTGGGCCGAAACGGCCGCGGCCCCCCCTATAGGCGAAGCAAAAAAAATTGAGAAGGAAAAAAGAGAAAGAAAAAAAGAAGGAAAAAAAGGGGGGAAAAGGAGAAGATAAAAGAAAAGAGAACAAAAAAGTAAAGAAAAGAGAGAGAGAGTTCAAAAAAGAGGAAAGAAAAAGAAGAGAGGAGCCGGGGAGAAAGAAAGACAACGAAATGGCACTAAAAATTAGTGACAGTAACGACGAATAAGGGAAAGACAAAGGGAAGGGGGGTGCGTGAAGGCGGATGCATTGAGGGGAGGGGGGGGGGAAGGGGTGACTGGCCGTATTCTTATTTTTAGGTTATGCGAAACTGAGTCGAAATTATGCTTCTTTTCAAAACAATCTTAGCATGCTTGTTTATGTTAAGCCGGAGTGCATGAAAAGGTTAGTGTAGAAACACTTCTGAAAAGGCCGCGCCCGGCCCCTCCAAAGAACGGCAGAATGGTAATCTATAAATTATGGGGTCATTCTTGATGGCTTTGGAGTCGTTATTAAGGAGGGGGCCGGCCCTACTCAAATGGTAGTGACCGTAACGATGGATAAGGGAATAAGGAGGAAGGGATGCACATGCAGGCGCGTACGCAGGGGGGGGGGGGAGGGGGGAGGGGGTCGAACCCCCCTCAAATTTTTGCACGTTGGTCCTGATGTGTATAATGCGTAGACCAGGGGTTCTCAAACTTTTTCTTTGACGGTCCAGAAGCGATTTCTATGAAAGCTGTAAGGTCCGAAATGACACTTGTATACTGAAGATAATGAGGCTTGTTTTTGGTCTATATCTGATCCAAGGAGAATTGTTACAGTTTAAAAAAACAGAACCGCCAGTGCTTCCACTCGTTTAAATAGAGTTTCCTGAAAAAGAACACCCAATATCCTGGAATTTGAAAGAATTTTCTTAAAACTTTCAAAATGCCTCTTACTTGGATTTCTTATTTGGATGAATCGCTATGAGTCCCAGCGCTCAAAATACACGGGGGCGGTGGGCGATTCGCCCCCGTGAGCTGCATAATCGCCCCCGTCAGGTTGCTCACGGGGGCGATTGCAAAATTAAAAATCATCCCGTGGAATTATAATATAAAGATTTTCTTTTCTGTTATAACTTTAACACAACATTGAGTTTCAATTTTCAAATGAAATGGAACTTAGATTAGCGTGCAAGATTTCTTGTTTTATGAGTAGGCCTATTATTACCGATTCAGCTCACAGTGCAGTGCCGCCGTCAGCAGTGGTTATAGGCCTACTGCGCCCTTAGTAGCGGTACGTGTGCACGCTGCCGCGCTATGTCTGCTGGAGCTGGAGGCGATCGCGCAAGGGCAGAAACATGGTCATGGAGAAGTTTTTCGTTGTGAAAGCGTTAACCCGCTGAAATCTGGTGATTTCAAATGACTAGCAAATAATGAACCTCGACCAGTAAATCAATATTAGGGACCTTTAGATTTGCACGATGGGAACGTGGACTGAAACGTGTGACCTCCTTTTAAGGCAGTGCAAGTGCTTAAAAGGACGTGACATGTGACTGCCAGTGCCTTAAAAGGACGTAACACGTCCACGTCCACGCAAATCTAAAAGTCCCTATTGAGAAGAAGAGGAAGACCAAGATGTCGTGGAATGATATGGTAACATGGGCAGATCTACGGGGGGGGGTTAGGGGTTTAACCCCCTCCTCCCACCCCCGGCCCCCTTGGGCTGCCAAGTGAAAATGTGATATTAAAGCGGGGGGGGGGGTGATGGAGAGGAGGACTACTAATGTATTTTATTTTTTTCATGGGGGGGGGGGGAGTGAAGCGCCGTTTTAGCATGACTTTCTTTTTAACTCTTACTTTCACCTATCTCAGATAACCCTAAGTTTTTGGTTGCTGCTTTATATGTAGTTGATAATGCATGATTAAAGTAAAGAGAGAGAGAGAGAGAGAACCACCATCATTTTGCAATGGTTCAGGGTTCGTGTAATGTACATTTGACACCATTTCTTAGCGTCTCAACCCTAACAAAATGGCAAAACTATTTTTGAGGAAAAGCATTATACTGAATTAAATAAAGAATAATAGCTTTATATTGCATGATACTAATACTGATACGGGCTAAAGACAATGTGGTATTTGTTTAGAGGTATTCCAAAATGACATTCTGATAATCAACATTTGTTCTGATATCATAATGTATATACGCATAATACAACTGATCTTTATGATTTCTTAACGTGACATAGCTTCTTTTCCCCCTGCAAACAAAAAAGAAAACAAGGTTATTTAATAAAAGGATCATGCGACAAATAATCATTGTGATTCAAATTGATGCAAGGATTTTTTTTGAATAAGCAATGCTTTTCACCAGAATCTTCTTTGTAAAAACGACTTTTACAAATCTCAGCCATGCAAATCTGCCACTGTGTTGTAAGATCACTTTCAGATTAGGAGAAGTGTATTCTTTAATGAGTATTTTACATTGAATGGAACGTCTCAACTCAGTAAGCATGACTGAGATTTGTAAAAGTTGTTTTTACAAAGAAGATTCGGGTGAATAGCAGTGCTTATTCAAACAAATATTCGCATCAATTTGAATCACAATCATTATTTGTCGCTTAATCCCTTTTAATGACCTTGTTTTCTTTCTCGTTTGCAAGGGGAGAAGAAG
Organism: Strongylocentrotus purpuratus; assembly: GCF_000002235.5. Lineage (NCBI taxonomy): Eukaryota > Metazoa > Echinodermata > Echinoidea > Camarodonta > Strongylocentrotidae > Strongylocentrotus > Strongylocentrotus purpuratus. The sequence continues at coordinate 16,189,921 of NW_022145603.1, forward strand.
ATATGTCACGTTAAAGACATCATAAAGATCAGTGTTGTATGCGTATATATTATATACACAGGCCAGTAACAGCTATGTAGCTTGTAAATTTGTAAGAGGGAAAATGCTGATTGGAATGATAATGATGAAATAGCAAATAATTGAGGAGTATCATAGGTACCAATTCAATGGATATTTGTATAAAAAAGAGCCCCCGTCAGTACTAAAAGAGCCCCCGTGAGAAGGCTCACGGGGGCTCTTTTTTTTGGGGGGGGAAGAGCCCCCGTGGACAAAAAATTAATTTGAGCCCTGGCTATGACGTTTTAATATAATTTATATCAATTATTGAGTGGGCTTATTTTGCTTTCTAATGGATCCATACAACATGGCAGAGCTTGAGGGGTCTGGCAGAGCCTTTTCAAGAGAGAAATTGTCTTTAGGAGAAAAAAGAGGTTATTTCTAAAATGAAATGAAAGGGTTATTGACTTTCAAGAGAGAAAATTGTCTATAAAGCTATGGTCACAAATTAGAGCAGCGACCGACCGATCAGTAGCCTGCTCGGTCGCTGCTGGAATTAGGCATCGCCCAGCGATTAGTTCGGTGCCCGGGCGGCGACCGCCCAGGCACCGAGCGTATTTTGGGCGGCGGGTGAAAAGTGGGCAGGCGCCGCCCAAATTTTAACTCCGCGCTAAAACTTCAGCGGCGACCGAGCGATGCCCTAACAACGAGCGGTGACTGGCCGGTCCCCGCTCGGTGGCCGGCCGGTCGCCGCTCGGTGGCCGGGCAGCCGCCGGGCAGAATTGGTTAAAAACTCGCCGCTCGGCCGCCGAGCAGGCTACTTTTGGGTAATGTGACCATAGCATAAGAGAGGAAGAGAGGTTATTTCTAAAATGAAATGAAAGGGCTCTTGTCAAATAGCCCTTTCATTTCATTTTTTCTCTCGAAATAAACTCTCTTTCTCTCTTATAGACGATTTTATGAGATGGAATCTTCAATCTGAAGCCTTTTTGTGCTCTTTGAAAATGGCACACTGAATGGGGGCAGTGCAATTTAAATTTCAAGGGATGGATTAGAGTTTTTATTGAGAGTCAAATAGCCCTTTCATTTCATTTTAGAAATAAACTCTAATACATTCCTTGATATTTAAATTGCGCCGCCCCTATTGTGTCATCTTTTTAAAGAGCACAACAGAGCCCTCAGATTAGGCAGCAAGTATCAGGAGGAAAAATACACGGGGGCTCGGGGTGAATTAGCCCCCGAAATGCCAAAAAGAGCCCCCGAAAGTCATAAAAGTAACCCCCGAAATGTTTAAAGTATTTTTTCTCTGATCCGTATATAGGAAAAGGCCCTGGGGCAGCTTGCCATACTCCGATATTTGGGTCGTTTTCCGATCAGAACTAGCCCTAACTATCATTCCAGGATTTTTTGATTCAGAACCTAAAACAAAGTTACCCAATCCCTTTAAGTTTAAAAAATAGACTTCATTGAACTGTAATTAGGCTTAGGAATCGGGGGGAGGGGGATTGGGGGGCGCAGAAAAAAAATATTGGGGGGGGGGGGGCTCAGAGATCATTGAGCCCCCCCCCCCCAATATTTTTGGCGGGGCATATAGATATCATTAATTGAGCCCCCAATCTTTTGGTGGGGCTTAGATATCCATTCAAATATAAACATTTTATAAATATTTATTTAGGGAGGAGAGAGGGGGGCTCAGACATCGGATCTCGCTTATCATTGACCCCAAAAATATATTTGGTAGATCTCGGATATCATTTAAACCCCCAAATATTTTGGAGGGACTCTGATATCATTGAGCCCCCCCCTCCATATGTTGGTGGGGCTCAGATATCATAAGCCCCCCCCCCCTCAAGTATTTTTGGTGGGGCTCGGATAAAATCACGGAGCCCCCCGATATTTGTGGGGGGCTCGGATAACATCACGGAGCCCCCCGATATTTGTGGGGGGCTCGGATAACATCACGGAGCCCCCCAATATTTTTGAGGGGCCCGGATATCATTGAACCACCCCACCCCCCCCCCCAAAAAAAAAAAAAATATATATATATATATATATTTCAGCCGGGCTCGGTTATCATGAGCCCCCTCCCCAATATTTTGTTCGTGCTGATGAGTTGAGGGAAGTGTATGCCGGAGATATTGACTTTGTAGCATTAACTCGGCAGCTAACAAGCCTCCAAGACGTGTGCGACGATGAGAGTAAACCTATCAAATATACATTAAAACAATCTGTGAGATTTTCAACAACAGTCCAATCTATCAGAGATCATTCTCAGAGGTGCACATCCTTCTTCTCATTTACCTTACAATCCCGGTTACAACGGCAACTTGCGAGAGAACATTCTCTGTCTTGAAACGGATCAAAACTTCTCCGATAAGTACAATGACCCAAAGAAATCTCAACCAAAGCTTAATATTACACGAAATCTCGTAAAGATAAACTGAACTTGAAAACTATTGCCCAAACTTTGTTTTCAGGAATACAAGAAGACAGAACTTCTTTGGCACATTTGTCTGAGGCTGCATGAAAAGAAGAAAAGTCTGAAATTTTTCGCCGCGATGACATAGACGAGGAACAAAGAATTTATTTTCAGGTGCAAATTAAAGACAAAGACAAAGTGCCACATTTCCGTTTTTAAATATGTCCGATTATAGGCATGTGTGACAATAAAAGTTTTGTTTTTCACGTTCCTGGGGTATTATTTTTTCCAAAGGTGTTAAATGTGTGTTTTGTCATACTTAATAAAATAAACTGAATATCTTATAATTCAACGATTTCTTCAAGTAGGCCTACTTTTATTAATTTCTTCAACTGCTTAATAGTAAGGCTACAAATGCTTTGTTATTGTAGAGCTGTAGTGTGAACAGGCTACTTAGTAATTCACATGTATAGATTGGTGCACATCATTATGCTTGATCATCCTCTCCTATCTGTTTGTTTTCATTCCTCTGTTAGTCATCCTTTATTTGCTACCTATGATATTTGAATATTCATTATTTCCTTTTATTATATAAATGATCATGTAAATCCCTATATATGCAAAATAAACCATGGAGGTTTAAAGTTGTAAAGCCCATGGCAGTTCAACACACGCAATCATGAAATAAAGGTGTCTTCATCGAAGTGTCTCTGTAAGTTTAGAACCACGCCCTGTGCCTACCCGCTCAGGCCACTCTACATTCAGGGGCGTCGCTAAAGGGGGGGGGGTGTGGGGTTGAAGTCGGTGGTATTTTTTATGTCGGTCGGCCAGCAATTTGTTCCCTTAAAGCTGTGACTTTTTATCGGACAAAGAAACATTTTTGAAACTTCAGACAATGATTTAGAGTCGGTTCAATGAATCGTCTTCTTTTTCTAATAATTTAATGAAACGTCGAAGCTCCCGGGCTTCGCACGAGAGGGGGAGAAACTGAATTCAGACAATTAGGCTTAAGAGTAGAGAACGGTATACAACAAATTGTTTTCTTTCTATAATAATTTAATGAAACGTCTAAGCCTCCGCGCTTCGTGTGGGATGGGGAAACTGAATTCAGACAAGGATTAAGAGTCGAGAACGGTACAACAAATCGTCTTCTTTTCATAATAATTTAATGGAACGTCTAAGCTACTGCGCTTCGCGCGGGATGCCTTTCACCCATCCCCTCCCCCACCTAGGGAGCGCTTTGCGCACTCTTTAAGTGATTCGCTTGCTCAATACAGCCCATTCCTGAAATAAGATCCTAGCTACGCGCCTGCATTAAAATATATAGCTATGATGCTTACTAAGTTGACGAAATAATTTGTATATTGATGTCGTCGACGACAATGACCATTTGCGCATAACAATTTAGCCTTTGGCCCCGGGTTTATAGGGTTAAATTTGTAGATATTGGAACATTTGATTTTGTCGGTAATTAATTGGTGGCTTGTTTTGTCGGGAATCGTTGACCTCTACCCCCCCCCCCCCCCCCACTGAAAAAGGACTAGCGACGCCACTGACGACACATCAGGCCTATACTTGCGTTTTGTGAGAGGCTCAAGTATCCGGGCCAGCTATTTATAGTTGAGTAAGTTTTGAAGAAAAACAAAAACGAGTACTCGCTCTCCAATCGTATTGGTTATTGGGGAATTTCGAATGTCATCACATATGTTTTTTTTCCTTTTAACATAATAATTGTTTTGCGACTCAATTCAGGCCTGACTAAATATAAACTTTTTCGTAAGGCAACAGACAAGTAATTTAGTCATATACCTGATTAACATTTGAAGATTTCCTACACTAGTGCCTGGCCGTGCGTGTTCCATATTTGAACACTAAGTTGCACCTGAAATTGCAACATGTGCATTATAAGCTCCAAACGCTTTCTTTCAAACAAATACACCAACAAAAAATCCCCAAAGCTTGAATGCATACTATTTCACAAGATGTAATTAAACAATATGAATTATATTAATGATACACTGACATGTACATGCAAATGCATGATAATTTTTGCGCTTCTTGCTCCCAGCAAGATAGTTTCCTTCTACATTTAATTTTGTTGCTGTTATGAGTTTATGAGTTTATATTAATATTTTTGTTATCAAACAAGAATAAATAAATGAATATATAAATACATTTGTACAATGATAATTGCAAATTGATGATAGAAGAACCAATGAAAATCGCAACTGATCTTCCCTAATTCCTTTTCTTTTCTTCCTCTTTGTTTTCTGTCCCTTTCTCTCCTCTTTCCCTTTCACTTCCCTTACTTCTCTCTCTCTCTCTCTCTCTCTCTCTCATTTAAGTTTGCTGAGGGTGGCAGGGGCCCTTCGCCCCCTCCCCCCGATCCACGCGATTTTGGTGGGATTAATCGCAACTGATCTCTGCTTCTTTTCACCCTTTTCTTTTCTTCTTCCTCTTTTGTGTTTCATTTTAGCTCTCCTGTTTCCCTTTCCCTTCTTTCTCTCTTTTTTTTTGGGGGGAGGGGGTGGGGTGGTCGGGGAGGGGAGGGGGCAGAGACAAAGGCCTTTCTCCGCGATCCACATCTTGTTTGCAGAAAAATTGCAACTGATATTCCTTCTTTTCTTTTCCTCTTTTGTTTCTTTCCCTTTTCTTCCTTCTCTCTTGTTTGGCGCGGGGGGGGGGGGGCGGCAAGGCCCTTCCGGCCCCCAATCTCCTTCTTTTTTCTTTTTTCTTTTCTTCTTCTTTTTCTCTTATTTCCCTTTCCCTTCTTTTCCTTCCTTCTCTCTCTCTCTTTGCTAAGGGGGGGGGGGGGGAGGGGTATAAATCGGGACAAATTGCAACTGATCTCCCCTACCTTTCTTCTTCCTCTTTTTTCCCCCTTTCCCTTCCCTTACTTCTCTCTCTCTCTCTCTCTCTCTCTCTCTCTCTCTCTCACACATTTAAGTTTGCTGAGGGAGGCAGGGACCTTTCGCCCCCTCCCCCCGATCCACACGAATTTGGTGGGATTAATCGCAACTGATCTTTGCTTCTTTTCACCCTTTTCTTTTCTTCTTCCTCTTTTGTGTTCCATTTTAGCTCTCCTCTTTCCCAACTGATATCCCTTCTTTTCTTTTCTTCTTTTGTTTCTTACCCTTTCCTTCCTTCTCTCTTGTTTTGCGGGGGGGGGGGGTGAGGCAACAGCATGGGCGGCAAGGCCCTTCCGCCCCCCGATCTCCTTCTTTTCCCCTTTTTCTTTTCTTCTTCCTTTCCTCTTCTCTCTTCTTTCCCTTTCCCTTCTTTTCCTTCCTTCTCTCTCTCTCTCTTTGTTTGCCAGGGGAGGGCTGGCGAAGGCCTTTCGCCCCCGATCCACACCGCGTGATGGGAAAAATCACAATTGATCTCCCGTACCTTTCTTTTCTTTCCCTTTCCCTTCTCTTCCTTTCTCTCTCTTTTAAGTTTGCTGTAGAAGGGGGGGGGGGGACAAGGGCCATTTGCCCTCCCCCCGATCCCCAACTTGTTGGCGGGAAAACTGCAACTGATATCCCCTTCTTTTCTTTCTTTCCCTTTATCTCCTCTTTTCCCTTTTTTCTTTCCCTTCTCTTCCTTCTCTCTTTCTTTTTGCTTGGGGGGGGGGGGGCAACAACCTGGGAAGCAAAGCCCTTTCGGCGGCTCCCCGATCTCCTTCTTTCCCCTTTTCTTTTCTTCTTCCTTTCCCTTTGTCTCTTCTTTCCCTTTCCTTTATTTTTCCTTCCTTCTTTCTCTCTCTCTCTCTCTCTCTCTCTCTCTCTCTCTTTTGCTGAGGGGAGGAGGGAGGGGGTGGCAAAGGCCTTTTGCCCCCGATCTCCTTCTTTTCCCCCTTTTCTTTTCTTCTTCCTCTTCTTCCTTTCCCTTACTCTCCGCTTTACCTTCTCTCTCTCTGACTCTCTCTCTCTCCCTCTCTCTCTTCTTTTTTTTGTTGGCGGTTTGGGGTCAAGACCCTCTCGCCCCGCGCCCCCCCCCCCCTCCCCCATGGACCCGCGCCGGGAAGACCTGTAGTGTAGTCCCTAGCTAGCTGGCAAAGCTGAATATGGGTTATCCAGTCGTTTCATTCATTAAGTATAATTATACTTGTATTAGTGGGGGCTGTTAGGGATATTTTGGTGCAGATTCTTCTAAAAGCACCAAATTTGCCCCAGAGGTAGATTATACCATACTATTACGATTTCTGCCGGACGCCAAGAAGGGCGCTATCTGGGACTGCCATCTTGGGCAAATCCAAAATGGCCACTATCTGAGTTAAAGGTCAAGCGTAGTTCCAAAAGGAAAAGCGGTTGTATGATTATAGTTTATATATTTATAGGGTTTTGGGGGTCAGAGAATCTGATTTTGATGTTCTTTCATTGATTTGAGGTCTCCTTGGGGCTGCCTTACTCGTCATATTGGTCAAATCCAAAATGGCCGCCATCTGAGTTACAGGTCAAGTATAGTTATGAAAGGAAATGGGCTAGTATGATAAAAGTTGATGAATTCATTGGGTTTTCGGGGTCGGATAATCTGATTATGATGTTCTTTTAACCATTAGCGAGTTCGTAATTGCACACTCCTCATGCGCCAAAATCGGGAACGAACTTTTACAAAGATTACATGAACATAAAGAGAGCTGAGAGAGGAAATGTAATTTGTTTTTGTGTGCTGGCCTTTCCTTTGTGAATGATCACATCTGACACATCAGTCACCGAAAATCATTTCTGAATGTCGGAATTGGTTCTTTATAGTAAACTTTACTTGAAATCTGGTCATCGGTAAAGTATTATCGGCATTATCGTGATCCAAGTCCCCAGGGACTCGACCTTTATGTCTAGACGTTGCATAATGCAATTCGTATTGGTATTTTATTCCATCTCAGAGTGATTATAGACGTTATTTTTTAAGGATAATTAAGATAAAGCTGTCTGGGTTTTTAAATTGATATTTAAATTGCACTGCTCCTACTTCGTGCTTTGTTCACACTCTCCCTGTTCTATAAAGGGTGTTTTCTCTATTTGATCATCAACAGAAGCAAAATGCTAGGCCACGAACTTTTCGAAGCGTGACCAGATTATAAGTATGCTTAAATGGGGGTATTGATGTAAGTAGAAAAAACAGGATTAAGATCCCATGCAACGCTTCGAAATTTAAAAGAAGAATAAGAAAAATAAAGTTGAGATTTCACCTTTATGTCTAGACGTTGCACAATGCAATTCGTTTTGGTATTTTAATTCCATCTCAGAGTGATTATTTCTTAAATGAAGTGAAAGGACTCTTGAAAATAAAATAGCCCTTTCAGTTTCATTTCGCACCAGAAAGCACGATCACATCACTCCAGTCATCCGCACCCTACATTGGCTCTTAATTCCCCAACGTTTCCTCAAGATTCTTCTTCTCACGTTCCACATCATCCATCAACACGCACCATCATACCTGATTGAACTGATCTCACCCAAACAGACTACCGGCATGAACCTTAGATCATCATCCAGACCCCAGCTCGCACTTGGTCCTCGCACCCACAACCGCTATGGTAACAGGGCCTTCTCAGTCTGTGCCCCCACTCTTTGGAACATTCTCCCCGCCCATATCCAGGACTCACCCACCATTGACATTTTCAAAAAGAATCTAAAAACTCATCTATTCCAAAAGCAACCCAAATAACTCTAAAATAAGTTCGAATAAATATTACCATGCCTTCATTATGTCTTTTCAAATTATTACTATTACTGATATAATGTGTTAATTTCCAAGGAATTTACATGTTTTGTTAATTTCTTTAGTAATATTAGTAATGTTTGATCTTCTTGGTAATTTGAGTAATGTCAATTTGTTAAGTTATGATAGAAATATTTGATTTTCTTGTTAATATAAGTAATGATAATTAGTTGTTATGTTAGTAATATTTTGTTTTCTTGGTAATTTGAGTAATGTTAATTCCATTAGTAATATCGATTTTGTTTGAAGTAATTTTGATTTGTGTACATGTACAGCGCTTTGAAACTTTTGTCACAAGCGCTATATAAATTTGTCATATTATTATTATTATTATTATTTCATTTTAGAAATAAACTCTAATCCATCCTTTGATATTTAAACTGCACTACTCCTACTGTGTGCTTTTTCACACTCTCCCTGATCTATAAAGACTGCTTTCTTTATTTGATCATCAACAGAAGCGAAAGGCTAGGCCACGAACTTTTCGAAGCGTGACCAGATTCCAAGTATGCTTAAATGGGGGCATTTATGTATGTAGAAAAAAAAACAGGATTAAGATCCCATGCAACGCTTCGAAATTTAAAAGAAGAATAAGAAAAATAAAGTTGAGATTCAACCTTTATGTCTAGACGTTGCATATGGCAATTCGTTTTGGTATTTTATTCCATCTCAGAGTGATTATAGAAGTTAATTTTTAAGGATAATAAAGATAAAGCTGTCCGGGTTTTTAAAGATAATGCGTCAAAACAAATCGAACAAGCTGTTTATTTCTTTATTCATGGTCTGTTTCTACTGTTTATCTATTTTCATTGCCAACCCTCGAAAACGAATTTAGTATGCATTTCACAGAGGAAGTTTGCATAGGAGAACTATATATATATACAAATTATTTATTGGGCTTATTTTGCTTTCTAATGGATCCGTACAATATGGCACAGCTTTAGGGGCCTGGAAGAGCCCCTACCAGGGGTTCCAGGGCGGAGCCCTAGGATGCTCTCGAGTTTATTTGACTTTCAAGAGAAAGTGTCTCTAAGATATAAAGAGAGGTTATTTCTTCAATGAAGTGAAAGGACTCATGAAAATAAAATAGCCCTTTCATTTCATTTTAGAAATAAACTCTAATCCATCCCTTGATATTTAAATTGCACTGCTCCTACTTCGTGCTTTGTTCAAACTCTCCTTGATCTATAAAGGGTGCTTTCTCTATTTGATCATCAACAGAAGCAAAATGCTAGGCCACGAACTTTTCGAAGCGTGACCAGATTCAAAGCATGCTTAAACTAAGATTAAGGATTAAGATCCCATGTAACGCTTCGAAATGTAAAGAAGAATGAGAAAACTAAAGTTGAGATTCGACCGTTATGTCTAGACGTTGCTTAATGCATTTCGTATTGGTATTATCTCCCGTCTGACAGTGATTAGAGACGTTATTTATATGGATAATAAAGATAAAGCTGTCCGGGTCTTTGAATATAATGCTTCAAAACAAATCGAACAAGCTGTTTATTTCTTTATTCATGGTCTGTTTTTACTGTTTATCTTTTTTCCTTGCCAATCCTCGAAAACGAATGTATTATGCATTTCACAGAGGAAAGTTTGCATATTGATGAAACATATGGGCGCAGGCCAAGATTTAAACCCACTCAAGTGTGAATTTGGCGCATCTTCACTCATCTTCTTCAACTAGGAAATGGACTTCATTGTAGCCTTAGGACAGGATGGTGAAATAAAATTGATAAAAGAACATCATAATCAGATTATCCGACCCCGGAAACCCCATGAATTCATCAACTTTTGTCATACTGGTCCTTTTCCTTTTGAAACTACGCTTTACCTTTAACTCGGATGGCGGCCATTTTTTATTTGGCCAATATGGCCAGCATGACAGCCCCAAGGAGACCTGCAATATTGATACAAGCAACATCATAATCAGATTCTCTGACCCAGAAAACCCCCTTACTATATAATTTTTTTTAATCATTTTAGCTCTTTTCCTTTTGGAACTACTATTGATCTGGAACTATCAAATGGCGGCCATTTTGGATTTGACCAATATTACCAGTATGACCCGAGGAGATCTCAAATCGATGAAAGAATATCATAATCAGATTCTCTGACCCCGAAAACCCCATAAATATATAAACTTTTATCATACTAGCCCATTTTCTTTCGTAACTACACTTGACCTGTAACTATCAGATGGCGGCCATTTTGGATTTGACCAGTATGACCAGTATGGCAGCCCCAAGGAGATCTTAAATTGATGAAAGAATATCATAATCAGATTCTCTGACCCCCAAAACCCCATAAATATATAAACTATTATCATACAACCGCTTTTCCGAACTACGCTTGACCTTTAACTCAGATGGCGGCCATTTTGAATTTGCCCAATTTGGCATACCCAGAGGGTACCCTTCTTGGCGTCCGGAAGAAATCGTAAAAGTATGGTATAATCTACCTCTGGGGCAAATTTGGTGCTTTTAGAAGAATCTGCACCAAACAACCCCTATTTAGCCCTAACAGCCTCCACTATATTGACTATGTATATGTGTGGACTAGAGTACGGACATTCGGTGCGGCAGGCGGACTATTGGTGCGAGACCTCTTCCGCATGGATTGTCCGTCAGACATTTGAGGCGCACACGGAATGTCCGACACGGACATTCTGCGCGGATAAAATCCGCACCGATCGTCCGCTCTCGATCGATCTCTAATAGTCGGACGATCGGTGCGGGTTACATTCTACGCGGTCACACCGGCCATACGTAAATGGCAGTGACGGTAACGACGAATTAGGAGGAAGGGGTGCATACGTGAACTACAAGCGTATTGGGGATGATCATACTATCATTTTAGAGTGTGCAATCTGGGTCAGAATCCAGCATAATATATTTATAAAAAAAGAGGTTCACATAAAAGCACTCATGATAAAGCCGCGCCCGGCCCCTACAACATCATTTTGGATTTTCAGATGATGGGGCGGGTGGCAGGGGTAGGGGGCAAAGTTCGCCCTACTCTTCAAGTACCCCCCCCCCCCCCAAAAGGGCCACTTTTACTTTGTAAAGAAGTGCCCCTTCCCCTTTTAAACTCGGATAAGCGCACATTTCATCAACACATGTGCCCCCTTTCCTATCTGATAAGGGCTATTTAGAAAAATGAGGCCCTTCATAAATAAAAAGTGTCCCTTTTCATCTCTGGTAAATGACCATTTTCATATATATGAAGTTAATTCGTTTCACTTCAGTGCGCTCTTCACCTCCGATAATTGCCCCTATTCGAATCTGAGAGATGCTCATTTTACCTTGAAAAGTACCCCTTCCCCTCCTGATAAGCACTCTTTTCATCTATGATGGGTGCCCATTTTCACCTTTGCTAACTGCCCTTTAATTTTGAATCGTGCCCCTTTTCCTTTCTATATAGGGACCTATCCCCTTTTCATAAATGCCCCTTTTCACCTCTGATAAATCAATTTCTGATGGATGCCTCTTTTCCGTCGACAAATGCCCATTTCCCATACTCATAAGTGCCCTATCTCATTTCTGGTGAGTGCCTCCTTTCAGGTGTAAGAAGTGCCCAGTTTGAACCTTTGATAATTACTCTTTGTACCTTGACACATGCTCCTTTTCTTTTCTAATAAGTGTCTTTATCCCTTTCGATATGTGTCCCCTTAACCTCTCATCATCGGGGGGGGGGGGGCACGTGCCCCATAACCTGCTCATCATTAGTCTTGCACCAAATTTAAAGCGACTAAGAGTAATTTCCCCTAAAGCTCGCTCGCTCGCTCGCATTTATAGATGATACAATTATAATATGTCACTTTAAAACAAATGTTTTTTTAGTCTTCCGTGATGCTTATAACCCCATCATGATTCCCCCCCCCCCTCTTTATAAGATGTAATTTTTTACTCTACGACCTCACAGATCTTACATTTTTTCTCGCTCGCTTTGATCGCTCGCAAATGAATATTCAGACAATCACACTTAGCCGAAAGTGTGATGCTTAAGCAATAACTTGTATGATATATAAAGAAAAACAAATATTGAAATCGTCCCTGATAATGGGATCACAATGAAAGGGTATATACCAATGTCTAAAAAAATGTATATTTTCGCTTTGAGATTTCGCTTTGTAGGTGCCCTTTTTTGTTGGTGCTTTCCACTTTGGAAATAGCTCCTCCGCCCCTGCTTACGCATTAGCGCCAGCGTTAATTTCACGCTGGCGCGCACAGGGTGTGTGTGTGTGTGTGTGTGTGGGGGGGGGGGTTCCTCTCTAGCTCTGAAGCTGATTTTTTTTTATACCTAGATTCGTGCGATTCGGTTAATACTTTTAGAGGGAGTCTGATGGGTGATGTGCCCCCCTCTGAAGCTGACATTTTTTTGGAATTTTGAAACTGGATTCGTGCGTTTTGGTTAACAATTTTTTGGGGAGTCTGATTTGATTTCAAAACACCTGCAGTTAATGCGTGATGGTGTTGCAGCCTCTCTTTCCCCGAAAATTTAAAAATTACCAATATGCATTTGTTATATCTTATCTCGTATATTTTGGTGATAATTAACACTTTTCACAACATACATAAGCTCAAATTTCCGCTCACTCGCTTCGCTCACTCGCCAAATTATTAAACCAGGAAATAGATATTGGGGCAAGAGGCTTCAGCCCCCACTGATGGAAATGTCAAAAAAAATTGCGCGCGAGCATAACTTGAAAACGGGGAATGTTGATATCGGACAAGAGATGTGACGTGAGCGTGTCCCCTTTCCAAAATAATTGTGCCCGTTTGTAGGTACCAATACACTATTAAAGTACAGTGCTTCTAATATGACCTTGTCAGTATTGGTAAGTTTATATAACGGTCTGCGCGAATTTCGAATTTCCGGCCCCCCCCCTATTGGAAAATCCTGGATCCGCGCCTGCATGTCCCTCCAAAGCCCTTGAACCATATCGAAATAAAGGACAGTTTCGTCGAGTTTTTGGCATACATAGTAACATATCTGACAAAAGCAGAAAACGAGTTGGAAAATAAAGTGCAAATCGTAACTGAGCAGAGTAAAGGCATATATTTTAAACATAAAAATAGAACCTACGACGTTAATGGCGCTCTTGAAGGATGAGAGAACGCAGTGATATATATTTTATATTTTTAATTTTTCAAATAACGGTATAGTTTAAGACCTCCACTGATACAAGACCCTTATATAGTTATAATGAAAAATGCACCATATCTTTTTATGTAAATATAACAAATTCTGTTATCATGGATTATGAAGCAGTACCTTCACCTTATACTTTTTGTTTATATTAGAAAATCTTTGTTCAGATTGCTTAATTTATATTGAACTAATTAATTTGCTTATTATGTTGTAAAAATTGTTCCTTCGTTTAATGTTGTATCCAAGTATTACCGTCACCTTTTCCTTTTTAAAGGGATTGGAGCACATTCTGTACACTTGCTTTGAATGTGTACTTTATTAGTTTGGATACAAATGGAAAATATTTTTTAAATATGTCTGTGTTTATAATGTATGAAACAATGTACTACATGTATGTTTATACTGTAAGAACAATTGTGTTCGTATTCATCATTTTGTATAATTATGAAGATCTGAATAAAGGCAAAAAAGCTTCTTTTTTTTTAAAGAAAAAAAAGTGAGAAATACGAGTGGTAACGCAATCCAAGGATTGTACATAGCGCAGTGGAATGGACAAGGTTTAATCCTTTGCATGGATGAATATCAACATTACATTTAATCTAAAAGAAAAACCGCATGTTATATGTATTCAGGAAACGTGGCTTAAAGGCGAGAACTGTAAATCATTTCAGGATTATAATGGAGTCTTATTTATAAGAAATACAGGTCCCAGAGGTGGGTGTGCTACATATTATTAGAAATGATAGCATAGTTGTATCGTATACCCAGGGAACACTAGAACCAAGTGGGGAGCTTCAAACCCATATTGGGGTGCATGATCCAAAACAAAAAAGATTATAGTAAACTTGGATAATCCCTGCCAAAGACTAAGTAAAACATATCTATTTCCAATAACAAGGAAGATAACTGGTAACTTGGTAATTTGTGGTGATTTCAATGGACATAACACTAAGCTAACCGACCGGGAATTGAACCTCGGTCGCCAGAATGGAAGGCAAGTGCTTTGACCAATATACCAAAAAGACTCCACATAGACATTACACGTAAACGGAAAATTGAATTCTCAAATCACATCTCGTGGTTAAAATATCGCCATGATCCCAACATCTGATTTAATATATATATAAATATTCCCATTTAGCATACAATCTACATGAGTAACAAAATTAACTGAATGTGACATTCATGAATAAGTATACTTTGTGTTGCTGATCGGTCTTGAAAGTTGATACGCACCGAATTTTTTGGTTATAATACCAAGAGAATGACCACGACCAGGATATAACAAACGTGTTATTCTATCAAGTTTGATAGATTAACACTTCAATTATATCTACGCTTGATAGAAGAACACTTTCGATATATCACACTTAATAAAAAACACTTTCGATATATCAAGCTTGATAGGAAAACACTCTAGTTATATTAAGCTTAATAAAAAAAACACTTTCGATATATCAAGCTTGATAGAAAACATTTTAGTTATATCAAGCTTGATAGAAAACACTTTCGATATATTCTGGTCCTGGTCATCCTTTGGTATTATAAAAAAAAATCCAAGGGAAAACCCGTTGACAATAAAACGGACAAGCATTTATCCCGTCAATTACGTACGCATTTTAAGGGGTATTGCACTTACTAAACTGTATAATCACGTCATATAATCTATATATACATTGCGACCCAGAAAAAACGAAACCGAGAATTATCGATGTTTTAACATAACTTAATCACAATTATATTTAATAAATGACACATATTTGTAAAGCTTATTTCCTCTTCTTCCATTTGATGCAACTTATATGTTGCATATTTCCTGCATGAGTGATTAAAACCAATTTGAAGGAAGGAAACCAAAAAGTCATTTGGCGGGCGGTATCTGAATTTCGAAGAAAAATTCACATTTCTAAAAAGTTCAGTTTCTGCCCTTTCATATGACACCTCAATCAGGAAAAATGAGGAAGGAATAACAAAGTTCTGTTTGTTTAAAGTGATGCTTGCATTTCCATAATTTGATTTTTAAAAAATTCGTTTTCACTGGCTGCCTGCCGTAGCAACAAGCAGAATTGACAAAAGACTGAACTCCGTTTCATTGACAATCAGCCATGCATGAAGTCTTTCGTATATGTCTGATCGTCAACGACTTTTTGGTTTCCTTCTTCAAACTGCTTTTAATCACGCATGCGTGAAATATGCATCATATGAGTTGTATCAAATGAAAGAGGAGGATATAAGCTTTACAAATATGTGTCATTAATTGATCATAATTGTGATAAAATTAGGATAAAACATCGATAATTCTCGGTTTCGTTTTTTCTGGGTCGCACTGTATATATACCTCTCTCTCTATATATACTTAGCTTTGATCTATCGTTCCGTACAGTGCTTAATGCCTATACAAGGCAGAGCAAAAATATATATTGAATAAGGCAGACTAGTGGAAATGGTTGCTACTCCGAGTTTCACGCCTTGCGAGCAATCATCAGGCAACTGGTAGCATTCTTAAAAGTACATGATTACTCTACAACCAGGGTGCAAATACGTTCAAAATAAGACTTAACTAATACAATACTATGCAACAACATACATGTAGGTGAGTATTATGGCGAAGATTTTTTTGTATGGGCTAAAAATGCTACGAAGGGACTTTTAGATTCTGCACGACGATAACGTGGACTGCCCTTTTAAGGCAATGTGACGTCACTGCCAGTCGCATGCTTTAAAAGGACAGTCCACGTCCCCGTCGTGCAGAATCTAAAAGTCCCTTATATCACCGCATTTTGAGGATATCCTTTCGGACCAGCTTCACACGAACTGCATGGCCTGAACTGGGCATTCCTTCACCATTCGAAATGGGGCAAACATTCCAGAGATAAATAATATGCTTCCATTTTTACGTTACAAAAAAAAATGTCGATGGGATAATGTTGAAAATTCAAAGCCCTTAAAAACAGTTGTAGGTCTTTTTTTTTAACCAAAGAGAGTGTATTTGGTCCATAATTAAGTGTCATTAATCAACCATGATTATAACTGATCTAACGGGAATTTTGAGGTTATACCGGAACAATAAACACTAAATTCAATATATTACGAAAAGGCAACGAAGCGGAACTTGGGGTATATTATATTGTTTAAGTCCAGCTACCGGCTACGCCAACCCGATGCGAGTAAAGGATACAACACCATTTTACGCTCCACACTGGTCAATCTATGTATTTTACAGTGATTTTATCCGTTGAGGGAGCACTTGAACAATAGGGCATGCGAAGGCTTTGGTCTTATAGTCAGGTGGCTTTAGTGAAATTACCGTTATTTGCCAGATAAAAGCACCATTTTTGATACAGGGCTTCCTTAGGATCTACTGAAAGATAATAGGCTAGGAGCCCCCAGCAAATTTTTCAGTTTAAGGGTGTGGGGGCGGGGGCGTCTTTTTGGAGCCCCCAAATAATATTATAGCATTGATTTGTTGTTGTACAAATGCCATTTTGGGTACAGGGTTTCCTTAGGACTTACTAAACGATATTAGGGTAAGAGCCCCCGGCAACAATATCATATAAGGGTGTGGGGCGGGGGCGTCGCCTCGTAGCCCACAAATAATTTATAAGGTAATATAACATTGAGTTATTATTTGCGGCTCCAAAAAGACGCCCCCACCCCACACCCTTCAATTTAAATTTTTGCCAGGGGCTCTTAGTCTAATATCGTTAAGTATGTCCTAAGGAAGCCCTGTACCAAAAATGGTGCTTTTATCCGGTAAGTAACGATAATCGATAAATTTGACGCTAAGCCACCTGACTATTACTCGGAAAATGAGATGCGAATTTGCAAGGGAACTGATAGGGGAAGGTGCTCAATGCGTCATTTTTTCTGGTCCTTTCCCCCTATCCGACCCTTATTCTTTTTTTTTTATCGTTTTGTCTGTTCCACTCTATTTTTTCTCATCACTCGATAGAAGGGGGGGGGGTACGTGCCCCCTGTCCGCTGAAGCTGTGTCACGGTGATCAGGAGCAATAAAGTTCATTTTCCCTTTCCCGGGAAGTATTTTGTAGCTTCATATATGTACAGCCTATATTATGGGGGAAAGGTTTATATTTCCAAAATTTCGGCAATGAAAAGACATGCTAAACGATTCATACAACATTTTTACGTCTGACACGGTTCCTATATGTGAAACAAGAATCGGAAAAATCCATTCACATATGAATTCAGATTTAAGTTGCTTGTATAGATAGTTTTCAGCGATTATCTAGAATATTGTTACATAATATATAAATATATATTTTGTTCCCCTTCCACAGGGTTTCTTTATTAATCAATATCGTTCAGATATGTATACAAGAATACATATAGTACACGCAGGATTTTTAAATTATATGCTTGGCCATTCAAAATATGAAAATACACACACACACACACACATATATATATATATATATATATCAGTTACAAATTGCAGTTCACTTTTTTTTAATATTAGAGATTTACTGGGCAAAATAGTTTTAGAAGAAATAAACAATCAGAAAAACTTTGCAAAAAGTAACCACTTTTTCAAAAATGTCTTTCTATCATATAAATAGTTTTAGTCAGTATCTTGAACTGAAACCATCTCGTGTTTACATCGACAGTTAAATAAAAGAGAAGAAGGTAATAAGAACTCCATACAGTATTGTCAAGGTCAAACTCCTGTTTCCACTTTGTAAGACTTTTACATTCCTTTATCTTATGCTTAAAAAAAGAACGGTAGATATGTGCACAACCTTTTTTAACTTTGATTATTAATAACAATGCTTCCGGAATGATACATGTAGGTCTAATAACCTTTGGTATGACATTTTTATTAAAACCAAATTCGAATACCATGGCAAAAGCCATAATATTGAAGAAAGATTACGTGTACATTGTATTTACGTTGACGTTCAAAATATGACAAAAACAATCCATCTGTTTCTAAAAACATCTTTAACGAAACGTACCCCCTTAGCACACCAAGACTTAAAATAAATTACGTTATTATTAACTTGTATTCTAGGATTATTCCAAAGGGGTTGACAAGCAATATCATCTACATTGAATGGAGTAACATGTGAAAAGGCTAATAATACCTCATCCCAAAATGGGTTGCGCATTGTATAGTGGCTAATTCTTTGTAATATTCACCCGCCATGAATAACTAAAGAGATATACGATGGAGGTAAGAATGATTGCAACATATGGAGAGCGAAACTTTTCGAATAAACGAATCTTCTTAACCATGTAATTGTAAATGATTTAGAATGCATAAACATGTATTTATATATGATGGCATAGCACACATGCTCTCTATATAGAATAGGTCGATTTGGTACTTTTGCCATTAAACAGGAGTTGTTGTCCCTTTCAAAGTGTTGTAAATATAAAGAAAGCCAATAAAATAATATCGAAACAATGGTGAAACACATGTAGGGGTACGAGACATTATGCAACATGATATTGGTATCACCTTTATTGAAATTACGGTAAAAGAGGATATCAGGGATACTTACAATTGATCAATAATCAATTGGATAATCGTATTGCTTAATTGTCAAAAAGATCAAACTAAGGTAATAGAAGATAACAGAGATTTTTTAACGATGTCTTAATAATCAATTGAATAATTATATTGCTTAATTAATAACATTGATTAAACTACTGTAATAGAGGATAACAGAGATAAATGTATCCAATAAGCGAGTTCGTTGTTAGATTCTGGAGGAGTATGACGTCAACGTGTCATAGGTCAAATGAACATAATATATCCAAAGCTTACTCGCCCGTTCACTCGCACACTCAGCGTAATGTACAAAGGACCCCAAGGAACAACAGTAATGTTCTATAAACATTGATGAATTGGGCTTTCCAATGATTTGTGTCTATGTACATGTATTAATATTTCATTTTGTATATTTTACTATGTATAATATTTTGTATGTATCTGATTTCGGAAATAAAAAACGACAACAACGACAAGGGCTACGGGAAAATGTGTGCGTACGTTCGCCCTTCACTGTTTAGTGTATGGTTTACCGACTGTTCACCGTGCTTTCTTTCTTTTGTTCATTGAAAATTCCTACAAGAGTTGTTGAATTGGATTGGGGGGGGGGCTCCTTCGATAGATGATAAACGTTAACTTTGTGGACCATCAAATCATCAAATTTCCCAAAGAGTTTGACTCGGATCACGAGGAGTATATTCCTCGTGGTGTAAGGAAACCTATGGAAATCTTTATGATCTTAACACGCAAGGGGTCTCACACCAAGAGGAACTATATAGACAGTTTTACAGTGTTTTTTAATAGTTAGATTCTTTTGATTTTAGTCATCAACTATAACAGCAAATATTCATTTATGCGTTACTATCGCTACTTGCGCCCTCTACTTAACAAACGATTCCTAATCGGTGACCATTGGTCCCCCATGCTCTCTTTTTCTTAATATGTTGAGAGCTGATTTGATGAGATAACCACCTGTCCAGTGACCTTGCAGGGTGGTCTAATCCCTCCTGTTTACTAGTACAGATGGGTTAACACCTCTAGGTAACTTCAAAATGATCAAATTATATGATTCAAAACACTATAAAACTGTCTATATATTCCTCGTGGTCCGAGTTTCTCTTAAATGGTAAAAACATCAAATTTCTCATAGAGGGGGACTTGGATCACAGGGTGTATATTCCTCGTGGTGTAAGTCCCCTCCTATGGGAAATTTGATGATCTTAACACGCAAGTGGGACTCGCGCACCACGAAGAATATAAAGACAGTTTTATAGTGTTTTTTTAACCAGATTCTTTTGATTTTTTTTTGTAGTGATAAACTATAACAGCTAATATTAATTTAACATCTCTAGGTAACTATCTGAAAGTGGCAGAGTGGTCTTGACGAGGAGGGAATTGAGGGGTAGATGAATATCAACGGGTTAATTGTCGTCTTGTATACATTTTGGAAGGGGGACTCGGATCACGAGGAATATATTCCTCGTGGTGTAAGTCCCTTCCTATGGGAAATTTAGTTATCTTAACATGAAAGGGGGACTCGCACCACGAAGGATATAAAACTTTTTTTTTTTAATATTATAGTGTTTTTCTTAATAGGCTTACTAGATAAAATGGCTTGACTAAATAAAGCAATAATTTCTTTTTTTATGTAATGAAAGTAATATTTCGTCTTCAATCACCCTTAAAGGCACACTGTCCTACTTGTAGCTACTTGCTCCCTCTATATAGCAAACTTCCCCAATCGGTGCCTGTTGGTCCCCCATGATCCTCTTTTTCTTATGTTAAATGAGAGCTGAGTTAATGAGGTAGCCACCTGTCACAGTGACCTCGCTGGCTCGCTGGGCGGTCTAATCCCTTCTTGCTGAAGTAGTAAAGCCTACCTTTAAAGGCATGATGAAATTAATCAATATAATATTCGTTCATTCAGCCTAAAGATTGCTTGACTAAATAAATGTGAATTATAGTTTGCTTTATCTAGTAATAGGCCTAGTAGATAAATTGGGTTGACTGAATAAAGCAATACTCCATTAAACGCGCACTTTGGTGGATATAATTTTGGAAGGCAGCAAAAAGTGTCCGTGGATCCGAATCCCCGGGGACTTAGATCACAATAATGCCGATAATACTCTACCAATGATCAGATTCCAAGTAAAGTTTACTATAAAGAACCGGTTCCGTCGTTCAGAAATAATTTTCAGTGACTGATGTGATCATTTACAACGCAAAGACCAGCACGCAAACAAATTACAGTTCTTATCTCAGATCTCTTTATGTTCATTTGACCTTTGAAAAAGTTCGTTTACAAATTACTGTAATAGAGGATAAAAGTGATATTTACAATGTATCAATAATGAATTGAATAATTATATTGCTTAATTATCAACAAAGATCAAATTACTGTACCAGAGGATAACAAATATATTTACAATGTACCAATAATGAATTGAATAATTATATTGCTTAATTATCAACAATAATCAAATTACGGCAACAGAGGATAACAGAGATATTTACAATGTTTCAATAATGAATTAAATAATTATATTGCTTAATTATCAACAAAGATCAAATTACTATACCAGAGGATAACAAATATATTTACAATGTACCAATAATGAATTGAATAATTATATTGCTTAATTATCAACAATGATTAAATTACTGCAACAGAGGATAACAGAGATATTTACAATATATCAACAATGCATTGAATAATTATATTGCTTAATTATCAACAATGATCAAATTACTATAATAGAGGGTAACAAATATATTTACAATATTTCAATTAATGAATTAAATAATTATATTGCTTAATAATTAAATAAGTGTGTAGACCATTTTTACAACTCAACATACCAATACTGACCAGGTCATATCAGAAGCACCAAACCGGTACAATTTTTGACATTTTCATCGGGGGGGGGGGGGGGGGCTAAAGCCTCTTTCATGACAAAAGTTTCATTAAATTATTAGAGAAAGAAGATGATTCGTAGTTATATTCTCGACTCTAAAATAATCCTTGTCTGAATTCAGTTTTCCCCCGCCCGCGCGTAGCGCGTAATTTTCGGACGCTTCATTAAATTATGAGAGAAAGAAGACCATTCGTTGTACCATTCTCGACTCTTAATCCTTGTTTGAATTCAGTCTTTCCCCTTCCCGCGCGAAGCGCGGCAGCTTTGACGTTTCATTAAATTATTAGAGAAAGGAGTAATTCGTTGTACCATTCTCGAATCTCGATCCTTGTCTGAATTCAGTTCCTCCCCCCCCCCCCTCCCGCGCGAAGCGCGGAAGCTTTAACTTTCCATAGTTTAATGATATTGTTAGAGGAAGAAGATGATTGGTTGTTCCATTCTCGACTCTTAAAGGCACACTGTCCTACCTGTAGCTACTTGCTCCCTCTATATAGAAAACTTCCCCAATCGGCGTCTGTTGGTCCCCCATGATCCTTTTTTTCTTATGTTAAATGAGAGCTGAGTTAATGTCACAGTGACCTCCAGTGTGTAAAGTCAGTACGGGCCGGATTTTGTGTATTACGGGCCGGACTTTGTTGCGTGAAAAGTTACCCTTTATCGGAGATTCCTGGAGTTGGAGGGAGGGAGGGGGGGGGGCTTTCTTCTTTTTCTTTTCTCCTTTTTTTTCTCTCTTTCTGCTTCTTTTCTCTTCTTTCTTTTCTCTTCTCTTTTCTTTTTTCTTCTCTTCTTTCTTTTTTCTCTTCTTTTCTTTCTTTTTTTCCCCTTTTTTTGCGCCGCCAATAGGGGGGGGGCCGCGGCCGTTTCGCCCCCCCCCCTGGATCCGCCACTGAAGCTCATATCTCGTTTCTCCATTTTACTTATTTACTGCAATGATTCATTTAGCCGCGAATCTACCATTTTGTTATCATTTAAACGTTTTGTTTGAATGAATTGATCCAAAACGTCTTCTCCTCTCCTGTGTGATATTTTGAATTTGGAAAGAGAAGAAGAGGAAGGCAGAAGAGAAGATGGAGAGATGGCCTAACATCAAACATGGGAACAGCTGCTTGGACTAGGATAGCTAGAGACAGAAGCGAATGGAAATGTTATGAGGACGGTTTTGTCCAACGTCTGGATGAACTATAGCCTGATAGTTCGATAGATATTTTGAATTCCGGTAAACAATATGATATTTATTTAATTTGTTGGAAAATGAATATCTTGCGAATAATTTAAGCAACCTTCTTGTCTAATTCTGGTGATCCTTTAACAACAAAACGAATAGATGCTACTTTAATAACATATAGAGATCATCTTCAGCACAACATTTGGTTAGGCATAAATGAACAAGTTATCGAATATATCATGCCAAAGAAAATAAAACACTTTTCGCAA
The DNA here is from genome assembly GCF_000002235.5 of Strongylocentrotus purpuratus. Classification (NCBI taxonomy): domain Eukaryota; kingdom Metazoa; phylum Echinodermata; class Echinoidea; order Camarodonta; family Strongylocentrotidae; genus Strongylocentrotus; species Strongylocentrotus purpuratus. The sequence continues at coordinate 16,213,058 of NW_022145603.1, forward strand.
ACAAAGTATTTTCCGGCAATGATTGCTAGACTCCTATTACAAAGTAAATTTGTCTAGTGGCTTTATTTGGCGAATACAATCTACTGATTCTAATATACAAGTACGTTTTCTTTGTTGCCTTTCTTCAACTGATTTTCTTTTGGTGATGGGAGATTTGTTTGATAAATCTGACATGATAAGACATGTCTCTGTGACAGCTTCTTTTTCTGATTGATGTTTTTAGTATACAGTGTGAGTCAAAAAAAAAGTTTACACCTAGAAAATTGCTAATGATTTTTAAAATCATCAATGATCAGTAAATTATTATACATCTTAGGAAAGAGTTTTTTATCCCGCATCATTTGGTATCATTTATGTGTGGTATGTGTTCACGCTTGGATGAACAGGAGGCATTGTTTGCGTGAATGCAAAAATCGACTTGCGCCAAAGTTGCTTATGTGATATTTGAATTAAACAATTGGGATTTGGGTATTAATTCGGTCTTTGGAGATCCAAATAACATCCCTAACAAAATTAATCATGCCACACATATCAAATATCAGCAACGAATTGTGCGTGTGTGTGTGTGTGTGTGTGTGCGACTTTGCTTCTGCATAAAGCATATGCAATGCATTTCATTTGATACATTCAAGTCATTCTCTCACTCCGCTAATCCTTACATAATTATATACTGTAGGCATCACTTTGGCGCAAGTCGCAAACAATGCCTCCTGTGCATTCAAGCTTGAACACATGCCACACAAAAATGGTACCAAATGTTTTGGGATAAAACACTCCTTCATAAGATGTATAACAATTTACTGTACATAGATGATTTTAAAAATAATTAGCATTTTTCTTGGTGTAAATTTTTTTTTGACTCACACGTACGGTAGTGTGTGCAAATATCGTGTTATTAATTTAAACAGTTTTAAGCAAAATTAAGAGTTTTTTTTTTTTAAGTCGGTGATTCAGATACAGTTGACTATCAGGGACGGAACATTCATGGCACCGTTGGAGTGGTAGTGGGTGTGTGTGTTGCATTTCTAGTGGGGGATACCTTCTTGCAACTCTCCTGGGGAAAGCCAATGTTGCAATATTCGACCCGAGGTGAGAAAGAGCCGAGACAATAGGCAAAAGCCTGACTACCCCTTGGGTTTCGGCAGTGATTATGATCTCCAAGCCCATCATCGGGGTAGGCTGACGGAATATATTGGTGACTATAGGGGGTCTGGGAGGTCCACTTCTGGCACGGATGTCCGTTCATTGTCACGGAGACGTCCCCCGATAGTCCCGGGCTTTATTCTTTGTGTAGCACTCCGCTATCCATATAGAAAACAAAACGGTAAGGTGAGGTACAACAGTATTAATATAAGTGATACCACACATGGAATAGATTCGTTACTGCCATATTGAAGTATTTGTAAAAGAATGATTTATAATTATTTCCCTTGTCATATATTTTTTTCACGAAATATATTTGTTTACCTTCTCAGTTATGATTTTCCCTCATTGAAAAGTAAAGGTTTTGTTATTGAATTAAAAAGTATTTACAACTAAAGCTCAGTGCATGATGCATGTACAAGTTCGCCTTGTAAATCACATTATCAATAAAATGGCTGCGTCCACGTCTATCTAAAAGGCATTGCGTCATGCCAAGAACATCTTTTATTTAAATATCTCTTGCACACTTTCTTAAGAAATATAATACACAAAAAGGCATGAATACGTCCCATCTTACCAACATAGGCCTACCTACACTCATCCTTTGGGGTGAGGTTTCCTTTAAATAATGTTGAAGCATATTATAGATATAAAGTTGCACTACAAGATTACTCATTTTCGACATTAACTAGAGTTAAATGAGTTCAAATCCCTTCAACTTACCATCCCCTACTGGTATAATGTTACATTCGGGGTCAAAGGCTCCTACAGCACAGTATTCCCATCTCTTCCACGGATCAATAGTGTAACACCATGCAGTATATTCATTATCAGGGTTCCTGCAATAATTGTGACCTCCAACACCATTGTATATGTGACTATGGGGGTGATCGGATGACCATTTTTGGCAGATCTTACCAGACACCGTCCGAGACAAGTTCCCCTTGTAATCGACCCCTGCCAGATCAAGCTGGCACGCAGGGGTCACTACGAGGTCAGAGGTCATGTTAAGGTTCAAGTTAGGTCCATGCGTACGGTTCTCTGCGGTAAATGAGAGTAGAAAAAGCGAGTACTAACTATGACATTAACGAACGATTTGACACGTTAAAACAATCCAGGAGCTAGTACTGGAGTGTGCGGTCATACCGGCCAAGTTGTCAATTAGGTTGGCGGTTAAAACAAAATGTGTTAAACAATGGTGTGGGGATCAGCCATACCTCAAACACTACATTTGCCCTGCTCGAGTCCGTTGCTTGAATAGTTTCGCGGTGAACCTCATGAGCTGGCTCTGTTTTTTAGAACTAGTAGCCCGGACGACAAGCAAGTATCACGTTAGCACTTATGTACTCTTACGTATCAGCACAGTATAGGCCATTACAAAAAAAATATACATGTTAAGCGTCCCCGCCTGTTTCCTTTTTGGGGGCCGCCTCCTATTTTTAAACGTGAAAAACACTGCTAAAATGGATATATATCTAAATATATATATATATATATATATATCGGCGGCCATCTTGAAAAATAGCCCGACTGTCAGGGAAAATGTACCGTGCGGCCATTTTGAGCGGCCATTTTGAAGGAAAAAAAGAAAAGAAAAAAAGGGCCTCCTCCTTCCTATTTTTCAAAAAAGCAGGACGCTAAACATGTCATTAAAATGTGCGAATATGGCAACAATACATGACGTATAAATGCAAATATGTTTTATATAATCACGACGGGATATCAATATCGCCCTTTAGTATTACAGCTGGATCCTTTTGTGACGATCGTTTTTATTATACTTTTGGCCAGTCTCCATATGGTCTAGTGGTTAAAACGGTGTTGTGTTAAGACAGAGAACCGGGTTCTTTCACAAGATGTTTGTTCAACCTTTTAAGACGGATTTAACTGACAAGAGAGGACAGCAATTGCGAACTTTGAGCGACGCAACCACTATTCTCATGTACTCTCGTAGTATAAACGTTTAAAAAAAATATACACATATATATATATATAGCACAACAAAATATAACAAACATGAGATCTCCAACTTCAACGATATCATTGACAGTGTTTTTTGTTTGCCTGCTCTCGGCAACGAAGCTGATCGTATGGGTAGCCGTCTCGCGCAAAATTCTCACTGCTTTCAGAATAACTACTGGAAAATTGGTCTAAAAGGGCACTGACTCCCGGATAATCATAACGCCTTACCCCAAACTAATGATCTCGGCTTCATTTTACCCGAAAAAGAATTTCCGATCCAATGGAATTTAAAAAAATGGCATTGTTTGTGTCAATGATGTCGTCGAAATTGCAGATCTCATTTTTGTTTAGCCACCCTGTATATTCTTACGTTTATTGCAATCCTTCCCCTGACATCCGATAGAGCTGTGACAAATCCAGCTGTCCATAGTCTCCTCACACCAGCCGTTTTTACAAGGGTTTCTCAGGCAATCTAAAATAAGCAAAAGATACATATAAATATATATAGTATGTACGATTAACAATGAAATTATTCTTACCCTTACTAAGTATTTATATTTTAAATGTATGTTTCTTGAAAATGTGACATATCAAAGCTTAAATCTAAAAGTATTTAACTAAGCGGCCCTGATTTAACCAGCCCACCTTTCATGTTAGGGTTACAAAAACACGAAAAGCATCAAATGTACAGGGGGTATAAATAATTTGGTTGTTAACTATATGTATAAGTATTATATATATATACACTGCTGGTCATAAAGGTGGAATAATTATTGTTTTACCCCAATTTATGGAATGATTTTGACAATGATTTATTCCTGATAGATTTAGACGAAAACAGTATACATTCTTAGATTTTATTGAAGAACAATTCGCGAATGTTTATTTTGCGTGACTGCTAAAGCATGTGTATGCTACTATGCTTATCACCTAGGGGACCTACGTCATTAAGTCACAACTGACAGTAATGAGGATTAATGCCTCACAAAAGGGCTCTAATATAGCACAACGACACGGCTTTGAACCATGGGCCTCACAGTTACGAGGTCGTTGCTTTACCATTGAATCATGACTGCTCGCAGCGGGGGCTAGGGTAGGGGGCAGCGCCCAAAAATTAAAAAAAAAAAAAAACAAAGAAAATCCAATAAATTATCATTAATTCATTGCATTTTCCCCCGGTCCCCAACAGAAACAAATTCTCTGTGTGGCCATGCCTTGTACCATAATGATTTCTGATTAAATTTGCTCAAAGGCTCACTTGTTGAGCAGTCAAATTTGGAGGGCATTTTTTTTTTTTTTTTTTTTTTTTTTTGGGGGGGGGGGGGTAATGCATAGCTTCCATGCCAACAATTTTGCAAAATAATAAGGAATAAGATGGTAGATGTCACGTACATTATTCACTAAAAATGAAATTTTGGGCTCAAAATTGGAAAAGACTGTCAAAAGTCATTATATTTGATTTGTGTAGTGTCGATAATATTAAATGTGTATTATCTGACCATTCGATTGATATAATTTTCATTAAGTTTATGAAGTAATAACCCTGTTTAATATACATTTGAATATTATATATTGCACACACATTTATGGCGCAATGAAAAATAAACGTGTTATTTACAAAACAAATGGGTGTTATACAAAATTACCTATATTTCAAAGGTTTTTGTACACCATAAATCTCTTCATTAAAATATTTGTTGTTTATTATGTTGTCGATTTACTATAAAAAAAACGGGTATTAAAAATTACCTATATTTCAAAGGTTTTTGCACACCATAAATCTCTTCATTAAAATATTTGTTGTTTATTATGTTGTCGATTTACTAAAAAAAAATGGCTGTTAAAAAATTACCTACATTTCAAAGGTTTTTGCACACCATAAATCTGTTCATTAAAATATTGTTGTTTATTATATTGTCGATTTACTAAAAAAAAATGGGTGTTATAAAAATTACCTATATTTCAAAGGTTTTTGCACACCATAAATCTGTTCATTAAAATATTTGTTCTTTATTATGTTGTCGATATACTATAAAAAAAATGGGTGTTAAAAAATTACCTATATTTCAAAGGTTTTTGCACACCATAAATCTGTTCATTAAAATATTTGTTGTTTATTATGTTGTCGATTTACTAAAAAAAATGGGTGTTATAAAAATTACCTATATTTCAAAGGTTTCTTCACACCATAAATCTGTTCATTAAAATATTTGTTGTTTATTATGTTGTCGATTTACTAAAAAAAAATGGGTGTTATAAAAATTACCTATATTTCAAATGTTTTTGCACACCATAAATCTGTTCATTAAAATATTTGTTGTTTATTATGTTGTCATGACACAAAGAAAAGAAATGATCAAATAATATGGGAATGGGATGAATCAGTTTGATTTTAACCCAAAGGAATTGATGTCATTTAACAGGATACGCACTTTGAGTGGAAAACACACTGTGCATGTACATCTATAATGTACATGTTTCGTGACATTTTCTCACAAGTATTAGCATTATTAGTCCGTGGGCAACCCCCCCCCCCCCCTCTAAAAAATGGTCCCCAACCCCATAAACACAACCTTAAATGATAATTTTAGGTTACCATGACCCTTAGCTATGCTTCTTTGCTCTAAAGTTAGTGATATATGTGACCAACAGGACTGTAGCTATGGTAATAGTTCAAGAATATTAGAACAAATGTAATAGTAGTAGCAGTAGTAGTAAAAAAAGAAAAAAGAAGAAGAAGTATTAATAGTAGTCGTGGTGGTAGTACTATTACTAGCTGTAATAGTTGTAGTAGTAGTAGTAGTAGTAGTAGTATTAGCAGTTGTGGTAGTATTAATAGTGGTAGTAGTGGTGGTGGTGGTGGTGGTGGTGGTGGCGGTGGTAGTAGTCGTAGTAGTAGTAGTAGTAGTAGTAGTAGTAGTAGTAGTGGTGGTGGTAGTATTCAGTTCCATTGAAAAAATACATGTAAAATATCATTACATACAAATCCTGTACAAAGGGAGCGGATTAATTGATATGCAGCCGTGTAAGGAACGACATGTCTGTTCCTGTATCTGCGGTCCTGTAGCAAGAAAACAAAGTCATACGAGAAGAAAAAAAGGATAACCAGTAATTACCAGGGAATCTACACACTCGGTGTCCAGGAGGAATTCCTAGTTTGATTTTCCTCGCCGGGCAGTCACCACCCGCAGAAGAAGCGGGGATGAGTTTAGGAATGGTCTGTACCATGCTGCCATTGAGTTGTTTCTTCTTGCACTCGATGAACATTGGTAAGGTGTAATTCAGGCCTAAACCGTCCGAACAACAGGTTTTGGTTCCAATGTTTGATGAGGCGAGTTTACCTGTCATGACAAGATACACAGATGGTCATATAAACAGCGGATACTATATCCTTATTCCCTCCTGATAACGTACATTAGTTTCATCTTTATTGCCCATGCTTATAGGGTTGGAAATGTCTGATATTCACACGCTGTATATGGTTATATTCTTTTGTACATTTTTTACCATGCACACTCTCCACTTCCTTCGGAGCACTCCAGCCAGTCGCCCTTTATTATGCCTCAGTCACACCTTTGCGTATTCGGCTTGCGTATTGCTGCGTATTTATGGCAAGCTGTTTCAACATTCATTCCTTTTTCGTGACATCAAGAAATCGAATTCTTTATATCAGGAATTCGATTCTTGATATCAAGAATTACCATTGCTTTACAACAGAAAATTATTTCTTTATATCGAGACATAAGAATAAATGTTAAAACGGCTTGCCATAAATACGTAGCAATATTATGCAAGCCAAATACGCAAATGTGTGACTAGCTGACGCATTAGGGCGCACGTGGTAATCCAAAGCATTTAACACCTAGGTGGCAGGCCCGTAGCCACGGGGGGGGGGGGGGAGGAGGAGAGGGGGCTACCAAGATCGGTTGAAATTTTTTAGACCCCTCCCCAGGACCTCGATCAATTACATGTATGTGCCCCCCCCCCCCCTAAACATCAAACTCTGGCTACGGTCCTGCTAGGTGGAGAGAAATAATATAAATACAAATCGTTGCTCAAGGACATAAGTGTCGTTACTGTGATCAAACGATCGACGTTTTTTTTCTTCCAGCCGAGAGATTAGACCAGGCGATCATATTCACACAAAATAGATAAATGCAAGTATAGTTTAATTAGCATACTGTGAGTTTAAAGTGAATAAACTTAGCAACTGAATTATATACAAACATTGTACATGTGCTGGCTTATGTGTGTGTGCGTGTGTGTGTGTGTGTGAGTGTGCGTGAATTTGTGTGTGTGTTATTTGTAACTCAAGAATGAAGGGTGGACTGAATGAATTTAGGCCTTTGTTGAATTCTTCCGGATGTTATTTTCAATATGTCACATTCCCAAGAAACGTGAATCGAGAAACCACATCGAAGGTATATAGACCTGTTTTGGAAACGCCCCCTCTCAAAAAATTGAAATGGAAGCTCTTATTCCAAATCATGTGACAGAATATGTTTTGACCAATACGTGAGGATACAAATTTTGCCGGGAAGTCGCCTACTGATTGATATATTAGTAAATTGTCATATCGATCCGGCCTGGATAGATATCGTGAATGCACTTCAACATTGAACATTTGGGCACATATTTCTGTTTTTTGCGAATTTAGGTTGAAGTATTGCCATCTAAACGTCTGAAGGCAATATTTAAACAATAATGAATGGATATTTCGCAACCAAAACCCTTGAGCCGCAATTTTAACACTACCGGTCTATATCTTTAACCCCATTTGAAAAATAAAAAAATAACGAATTGGTCGGTTTGGATGGTTCTCTGTCTCTCCCACTCTTCTATCCTCCCCTTTGATGGGGGTATCTGCGCTACTGCCACAATCCTTACATCCCATTGCAGTATACAAGAACATTTACAACGTACACATTGCTGTGAATGTTTGCAGAGTTAGCAACCACCCCCCCCCCCCAAAAAAAAAAACAACAACAACAACAACAACAACAACAACAACAACAACAACCCATGTTTCAATACCTATGCACCGCTATAATATTTTCTGCTGGACTTATACAAAATTGGGAGTTGAGTAAACTGCTATATCAAGACATGAATTATGATATGAAAATGTCCTCACTTTGTTAAAATCAGGAATCTTTCCGAAGGTGCGCCTGAGCAATATCACGTATATCGATGTAACCTTGGTAATGGCATGGTGGAATAAATTTAGTATAATACTACGGTGTTTTTATATGAACATGTCCTCTCTTTGTTAAAATCAGGAACCTTTTTTGGTCATCCATTAGCACAATTTTATTATTCTTTTCTTTAAAAAAAAATTTGAGGGGGAGGGTTCGACCCCTAACCCCCCCCCCCCCCCCCCTGCGTACGCGCCTGCTTGAGGTATTCATTCTTTGATTTCTGTACCGCCCATTGTTGATTTTGATGGCAGCTGCTTGCTCTAGTAAAATCTGGAGATAACACGTGTGTTCTTACCATTAACATTGAACTTTTCAAACTTTCAAATTGTATTGATGATCTTCTGTCAAATGCTCTAGGATGATCGATCCAAAATACATACAGCCCGTTGTTTACTGCAATATACCTTTCTGTCATCATTCTCATGCTGAATATAGCTTCCATTGTACCACTCTGAGGTATGGGACCACACCCACTTCTTCATCGTTTATTCTAAACCTTTGCAGTACGATCTTCAGGAGCAGCTTGGGTACATGTCTCATAAGACTAATAGTCCTGATATCTTCACATTCACTTGCCTTTTAAGGCCTAATGTTCTACTTGTGGCTACTTTCGCCCTCGATATAGCAAACAATGCCTAATAGGTAACTGTTTTACTTCAATCAATGACGTCACAAACTCATCATAACCAATGCGCCAAATTGCCAGTTGTTTTATTTACATAAACCTTATTTAAATGTTTTAAAGAAATTATACATTTGTAATAAGTTGTCAATTTTTCCCTAAACTATCTACTTGTCTCAATCTATAGTTTGAATATCCCTTCACTGCTATTATGTAAAAATGTGTAGAACTGGTGTCACATGCATATTCACCTGTTCTACACATTTTTACATAATAGCAGTGAAAGGATGTTCGTTTGTCTACCACAGCAATTGTTGAGGGTAGAATGAGGAACTGTATATTTTGTCCTCTTTCTTTGTCCGTCATGTTCATATTGTAATAAAACCAATCCCAAATGCACAGTGCTTAAAACATGAAAGAAATACTATAATCCCCGAACTCACTCATGAGCCTCAAAAAATTACATGCTCCATTAGCGATAAGATTAAGATTTGAAACTTCATTTTTGTTAAGAAGAAATATTTAGACTACTGGGAAAGAAATACTTGGTAACTTAAAACTGTACATGAATATAAAGCAAAGTTAGGTACACTTTTTGTAACTATTTTTATCTTTTTGTTAAGTGGCATACGCCTCCATTGGGTGTGCCAAGTTAGTGTTACATCTTTTAAGACTTCAATTTCATTCACGGCATAAATGAATATATGAAGCGTTTTATTGCAAATGATGTTACCAAAAGGACACACAATTTAGAGACACGGTCATAAATAATTTTTTTTTTTTTTTTATATATGGAAAAAATATGGAAAAAAATTAAAAAAAAAAAAAAAAAAAAAAAAAATAATATGACTCAAGAACAAATAGATGAAGTATATTTATATATATATATATATATATATATATATATATATATATATATATATGCATATATATATATATATATATACATTTGGGGGGGTGAATTATTCAAAATCCTGGTAGATTTTATTTTATTTTACGTAACTAAAAATGATAGGTGTACTGGTTGAATAAGGGTCTTTCTTGAATACTTTAAGCTGGAAACTTTTATATGTAACAGTCCCAAAAAAAATAATTGGGACAAATCAATTGTTCACATACTTATGAAAACTTAATTTGGCAACTAAGGATGTGAATGATTTAGTTGTTAACTATATATACATGTATATAATGTCAAGCTTATACATACCCATTGACATGATGGTCAATATGCCGAACAGGATTTTCCAAAACATATTCCTGTCATAAGCCTGTATTTGAAAAACAAAGCGTGGTATTGATGTCCGGATGAAAGACAAACTTGAGTTTTTGGTAATGATAGAAATTAGATTCTCACATAATCCACAAAATCTCACACCGAACGTTCAAGATTACAAATAAATGACATGTGCAAAAAGATTTTGGTAGAAAATGTAAATGGGATGAGTAATGTGCAAAGACAGATAATGAAATCAAGGTATGTAGGCCCGACACCATGCGCTTAAAGATACTGTTCCTTTTCAGCCAACATCAAATTCTGTAGAACTTTGCAGGAATTATGAATATGTCATGTATGTCCTATCTGTGAAATTTAAACGAAAGCAGTGTCCTAATATTCAAATTATGCAACGAAACCCGTTTCCTTGCTAGACTTCACTGTCAGACACTATTGAGTGACTGACTGGCTTTGTTTCTTCTTTGGTAATAACATACATAAAATGAGCTGTAAAGGGTACATGCGCATTTGTCTACATCAATAATCCACTTCTAAATGGCCAAAATTAAACTGATTGAATCTTTGCTCAGCATAAAACGTACGACCATTCAGTACAATGGTCTGAAAATCAGATTATTACTTACTGGCTCTATTGCTTCTAAGTTGATTCGACAACTAATAGTCGTTATTTTCGCACTTAAAGACATTTTCAAGCCACTTTTTTAAGGAAGTTCTAAATTAGTATTATCTTTCAAATGCTGTTGGAATGTAAACTGTTCATTTTATTGGCCTGCAAATGGGTCACTATGTGAAAATGAGATTTGTGGTTTTTATTGAAGATGATTTCCAGCAAGTTATTCGAGATTTTTTTATTTACGGTTCAAACAATTAATCTACTGCATGATGAACGATCCAGAATGAATTATAGCCATGTTAATCATGACTAAGTGAGTCAATAGATTGCCATTATCATTTATAGCGGTAATAATAATATGAAATTTAATTTTGGAAGTGTGTATAATACGGCCCCCAACAGGAAAAATTCCTCTGTGTGGCCATGTTTTGAACCTTAATGCATGGCCCTACAGAGGAATTTTTCCTGTTGGGGGACGGGGGAAAATGCAATGAATTGTTGACAATTTATTGCATTTTCTTTGTTTTGGGGGATTTGTGGAAGGGGCCGCGTACCCTAGCAAACACTCCGTACAGTCATGATTCAAGGACTAAGCAATGGCCTCGTTACTGTGAGGCCCCAGGATAAAAATCGTGTCGATCACTAGACGATCAGCTATATATTAGTGCCCTTTTGTGAGGCATTAATCCTCATTACAGTCAATTATAACCTAAGGACGTAGGTCCCTTAGCTGATTAGCATAGTAGCACACATTATGATTAAGTAGTCACGCAAAACAAACACTCGCAAATTAATATTCAATAAAATCTGAGAATGTATGCCATTATCTAGATCTATTAGAAATAAATAATTTTTAAAAATCTTTCCCTAAACTGGGGTAAAAATAAATATTCCACCATTATGACCAACAGTGTATTTACGAGCTTTCATATCGTGCTCGAGGTCACACCCACGAGGTTTTTTGAGAAATGATAAACTGATATCTTGAAAGTATACATATATTTTACTTATTACATTTGCTTTACACAGTATGACAATCATGTTTACGATTTGTTTGTTTTTTCAAAACTTACCCTTCTGGGGTCCAAAGTCGCCAAGGTCATTTCAGTTCTGCACTCTTCGAAATCTACGGCATCTACAATACATCAAACAATGATTTCATAGGTCTGTATTCAACCAGCATTAAGAGAAAATCCCCAAAGATATTTCTCAAAATATTATTTCGTTTGCTTTCGAATGATGATGCACAATGTGAAAGATGAAGGCAAACTGAACTGAATTGAAAGTACAATTAATATACCACCCAATTCCAGTATTACAGCGATATTATTTTGTAGATAGTTATTGATTTTGTGTATATAAAACACTTACCATTTTGTCTGTCCTATAAATGATTAATGATTCCGTGATGATTCCTTCCAGCAAACCTGTCAACGAACCACGTTACATCGGTGGCGCTTGCAATGGTCTAAAATATTTACACACTTTCGTACACAATAGGTTTTCCCAATATGCCAATAAACACGAACCAATGTTAATTAATTGTCTGCATAGTGCATGGAACCCGGGCAGGGAGCTGCAAAATGTTTCCTCCCATCTACAATCTTCCGCAGCGGATCAGGGAATTTAAAAAAAACGAAGAAGAGGGGGAGGGGAGGGGGAGGGGAGGGGGAGGGGGGGCGAGGAGTGAAGTCAATGTGTGAGCAAAGCTACAGGTTCCGGTTGTGGTCCGTTGGGGGGGGGTCCAGCTAGCGGACTAGGGACGCTCTCGAGATTTAGCAATTTTCAAGAAAGCCGTCTTCAGCAGGGGCGTCTCTAAAGGGGGGAGAGTGGGGGTGCGACACCCCCACCTGTCAGGATATTATCGGTAAAATTGCGCTGCTGTCGGGAAAAATGAGAAAAGGGGGAGGAAAAATGAAAGGGAAAGTGAAAGAAAAGAAAACAAGAAACGAAGAATGAAGGAAAGAAAATAAAGAGAAGAGAAGAGAGGAAAGAAAGAAAAAAGTGAAAAGAGAATGGAAATGAACGAAAGGAAAAGAAAGGAAAGAAAGAAAAGGAGAAAGGGAAAAAGGGAAGAAAAAATGGAAACAAAAGAAAAGGGGAATGAAAGAGAGAAGGTAAGAGCCTGAGAGAGGAGGGTGGGAGTAAGAGAGAGGGAGGGGGATGTTGGGTGGAGCAGGGACGTGATAGAGAAGGACTGGAATCAAGCCACTCTCATTTGACCCCATGCTCCAAGCCGCCGAAAAGTTATGCGCTAATCTGCAACTGTTGACCAGGTGGTGAGATAAAAGAGCGCATTAAATTTCAGGATTTAGATTTCCTACATCAGAAAATGGTATCACAGCAACTGTTCGCTGTCCCTTCCAATGATTTCTCATCCATTGTTGAATGTGTAAAGAGTAGAACAAGCGAACACAAACTTGTGTAATTTCATCCTTTTTTCAACTTTAAAAAAAAAAACACGCGAAAACACGCATTAGCAAACTTAATGTTATTGAAGATTGTAAATCATGGATCAAATAACGGGGCTTAAAAGCATGCACAAATTAGCGCATCATCCTAAAATATTGAGTTTTTGACAGGATGTAATTTTTCTTTTACCAACTCTGGCACACAAATTAAAGGAAGGACGGAGTTCTAAATTTGAAAAATTGTTTGATGCACTATTCCAAATAAAAACCCCATATAAAGTTTTTGATTTACACTGAAATTTTGCCGGTAATTTAATATTTTGTAATAAATGTAAAACTGGTGCCTGGCTTCCGAAAGTCCCCGCAGTGGAAGCGCGGTTCGGAGCATGGAACTTCAAAGCCAAGTGGAATGTTACACATCCCATTGTTACGCTTTAGAACTCAAGAATGCGTTTGAATAAATTACAAGAGTTTCGCTTCCTTTTCTTTCACCTCCCTGGTAGGCCTAATAATAAATTTCATATCACCAAAATCGTCTGCTTTTCAACTTTGCTGCTCCCCATTGGGGATTTTTTTTAATTTAAGACACACTCTTACAGAGCACACCATCCAAACAAAACCCAAGAGAGGGAAACTGCTCCTTTGTCAATGCCCGAAAATGCTTACGCAGTCGTTTTTGTTAAAACAGCTGAATGTTCTCATTAATATGCACATAATCAGAAGGCGGTGACTATCATTGGATCAAAGAAATAATCACGTTGAATGTCCATCCGTAATAGGTTCATGGTCTAATGGATTTGAGAGCCAATGCGGTTTTTAGATTTCTTAAATGGAATTTTTCAGTTTGCCTTTGAGGGTAGGAGTGGATGGTTTTATTCAAATTAAACAATGGGTGAAAGTATGAAGGTAGTAGACCATTTTGTAAGTGAAACATGAAAAGATAACAACTATGCTATCATTTCTAGTATATATAACACACCCACCTCTGGGACATGTGTTTCTTATAAATACGGACCATTATAATCCTGAAATGATTTACAGTTCTCGTCTTTAAGCCACGTTTCCTGAATACAAATAACATGCGTTTTTTCTTTTAGATTATAAATGTAATTTTGACATTCATCCATGCAATGGATTAAACCTTGTCCATTCCACTGCGCTATGTACAACACTTGGATTGCGTTACCACTCCTATTTCTCACTGCGTTCTCTCATCCTTCAAGAGCGCCATCAACGTCGTAGGTTCTATTTTTATGTTTAAAATATATGCCTTTACCCTGTTCAGTTACGATTTGCACAACTCGTTTTCTGCTTTTGTCTGATATGTTACTATGTATGCCAAAAACTCGACGAAACTGTCCTTTATTTCGATATGGTTCAAGGGCTTTGGAGGGACATGATGTTCTCTTTGTTTTAGATTTTGACGCATTCCTGTGCCTGATCCTGATGAAACATTGGGGTCATTCACATGGCCATGAATGTTACCATGGCCTTGGGTTGGTTGAGTGGTTCTTTTAGTAATAATCGGCTCAAGATTAGAATTATCAATGGGGTGATTTTGGGTTGGGATTCTTTGGATACTAATCTCTTTTGGAGCTAGAGCATTCACAACGGGTTTTGTTTGATTTGTTTAGCTGCTTCACCATAGGAAAGGTTTGGGTCACTTTTCATTTTGAGACTTTTCCTTTGTATCCTTGTACTTTTGGCCGCTGGATAGCTGCCGAGTGTGGGCTTGCAAAGTTCATGCATTTGAGCGCTAATTCTCGATACGGGCAATCTCCACCACATCTTGAACAACGCTGGCTTTTTGAGTGACAATTTTTGCTCAAATGACCGAATTTTGGCATTTATAGCAATACATATTTACACTGGCTTTTTATGTGGCTTTAAAGTTTGGCAGTACATATAGGAAATCCGAAACGTACTGGAAATAAACTTATGTCGACCCCAACGGCCAGCTATAATCATCATCAGGTGAACGCGTATTACGAGACATCACATACTTGGATATGAAGCTCAATATAGTTGATGCTTTATGAATGTCGTTCCGGAATAGTTGGTAGCTACTGGCGTCAAATTCTACTTTACTTGGCGTTTACTTCTAAACATTGGTGTAGCTACGTGGATCAAAAGAGAGTAACCATGAGAGCTATGAATGGTAAGGAGGTGATATCATTTTGCCTAGCAGCGCTTACGTGTTTTTCAATTGGTGGATTTTACCGATTTGATCTTCTTAGGAACAACCAGAACGATATTCACAACGCGCCCCCGATTGCTCCACACTGGTTAATACGGAATGCTAGCGGAGTAAGAAACAACCTGCTCGAACCAGAAGCTAACGGGAGGAGTTCTTCCCATCTTCAAATTGAAACATCGCAATCTGAAAGTAAGCCAATTTGTTACCGTCAGGTCCAGATATGGAGAGGCAGCGCGAGCCCCCAGACGCCGGCAAAATCCCAATGCCCAGGGCTTGAATGTGGAATTAGTTTGGTCGAGGATACGAGTTATGAGACCATGGTGAAAAGTGACTCCGTAGTTTTCTTTCATCGATCGCGGTGGGATTGGACAGAGATGCAAAGGAGACGCCCACTAAATCAAGCCTGGGTTTTCTATTCCTTAGAGAGTCCTCGACACACGTACGGAAATGCAATACCCCCCAGTCAATATGACCGCATATACAACTACACGATGTCATACAGGCCATCGTCAACGATACACTTACCGTATGGTCTCTATGATAAGACCCTACCGCAGATTTCTTCTGGTGAAAATCGAAATTGGGCCAAGGAGAAAACTGGATTAGTGGCCTGGGCTGCATCCAATTGCGGTACAGCTTCTTGGAGGCGTCATGAATTTGTTAAAACACTTGCAAAGCACGTCAGCGTCGACATGTATGGACCTTGTGGAAACATAAATTGCCCTAGGAACTCAGATGACTGCTGGAAGCGCATTAGGAGTCATAAGTTCTACCTGGCAGTGGAAAACAGTGAATGCAGGGATTACATCACAGAAAAGTTCTGGTGGAATTCTCTCCTTCATGACATTGTACCCATCGTCTATGGCCCTCCACGGGAAGATTATGAGCGCGTTGCGCCCCCAAATTCATTTATACATCTACAGGATTTTAAAGATTTTGCTGAACTCGCCGATTATATACATCTTCTTGATTCAAATGAGACATTGTACAATTCATATTTTGAATGGAAGAAACAAGGATCAATACGAAGGATTGGAGAAGACGCACTTAAATCTGCACCATTTCTGTGTAAAGTAGTCGCAAAAGTATTGGATCATGAAAAGAAATTAACCGGTCGTTACAAGGGAGAGTACCAGGGAGAGAAAAATGAGCATCTTTCCATACACGATTTCTGGTCAAACTCTTGCATTAAACCAACCGGCTTCCCACATGATTTCTAATGTCGTTCCTGATATATTTCTTTATATATATACATATATATCGAGGGATCAGTTACACAAAGACGTATCTCCATTTTGGCCATTTCGAGAAAAAAGTAGTGTATATGTGTCATTGAACACTTGGGCCTTAAGGAGTTAAGTCTACGTTTCACTAGCCATTGACTCCAATTGTGTTGGTGGAGTTAAGTCTTTATGTTTCCTGGAAAGCCCATATTTTTTCTAAACATGTATGGAGTTACGTCTTTGTGTCACTGAACCCTCGATACCGTGTATTTTACAATTTATAACTAAATAATTCGAACCCTTTTTATATATTGTCATTTATTTTTATGTGAACAATTTTTTCTTCTCCCAATTTGTCTTCCTTGATAATGTGACATTATCAAACCTTGCGTCTAAGAGTATTCAAAAAGCCCTTCATACAACCAGTCCCCCTTTCATTTTGAGTTATGAAAACCACAAAATACGTCAAATTTTCAAGGGGTAAGATTAATTTAGTTGTATATATTTGTAGTTGAATATATGTTTATATATATTTGTATATATATCAATCTTTAGAAAATCTGAAGAATGAAAGCTTCTAGATTTTAATTCGAGTTTTTGATATTTGTAGAATTCATTCGAACCTTAATTGGTATAAGTACAATATATATGTGTGTGAAAGCAACAACAAAAAAAGGGGGGAAAAACAATAAATTTCTTGCAATTGATCAGACAAATTCCTAAAAACCGGGACCTCGATTTTATTTAGTTCAGGCATAAAAAAGGAGTGTTCCGTTCGATAACCCAAACAAAATATTAACATTTTGAACTTATGAAAGAAGTTCTGCTGATATGTAAAAAAAACAAAAAAACAAGTAGATATACCATGATTAAAAAGCTTTGGTTGACGCCATATATGAGATTTAAGCTGTGAATTTAATTCTTGGTCCCCAAAAAATCGCAACGACTCACCCAGCCGCTGAGTAAGGGGGGGGGGGGCACGTCCCTGTTTTCCAGTACATTTTTGGCGAATTTGGGGCTGGTTTTAACACTTTTTTGGCCGGGGGGACGTGCCCCCTGTGCCCCCTGTGCCCTCCCACCCCTCCCCCTGGATCCGTCCCTGTTTAATACTTTATGAACCAATGATTCAGAGTTAGTCCACGCAAGTCTATACAAATACGTATATAGCTACTTCCTCAACATGTTGTGGCTGTTGGAGCCTAGCTAGACTAGTTAGGCTTCTGTCCCCAAATGCACTGCAGCTGTACTGTGTATTGATTATGCATATGAGTTCCGAGCCGAGCATGTTGGCATTTGTTTGTCTTTCTTGCTTCCTTCCTTTCGTTTTTCTGCTTTGAGTAATCCATACACACAACAACATGTTCTGCTTTTTGGAGGATTTCTCTTTTCCTTTAAAATTCGACTTGACTTATTATGTGCTTATATATTTTCTATCTTAAAATGCTTTGATTCCTTATCGATATTTGATATATGACTATGCCCTACAAGTTTTTTTAAAACTTTGTACTAGTTTCCATTTTTCCTGAGGCATGTTAACTGTTATTGAACACAGACTTAAAGAGAAGGTTGAGTTCTGGGGAGAGTTGAAAAATAATTTGTGAGCGTAGTTATTATGCAAGTGTGTAAGAACATCAGAAAACAAAATGTCCCCTGAAAAGCATGGCTTTTCAAATGCCTTCATATTCTAAATATGACAAGTAACACCTTAAAGATGAGGCTCTATTTTTATGCCACATGTTTGTGTAGTCCCATACATCTTTCTGTGTACAGTGCTTATTACCTTACTAAGACTGGGCCGATTTTCTTATCATTTTGATGACCCCAGAACCTTGTAGTACACATCAATATCTATAACCGACATGGTCAACCTTTTCTGATCGATTCCACACCATTTCTTTCACAATGCAATCGCTTGATCAGAACTCATCTTTAATTTTACACTGTTTATATCATTGTCATTTTTTTTAAATGATGATTGTGATAAAGAATTAATTGAACCAAATTAAAATATTAATATTGTAATATTACAAATCATTTTATTTTCAATGTTGCAAATATCATTCGATATTCATTTTATGCTACCATTCAGGCGCGGATCCAGGATTTTCCAATAGGGGGGGGCCGGAAATTCGAAATTCGCGCAGACCGTTATATAAACTTACCAATACTGACAAGGTCATATTAGAAGCACTGTACTTTAATAGTGTATTGGTACCTACAAACGGGCACAATTATTTTGGAAAGGGGACATGCTCACGTCACATCTCTTGTCCGATATCAACATTCCCCGTTTTCAAGTTATGCTCGCGCGCAATTTTTTTTTGACATTTCCATCAGTGGGGGCTGAAGCCTCTTGCCCTAATATCTATTTCCTGGTTTAATAATTTGGCGAGTGAGCGAAGCGAGTGAGCGGAAATTTGAGCTTATGTATGTTGTGAAAAGTGTTAATTGTCACCAAAATATACGAGATAAGATATAACAAATGCATATTGGTAATTTTTAAATTTTCGGGGAAAGAGAGGCTGCAACACCATCACGCATTAACTGCAGGTGTTTTGAAATCAAATCAGACTCCCCAAAAAATTGTTAACCAAAACGCACGAATCCAGTTTCAAAAATCCAAAAAAATGTCAGCTTCAGAGGGGGGCACATCACCCATCAGACTCCCTCTAAAAGTATTAACCGAATCGCACGAATCTAGGTATAAAAAAAAAATCAGCTTCAGAGCTAGAGAGGAACCCCCCCCCCCCCCCACACACACACACACACACACCCTGTGCGCGCCAGCGTGAAATTAACGCTGGCGCTAATGCGTAAGCAGGGGCGGAGGAGCTATTTCCAAAGTGGAAAGCACCAACAAAAAAGGGCACCTACAAAGCGAAATCTCAAAGCGAAAATATACATTTTTTTAGACATTGGTATATACCCTTTCATTGTGATCCCATTATCAGGGACGATTTCAATATTTGTTTTTCTTTATATATCATACAAGTTATTGCTTAAGCATCACACTTTCGGCTAAGTGTGATTGTCTGAATATTCATTTGCGAGCGAGCAAAGCGAGCGAGAAAAAATGTAAGATCTGTGAGGTCGTAGAGTAAAAAATTACATCTTATAAAGAGGGGGGGGAATCATGATGGGGTTATAAGCATCACGAAAGACTAAAAAAACATTTGTTTTAAAGTGACATAATTATAATTGTATCATCTATAAATGCGAGCGAGCGAGCGAGCTATAGGGGAAATTACTCTTAGTCGCTTTAAATTTGGTGCAAGACTAATGATGAGCAGGTTATGGGGGCACGTGCCCCCCCCCCCCGATGATGAGAGGTTAAGGGGACACATATCGAAAGGGATAAAGACACTTATTAGAAAAGAAAAGGAGCATGTGTCAAGGTACAAAGAGTAATTATCAAAGGTTCAAACTGGGCACTTCTTACACCTGAAAGGAGGCACTCACCAGAAATGAGATAGGGCACTTATGAGTATGGGAAATGGGCATTTGTCGACGGAAAAGAGGCATCCATCAGAAATTGATTTATCAGAGGTGAAAAGGGGCATTTATGAAAAGGGGATAGGTCCCTATATAGAAAGGAAAAGGGGCACGATTCAAAATTAAAGGGCAGTTAGCAAAGGTGAAAATGGGCACCCATCATAGATGAAAAGAGTACTTATCAGGAGGGGAAGGGGTACTTTTCAAGGTAAAATGAGCATCTCTCAGATTCGAATAGGGGCAATTATCGGAGGTGAAGAGCGCACTGAAGTGAAACGAATTAACTTCATATATATGAAAATGGTCATTTACCAGAGATGAAAAGGGACACTTTTTATTTATGAAGGGCCTCATTTTTCTAAATAGCCCTTATCAGATAGGAAAGGGGGCACATGTGTTGATGAAATGTGCGCTTATCCGAGTTAAAAAGGGGAAGGGGCACTTCTTTACAAAGTAAAAGTGGCCCTTTTAGGGGGGGGTACTTGAAGAGTGGGGCGAACTTTGCCCCCTACCCCTGCCACCCGCCCCATCATCTGAAAATCCAAAATGATGTTGTAGGGGCCGGGCGCGGCTTTATCATGAGTGCTTTTATGTGAACCTCTTTTTTTATAGATATATTATGCTGGATTCTGACCCAGATTGCACACTCTAAAATGATAGTATGATCATCCCCAATACGCTTGTAGTTCACGTATGCACCCCTTCCTCCTAATTCGTCGTTACCGTCACTGCCATTTACGTATGGCCGGTGTGACCGCGTAGAATGTAACCCGCACCGATCGTCCGACTATTAGAGATCGATCGAGAGCGGACGATCGGTGCGGATTTTATCCGCGCAGAATGTCCGTGTCGGACATTCCGTGTGCGCCTCAAATGTCTGACGGACAATCCATGCGGAAGAGGTCTCGCACCAATAGTCCGCCTGCCGCACCGAATGTCCGTACTCTAGTCCACACATATACATAGTCAATATAGTGGAGGCTGTTAGGGCTAAATAGGGGTTGTTTGGTGCAGATTCTTCTAAAAGCACCAAATTTGCCCCAGAGGTAGATTATACCATACTTTTACGATTTCTTCCGGACGCCAAGAAGGGTACCCTCTGGGTATGCCATATTAGGCAAATTCAAAATGGCCGCCATCTGAGTTAAAGGTCAAGCGTAGTTCGGAAAAGCGGTTGTATGATAATAGTTTATATATTTATGGGGTTTTGGGGGTCAGAGAATCTGATTATGATATTTTTTTATCAATTTAAGATCTCCTTGGGGCTGCCATACTGGTCATATTGGTCAAATCCAAAATGGCCGCCATCTGATAGTTACAGGTCAAGTGTAGTTACGAAAGAAAATGGGCTAGTATGATAAAAGTTTATATATTTATGGGGTTTTCGGGGTCAGAGAATCTGATTATGATATTCTTTCATCGATTTGAGATCTCCTCGGGTCATACTGGTAATATTGGTCAAATCCAAAATGGCCGCCATTTGATAGTTCCAGATCAATAGTAGTTCCAAAAGGAAAAGAGCTAAAATGATAAAAAAAAATTATATAGTAAGGGGGTTTTCTGGGTCAGAGAATCTGATTATGATGTTGCTTGTATCAATATTGCAGGTCTCCTTGGGGCTGTCATGCTGGCCATATTGGCCAAATAAAAAATGGCCGCCATCCGAGTTAAAGGTAAAGCGTAGTTTCAAAAGGAAAAGGACCAGTATGATAAAAGTTGATGAATTCATGGGGTTTCCGGGGTCGGATAATCTGATTATGATGTTCTTTTATCAATTTTATTTCACCATCCTGTCCTAAGGCTACAATGAAGTCCATTTCCTAGTTGAAGAAGATGAGTGAAGATGCGCCAAATTCACACTTGAGTGGGTTTAAAACTTGGCCTGCGCCCATATGTTTCATCAATATGCAAACTTTCCTCTGTGAAATGCATAATACATTCGTTTTCGAGGATTGGCAAGGAAAAAAGATAAACAGTAAAAACAGACCATGAATAAAGAAATAAACAGCTTGTTCGATTTGTTTTGAAGCATTATATTCAAAGACCCGGACAGCTTTATCTTTATTATCCATATAAATAACGTCTCTAATCACTGTCAGACGGGAGATAATACCAATACGAAATGCATTAAGCAACGTCTAGACATAACGGTCGAATCTCAACTTTAGTTTTCTCATTCTTCTTTACATTTCGAAGCGTTACATGGGATCTTAATCCTTAATCTTAATTTAAGCATGCTTTGAATCTGGTCACGCTTCGAAAAGTTCGTGGCCTAGCATTTTGCTTCTGTTGATGATCAAATAGAGAAAGCACCCTTTATAGATCAAGGAGAGATTGAACAAAGCACGAAGTAGGAGCAGTGCAATTTAAATATCAAGGGATGGATTAGAGTTTATTTCTAAAATGAAATGAAAGGGCTATTTTATTTTCATGAGTCCTTTCACTTCATTGAAGAAATAACCTCTCTTTATATCTTAGAGACACTTTCTCTTAAAAAGTCAAATAAACTCGAGAGCATCCTAGGGCTCCGCCCTGGAACCCCTGGTAGGGGCTCTTCCAGGCCCCTAAAGCTGTGCCATAGTGTACGGATCCATTAGAAAGCAAAATAAGCCCAATAAATAATTTGTATATATATATATATATATATAGTTCTCCTATGCAAACTTCCTCTGTGAAATGCATACTAAATTCGTTTTCGAGGGTTGGCAATGAAAATAGATAAACAGTAGAAACAGACCATGAATAAAGAAATAAATAGCTTGTTCGATTTGTTTTGACGCATTATCTTTAAAAACCCGGACAGCTTTATCTTTATTATCCTTAAAAAATAACTTCTATAATCACTCTGAGATGGAATAAAATACCAAAACGAATTGCCATATGCAACGTCTAGACATAAAGGTTGAATCTCAACTTTATTTTTCTTATTCTTCTTTTAAATTTCGAAGCGTTGCATGGGATCTTAATCCTGTTTTTTTTTCTACATACATTAATGCCCCCATTTAAGCATACTTGGAATCTGGTCACGCTTCGAAAAGTTCGTGGCCTAGCCTTTCGCTTCTGTTGATGATCAAATAAAGAAAGCAGTCTTTATAGATCAGGGAGAGTGTGAAAAAGCACACAGTAGGAGTAGTGCAGTTTAAATATCAAAGGATGGATTAGAGTTTATTTCTAAAATGAATTAATAATAATAATAATAATATGACAAATTTATATAGCGCTTGTGACAAAAGTTTCAAAGCGCTGTACATGTACACAAATCAAAATTACTTCAAACAAAATCGATATTACTAATGGAATTAACATTACTCAAATTACCAAGAAAACAAAATACTACCTACATAACAACTAATTATCATTACTTATATTAACAAGAAAATCAAATATTTCTATCATAACTTAACAAATTGACATTACTCAAATTACCAAGAAGATCAAACATTACTAATATTACTAAAGAAATTAACAAAACATGTAAATTCCTTGGAAATTAACACATTATATCAGTAATAGTAATAATTTGAAAAGACATAATGAAGGCATGGTAATATTTATTCGAACTTATTTTAGAGTTATTTGGGTTGCTTTTGGAATAGATGAGTTTTTAGATTCTTTTTGAAAATGTCAATGGTGGGTGAGTCCTGGATATGGGCGGGGAGAATGTTCCAAAGAGTGGGGGCACAGACTGAGAAGGCCCTGTTACCATAGCGGTTGTGGGTGCGAGGACCAAGTGCGAGCTGGGGTCTGGATGATGATCTAAGGTTCATGCCGGTAGTCTGTTTGGGTGAGATCAGTTCAATCAGGTATGATGGTGCGTGTTGATGGATGATGTGGAACGTGAGAAGAAGAATCTTGAATTGGATACGTTGGGGAATTAAGAGCCAATGTAGGGTGCGGATGACTGGGGTGATGTGATCGTGCTTTCTGGTGCGAAATGAAACTGAAAGGGCTATTTTATTTTCAAAAGTCCTTTCACTTCATTTAAGAAATAATCACTCTGAAATGGAATTAAAATACCAAAACGAATTGCATTGTGCAACGTCTAGACATAAAGGTGAAATCTCAACTTTATTTTTCTTATTCTTCTTTTAAATTTCGAAGCGTTGCATGGGATCTTAATCCTGTTTTTTCTACATACATCAATACCCCCATTTAAGCATACTTATAATCTGGTCACGCTTCGAAAAGTTCGTGGCCTAGCATTTTGCTTCTGTTGATGATCAAATAGAGAAAACACCCTTTATAGAACAGGGAGAGTGTGAACAAAGCACGAAGTAGGAGCAGTGCAATTTAAATATCAATTTAAAAACCCAGACAGCTTTATCTTTATTATCCTTAAAAAATAACGTCTATAATCACTCTGAGATGGAATAAAATACCAATACGAATTGCATTATGCAACGTCTAGACATAAGTCGAGTCCCTGGGGACTTGGATCACGATAATGCCGATAATACTTTACCGATGACCAGATTTCAAGTAAAGTTTACTATAAAGAACCAATTCCGACATTCAGAAATGATTTTCGGTGACTGATGTGTCAGATGTGATCATTCACAAAGGAAAGGCCAGCACACAAAAACAAATTACATTTCCTCTCTCAGCTCTCTTTATGTTCATGTAATCTTTGTAAAAGTTCGTTCCCGATTTTGGCGCATGCGGAGTGTGCAATTACGAACTCGCTAATGGATAAAAGAACATCATAATCAGATTATCCGACCCCGAAAACCCAATGAATTCATCAACTTTTATCATACTAGCCCATTTCCTTTCATAACTATACTTGACCTGTAACTCAGATGGCGGCCATTTTGGATTTGACCAATATGACGAGTAAGGCAGCCCCAAGGAGACCTCAAATCAATGAAAGAACATCAAAATCAGATTCTCTGACCCCCAAAACCCTATAAATATATAAACTATAATCATACAAGCGCTTTTCCTTTTGGAACTACGCTTGACCTTTAACTCAGATAGTGGCCATTTTGGATTTGCCCAAGATGGCAGTCCCAGAGAGCGCCCTTCTTGGCGTCCGGCAGAAATCGTAATAGTATGGTATAATCTACCTCTGGGGCAAATTTGGTGCTTTTAGAAGAATCTGCACCAAAATATCCCTAACAGCCCCCACTAATACAAGTATAATTATACTTAATGAATGAAACGACTGGATAACCCATATTCAGCTTTGCCAGCTAGCTAGGGACTACACTACAGGTCTTCCCGGCGCGGGTCCATGGGGGAGGGGGGGGGGGGGGCGGGGCGAGAGGGTCTTGACCCCAAACCGCCAACAAAAAAAAAGAAGAGAGAGAGGGAGAGAGAGAGAGTCAGAGAGAGAGAGAAGGTAAAGCGGAGAGTAAGGGAAAGGAAGAAGAGGAAGAAGAAAAGAAAAGGGGGAAAAGAAGGAGATCGGGGGCGAAAGGCCTTTGCCACCCCCTCCCCCCTCCCCTCAGCAAAAGAGAGAGAGAGAGAGAGAGAGAGAGAGAGAGAGAGAGAGAAAGAGAGAGAAAGAAGGAAGGAAAAATAAAGGAAAGGGAAAGAAGAGACAAAGGGAAAGGAAGAAGACAAGAAAAGGGGAAAGAAGGAGATCGGGGAGCCGCCGAAAGGGCTTTGCTTCCCAGGTTGTTGCCCCCCCCCCCCCCCCCAAGCAAAAAGAAAGAGAGAAGGAAGAGAAGGAAAAGAAAAAAGGGAAAAGAGGAGATAAAGGGAAAGAAAGAAAAGAAGGGGATATCAGTTGCAGTTTTCCCGCCAACAAGTTGGGGATCGGGGGGAGGGCAAATGGCCCTTGTCCCCCCCCCCCCCCCCTTCTACAGCAAACTTAAAAGAGAGAGCAAGGAAGAGAAGGGAAAGGGAAAGAAAAGAAAGGTACGGGAGATCAATTGTGATTTTTCCCATCACGCGGTGTGGATCGGGGGCGAAAGGCCTTCGCCTGCCCTCCCCTGGCAAACAAAGAGAGAGAGAGAGAAGGAAGGAAAAGAAGGGAAAGGGAAAGAAGAGAGAAGAGGAAAGGAAGAAGAAAAGAAAAAGGGGAAAAGAAGGAGATCGGGGGGCGGAAGGGCCTTGCCGCCCATGCTGTTGCCTCACCCCCCCCCCCCCCGCAAAACAAGAGAGAAGGAAGGAAAGGGTAAGAAACAAAAGAAGAAAAGAAAAGAAGGGATATCATTATCAGTTGGGAAAGAGGAGAGCTAAAATGGAACACAAAAGAGGAAGAAGAAAAGAAAAGGGTGAAAAGAAGCAAAGATCAGTTGCGATTAATCCCACCAAATTCGTGTGGATCGGGGGGAGGGGGCGAAAGGCCCCTGCCTCCCTCAGCAAACTTAAATGTGTGAGAGAGAGAGAGAGAGAGAGAGAGAAGTAAGGGAAGGGAAAGGGGAAAAAAGAGGAAGAAGAAAGGTAGGGAGATCAGTT
The DNA here is from genome assembly GCF_000002235.5 of Strongylocentrotus purpuratus. Taxonomy (NCBI): domain Eukaryota; kingdom Metazoa; phylum Echinodermata; class Echinoidea; order Camarodonta; family Strongylocentrotidae; genus Strongylocentrotus; species Strongylocentrotus purpuratus. The sequence goes on from NW_022145603.1 coordinate 16,239,558, forward strand.
GCAATTTGTCCCGATTTATACCCCTCCCCCCCCCCCCTTAGCAAAGAGAGAGAGAGAGAAGGAAGGAAAAGAAGGGAAAGGGAAATAAGAGAAAAAGAAGAAGAGAAGAAAAAAGCAAAAAGAAGGAGATTTGGGGCCGGAAGGGCCTTGCCGCCCATGCTGTTGTCCCCCCCCCCCCCCCCCCCGCGCCAAACAAGAGAGAAGGAAGGAAAGGGAAAGAAACAAAAGAGGAAAAGAAAAGAAGGAATATCAGTTGCAATTTTTCTGCAAACAAGATGTGGATCGCGGAGAAAGGCCTTTGTCTCTGCCCCCTCCCCTCCCCGACCACCCCACCCCCTCCCCGCCAAAAAAAAGAGAGAAAGAAGGGAAAGGGAAAGAGGAGAGCTAAAATGAAACACAAAAGAGGAAGAAGAAAAGAAAAGGGTGAAAAGAAGCAGAGATCAGTTGCGATTAATCCCACCAAAATCGCGTGGATCGGGGGGAGGGGGCGAAGGGCCCCTGCCACCCTCAGCAAACTTAAATGAGAGAGAGAGAGAGAGAGAGAGAGAGAGAGAGAGAGAGAGAGAGAGAGAGAGAGAGAAGTAAGGGAAGTGAAAGGGAAAGAGGAGAGAAAGGGACAGAAAACAAAGAGGAAGAAAAGAAAAGTAATTAGGGAAGATCAGTTGCGATTTTCATTGGTTCTTCTATCATCAATTTGCAATTATCATTGTACAAATGTATTTATATATTCATTTATTTATTCTTGTTTGATAACAAAAATATGAATATAAACTCATAAACTCATAACAGCAACAAAATAAAATGTAGAAGGAAACTATCTTGCTGGGAGCAAGAAGCGCAAAAATTATCATGCATTTGCATGTACATGTCAGTGAATCATTAATATAATTCATATTGTTTAATTACATCTTGTGAAATAGTATGCATTCAAGCTTTGGGGATTTTTTGTTGGTGTATTTGTTTGAAAGAAAGCGTTTGGAGCTTATAATGCACATGTTGCAATTTCAGGTGCAACTTAGTGTTCAAATATGGAACACGCACGGCCAGGCACTAGTGTAGGAAATCTTCAAATGTTAATCAGGTATATGACTAAATTACTTGTCTGTTGCCTTACGAAAAAGTTTATATTTAGTCAGGCCTGAATTGAGTCGCAAAACAATTATTATGTTAAAAGGAAAAAAAACATATGTGATGACATTCGAAATTCCCCAATAACCAATACGATTGGAGAGCGAGTACTCGTTTTTGTTTTTCTTCAAAACTTACTCAACTATAAATAGCTGGCCCGGATACTTGAGCCTCTCACAAAACGCAAGTATAGGCCTGATGTGTCGTCAGTGGCGTCGCTAGTCCTTTTTCAGTGGGGGGGGGGGGGGATAGAGGTCAACGATTCCCGACAAAACAAGCCACCAATTAATTACCGACAAAATCAAATGTTCCAATATCTACAAATTTAACCCTATAAACCCGGGGCCAAAGGCTAAATTGTTATGCGCAAATGGTCATTGTCGTCGACGACATCAATATACAAATTATTTCGTCAACTTAGTAAGCATCATGGCTATATATTTTAATGCAGGCGCGTAGCTAGGATCTTATTTCAGGGATGGGCGGTATTGAGCAAGCGAATCACTTAAAGAGTGCGCAAAGCGCTCCCTAGGTGGGGGAGGGGATGGGTGAAAGGCATCCCGCGCGAAGCGCAGTAGCTTAGACGTTCCATTAAATTATTATGAAAAGAAGACGATTTGTTGTACCGTTCTCGACTCTTAATCCTTGTCTGAATTCAGTTTCCCCATCCCACACGAAGCGCGGAGGCTTAGACGTTTCATTAAATTATTATAGAAAGAAAACAATTTGTTGTATACCGTTCTCTACTCTTAAGCCTAATTGTCTGAATTCAGTTTCTCCCCCTCTCGTGCGAAGCCCGGGAGCTTCGACGTTTCATTAAATTATTAGAAAAAGAAGACGATTCATTGAACCGACTCTAAATCATTGTCTGAAGTTTCAAAAATGTTTCTTTGTCCGATAAAAAGTCACAGCTTTAAGGGGAACAAATTGCTGGCCGACCGACATAAAAAATACCACCGACTTCAACCCCACACCCCCCCCCCCCCCTTTAGCGACGCCCCTGAATGTAGAGTGGCCTGAGCGGGTAGGCACAGGGCGTGGTTCTAAACTTACAGAGACACTTCGATGAAGACACCTTTATTTCATGATTGCGTGTGTTGAACTGCCATGGGCTTTACAACTTTAAACCTCCATGGTTTATTTTGCATATATAGGGATTTACATGATCATTTATATAATAAAAGGAAATAATGAATATTCAAATATCATAGGTAGCAAATAAAGGATGACTAACAGAGGAATGAAAACAAACAGATAGGAGAGGATGATCAAGCATAATGATGTGCACCAATCTATACATGTGAATTACTAAGTAGCCTGTTCACACTACAGCTCTACAATAACAAAGCATTTGTAGCCTTACTTTTAAGCAGTTGAAGAAATTAATAAAAGTAGGCCTACTTGAAGAAATCGTTGAATTATAAGATATTCAGTTTATTTTATTAAGTATGACAAAACACACATTTAACACCTTTGGAAAAAATAATACCCCAGGAACGTGAAAAACAAAACTTTTATTGTCACACATGCCTATAATCGGACATATTTAAAAACGGAAATGTGGCACTTTGTCTTTGTCTTTAATTTGCACCTGAAAATAAATTCTTTGTTCCTCGTCTATGTCATCGCGGCGAAAATTTCAGACTTTTCTTCTTTTCATGCAGCCTCAGACAAATGTGCCAAAGAAGTTCTGTCTTCTTGTATTCCTGAAAACAAAGTTTGGGCAATAGTTTTCAAGTTCAGTTTATCTTTACGAGATTTCGTGTAATATTAAGCTTTGGTTGAGATTTCTTTGGGTCATTGTACTTATCGGAGAAGTTTTGATCCGTTTCAAGACAGAGAATGTTCTCTCGCAAGTTGCCGTTGTAACCGGGATTGTAAGGTAAATGAGAAGAAGGATGTGCACCTCTGAGAATGATCTCTGATAGATTGGACTGTTGTTGAAAATCTCACAGATTGTTTTAATGTATATTTGATAGGTTTACTCTCATCGTCGCACACGTCTTGGAGGCTTGTTAGCTGCCGAGTTAATGCTACAAAGTCAATATCTCCGGCATACACTTCCCTCAACTCATCAGCACGAACAAAATATTGGGGAGGGGGCTCATGATAACCGAGCCCGGCTGAAATATATATATATATATATATATATTTTTTTTTTTTTTTTTTTGGGGGGGGGGGGGTGGTTCAATGATATCCGGGCCCCTCAAAAATATTGGGGGGCTCCGTGATGTTATCCGAGCCCCCCACAAATATCGGGGGGCTCCGTGATTTTATCCGAGCCCCACCAAAAATACTTGAGGGGGGGGCTTATGATATCTGAGCCCCACCAACATATGGGGGGGGGGGCTCAATGATATCAGAGTCCCTCCAAAATATTTGGGGGTTTAAATGATATCCGAGATCTACCAAATATATTTTTGGGGTCAATGATAAGCGAGATCCGATGTCTGAGCCCCCCTCTCTCCTCCCTAAATAAATATTTATAAAATGTTTATATTTGAATGGTACGTCTGTAGATTATAGGTATACATGAGTTTCATGCCTAGAATATAATCATTGGGGAGGAGGGGGTTCATGATATCCGAGCCCCGCAATAAGTCTCGGGGGCGGCTCAATGATATCTGAGCCCCACTTAAAATATTGGGGGCTCAATGGTATCTTAGCCCCTAAGGACTCAATGATATATAAGCCCCACCAAAAGATTGGGGGCTCAATTAATGATATCTATATGCCCCGCCAAAAATATTGGGGGGGGGGGCTCAATGATCTCTGAGCCCCCCCCCCCCCCCAATATTTTTTTTCTGCGCCCCCCAATCCCCCTCCCCCCGATTCCTAAGCCTAATTACAGTTCAATGAAGTCTATTTTTTAAACTTAAAGGGATTGGGTAACTTTGTTTTAGGTTCTGAATCAAAAAATCCTGGAATGATAGTTAGGGCTAGTTCTGATCGGAAAACGACCCAAATATCGGAGTATGGCAAGCTGCCCCAGGGCCTTTTCCTATATACGGATCAGAGAAAAAATACTTTAAACATTTCGGGGGTTACTTTTTTGACTTTCGGGGGCTCTTTTTGGCATTTCGGGGGCTAATTCACCCCGAGCCCCCGTGTATTTTTCCTCCTGATACGGATAAGTGAGTGCCCTGATGGGTCTACTTCTAACTCGTGTTTTTAGCCCTTCTTTCTTCACTTTTTCCTTTCCTTTCTCTTTTCTTTCCTTTCATTTCTTATTTTTTCAAAGAGGGGGGGGGGCGGGTCCATCGCCCCCCGTATATCCGCGCCTGAGTGACACCCACACAACTAACCTTATTTATTACCGAATAAAAAAATGAAGAAAGAGCCCCTCGACACCATAGGTGTAAGTATTCAGCCAGTTCCTACCCCCCCCCCCCCCCCCCACCATATAAACTTTAAAAGTGATTATTTTTTTCTAATTTGATACCAGTGATATACAGATGTTGCTGAATACTTTTTATGCGTTTGTTGGAGAATGACATATATCACAATTTACAGTCAGGCAAAAAATGTGCTTATTTACTATTTAGAGGCCGACATGTCAGGTCCCGCGGAACGGCGGGCTTGGGGGGTTCAAGCCCCCCCCCCCCCTCCCACCCCCACACTTTTGAAAAAGTATATTAAAGAGAATTAAATAGAAAGAAATAGAAAAGAAAGTATGCTCATGTAACCGTAATTAAATGCCAATACCCCTGAGCTAATTCCGGAGGCTCTGCCCCCTGGACCCCATCTTGGGCCCTAAGGCTGGCCCCTGGATGCTAATCTGACCTTAATTGTAATGTCTAAAACCCCTGCGCTTCCGGGGGCTCCGCCCCTTGGACCATCCGCCAATTAGTGACCTGCCAGTGTCATGAATATGGTATTAAAATATGCTCATCTGACCGTAAGTACGAAGCCACGTACAATCGATTACAACAGTAATTGTGGGGCCAATATCACGAGTATGCCTTCATAGAATAAATGTTTTAAAGAAAATATTCACTTCTACTTTCAAAAGGACTGGCCCATTTGCTTTAAAAAATTGTAAAGAGTTATTATTATGTAATTTCTAGAAAAAATGCCAACCACATGATTTACAATGAGTCTAAATACATTGATTTGCCAAATTTCTTCCTTTTTATCAAATATACACGTAAAGCAATGGGGGGACAGACTGCGCGGATAGCAATCCGCACGGATCGTCCCTCGGACGATCCGTGCGAGCAGAAAACCCGCATATTATGTCCGACGGACAAACGAAACTGGTAGGACAAACGGCGCGGTCACACCGGCCGGCGTATTTTTTATTTACACGCTAGCGAGGGGAATTTCTCGATTAATTCCAATGAAACCGCTTAAAATTCCAATTTACATCCAGGAGAAAGTTTGCTTAACTTTTTCTTGAAACACTTGAACGGTTATGGAAACTGTTTGTGTTTCTAATCTTCAAATATTAATATTATTCTGCATCAAATATAAAACATTGATTTCTACTGTGATATGTAAAGGCACGAACTTACGTTAATACATACACATATTTTTTTTGTAACCAAGAAGGTGCACCATGGTAATACATTTAACAAACACATCAACATGTTACCTAGACAACTCATCACCATAGCCATTGTAAAACCATATATTAATGATACATGTAAAATATAGATTGAAGCAATTCTCGTCGATTGGCTGTATCCTGAGTGTGATTTATATAATGGATTTTGAGTAACATTTGCATCTACCTGTAGTTGAAGAAAAGATACAGTGTATAACATCAATTAAGTTGGAGTTCAATTAGAAGGAAGTAACGAGGAATATTGAAGCAAGGGAGACTGGGAGATGAGGAAAGCAGGAAGTTAGAAATTGAGAGATTACTCGCGTGATAGCCTTGCATTAATGAATCCTTTATATAATGTTGTCTTGAGAGAAAGTAGACGATTTTTTTTTTAAATTGGAGATTAGTGCAAGTATTAGATATATTGGAAATAGAATTAATGAGAAAGTTATTTTTATCGAGATCAATACATGGGGGGGGGGCACCATCAAAATAGGGCACTTTCTGGAATATAAGGTGCACCTACAAAGGGAAACATCAAAATGTAAATCTACCATATTAAGACATTGATAGACGTACGCGTAACGCATGTCACACACAGAAAATGAGAAGAAAAGAAAGAATTTTTTTTTTTTAAAGAAGATAGAGGAAAAGGAGAGAGACAGAGAGAGGGAAAGAAAGAAAGAAAGAAAGAAAAAAGGAAGAACATGAAACTTAACTTTACACTTAGGCCTACATATTATTACATTTCCGACTGAGTTGGCTCGACATGTGCTTAAGTAGTCTGCGGACGAAAGTACAACAATACGAAAACAGAAGTTATATGAAATTGTCTTTAAGAGAGAAAGAGAGGTTAAATTCTAAAATGAAATGAAAGGGGTTATGTGACTTTCAAGGAGGAAATTACAATTTCTATCGCTCATGACGACTATTTGGAATTTCCTAATTTTTTTTAAAGTTCAAGAACTTCCTGGGGCTCCGCCCCATGCAAGACTCTCGGCAACAGCAAATTATTTACACAATTTCTTGCTGTCTGCTGCCTCGAGATCACTGGAGCGAAGAAAGGTAACATATAGCAAGAATCCCTATTCAGTGAAGGATTTATCCCTTTTATTATTAAAGACTCCCGACAAAGGCTCTCCCCCTGCAAAATTGGAGAGAGTTTTATGTAGTTTAAGCTTCTAACAACCACGCCCGTGGACCTTTTATTAGTTACACAAAGGTAAAAGTGTATAGCAAGAATCCCTATTTAGTGAAGGATTCATCCTTTTTATGCAGATGCTTCTTCTACCATTCTTGACCAGAAGTGCGTTTCAAACTCAATGATATGGGCATCATCCCATTGAATGTTGTGTCCAGTGTTACGGGTTTGTTTTGCTACTTGCTGCCTAATCTGAGGGCTCTGTTGTGCTCTTTAAAAAGATGACACAATAGGGGCGGCGCAATTTAAATATCAAGGAATGTATTAGAGTTTATTTCTAAAATTAAATGAAAGGGCTATTTGACTCTCAATAAAAACTCTAATCCATCCCTTGAAATTTAAATTGCACTGCCCCCATTCAGTGTGCCATTTTCAAAGAGCACAAAAAGGCTTCAGATTGAAGATTCCATCTCATAAAATCGTCTATAAGAGAGAAAGAGAGTTTATTTCGAGAGAAAAAATGAAATGAAAGGGCTATTTGACAAGAGCCCTTTCATTTCATTTTAGAAATAACCTCTCTTCCTCTCTTATGCTATGGTCACATTACCCAAAAGTAGCCTGCTCGGCGGCCGAGCGGCGAGTTTTTAACCAATTCTGCCCGGCGGCTGCCCGGCCACCGAGCGGGGACCGGCCAGTCACCGCTCGTTGTTAGGGCATCGCTCGGTCGCCGCTGAAGTTTTAGCGCGGAGTTAAAATTTGGGCGGCGCCTGCCCACTTTTCACCCGCCGCCCAAAATACGCTCGGTGCCTGGGCGGTCGCCGCCCGGGCACCGAACTAATCGCTGGGCGATGCCTAATTCCAGCAGCGACCGAGCAGGCTACTGATCGGTCGGTCGCTGCTCTAATTTGTGACCATAGCTTTATAGACAATTTTCTCTCTTGAAAGTCAATAACCCTTTCATTTCATTTTAGAAATAACCTCTTTTTTCTCCTAAAGACAATTTCTCTCTTGAAAAGGCTCTGCCATGTTGTATGGATCCATTAGAAAGCAAAATAAGCCCACTCAATAATTGATATAAATTATATTAAAACGTCATAGCCAGGGCTCAAATTAATTTTTTGTCCACGGGGGCTCTTCCCCCCCCCCCCCCAAAAAAGAGCCCCCGTGAGCCTTCTCACGGGGGCTCTTTTAGTACTGACGGGGGCTCTTTTTTATACAAATATCCATTGAATTGGTACCTATGATACTCCTCAATTATTTGCTATTTCATCATTATCATTCCAATCAGCATTTTCCCTTTTACAAATTTACAAGCTACATAGCTGTTACTGGCCTGTGTATATAATATATACGCATACAACACTGATCTTTATGATGTCTTTAACGTGACATATCTTCTTCTCCCCTTGCAAACGAGAAAGAAAACAAGGTCATTAAAAGGGATTAAGCGACAAATAATGATTGTGATTCAAATTGATGCGAATATTTGTTTGAATAAGCACTGCTATTCACCCGAATCTTCTTTGTAAAAACAACTTTTACAAATCTCAGTCATGCTTACTGAGTTGAGACGTTCCATTCAATGTAAAATACTCATTAAAGAATACACTTCTCCTAATCTGAAAGTGATCTTACAACACAGTGGCAGATTTGCATGGCTGAGATTTGTAAAAGTCGTTTTTACAAAGAAGATTCTGGTGAAAAGCATTGCTTATTCAAAAAAAATCCTTGCATCAATTTGAATCACAATGATTATTTGTCGCATGATCCTTTTATTAAATAACCTTGTTTTCTTTTTTGTTTGCAGGGGGAAAAGAAGCTATGTCACGTTAAGAAATCATAAAGATCAGTTGTATTATGCGTATATACATTATGATACCAGAACAAATGTTGATTATCAGAATGTCATTTTGGAATACCTCTAAACAAATACCACATTGTCTTTAGCCCGTATCAGTATTAGTATCATGCAATATAAAGCTATTATTCTTTATTTAATTCAGTATAATGCTTTTCCTCAAAAATAGTTTTGCCATTTTGTTAGGGTTGAGACGCTAAGAAATGGTTTCAAATGTACATTACACGAACCCTGAACCATTGCAAAATGATGGTGGTTCTCTCTCTCTCTCTTTACTTTAATCATGCATTATCAACTACATATAAAGCAGCAACCAAAAACTTAGGGTTATCTGAGATAGGTGAAAGTAAGAGTTAAAAAGAAAGTCATGCTAAAACGGCGCTTCACTCCCCCCCCCCCCCCATGAAACAAATAAAATAGATTAGTAGTCCTCCTCTCCAGCACCCCCCCCCCCCGCTTTAATATCACATTTTCACTTGGCAGCCCAAGGGGGCCGGGGTGGGAGGAGGGGGTTAAACCCCTAACCCCCCCCCCCCCCCGTAGATCTGCCCATGTTACCATATCATTCCACGACATCTTGGTCTTCCTCTTCTTCTCAATAGGGACTTTTAGATTTGCGTGGACGTGGACGTGTTACGTCCTTTTAAGGCACTGGCAGTCACATGTCACGTCCTTTTAAGCACTGGCACTGCCTTAAAAGGAGGTCACACGTTTCAGTCCACGTTCCCATCGTGCAAATCTAAAGGTCCCTAATATTGATTTACTGGTCGAGGTTCATTATTTGCTAGTCATTTGAAATCACCAGATTTCAGCGGGTTAACGCTTTCACAACGAAAAACTTCTCCATGACCATGTTTCTGCCCTTGCGCGATCGCCTCCAGCTCCAGCAGACATAGCGCGGCAGCGTGCACACGTACCGCTACTAAGGGCGCAGTAGGCCTATAACCACTGCTGACGGCGGCACTGCACTGTGAGCTGAATCGGTAATAATAGGCCTACTCATAAAACAAGAAATCTTGCACGCTAATCTAAGTTCCATTTCATTTGAAAATTGAAACTCAATATCGTGTTAAAGTTATACCAGAAAAGAAAATCTTTATATTATAATTCCACGGGGGCGATTTTTAATTTTGCAATCGCCCCCGTGAGCAACCTGACGGGGGCGATTATGTAGCTCACGGGGGGCGAATCGCCCACCGCCCCCGTGTATTTTGAGCGCTGGTCATAGCGATTCATCCAAATAAGAAATCCAAGTAAGAGGCATTTTGAAAGTTTTAAGAAAATTCTTTCAAATTCCAGGATATTGGGTGTTCTTTTTCAGGAAACTCTATTTAAACGAGTGGAAGCACTGGCGGTTCTGTTTTTTTAAAACTGTAACAATTCTCCTTGGATCAGATATAGACCAAAAACAAGCCTCATTATCTTCAGTATACAAGTGTCATTTCGGACCTTACAGCTTTCATAGAAATCGCTTCTGGACCGTCAAAGAAAAAGTTTGAGAACCCCTAGTCTACGCATTATACACATCAGGACCAACTTGACAAAAATTTGAGGGGGTTCGACCCCCCTCCCCCCTCCCCCCTCCCCCTCCCCCTCCACCCCTGCGTATACGCGCCTGCATGTGCATCCCTTCCTCCTTATTCCCTTATCCATCGTTACAGTCACTACCATTTGAGTAGGGCCGGCCCCCTCCTTAATAACGACTCCAAAGCCATCAAGAATGACCCCATAATTTATAGATTACCATTCTGCCGTTCTTTGGAGGGGCCGGGCGCGGCCTTTTCAGAAGTGTTTCTACACTAACCTTTTCATGCACTCCGGCTTAACATAAACAAGCATGCTAAGATTGTTTTGAAAAGAAGCATAATTTCGACTCAGTTTCGCATAACCTAAAAATAAGAATACGGCCAGTCACCCCTTCCCCCCCCCCCCCCCCCTCTCCTCAATGCATCCGCCTTCACGCACCCCCTTCCCTTTGTCTTTCCCTTATTCGTCGTTACTGCCATTGTCACTAATTTTTAGTGCCATTTCGTTGTCTTTCTTTCTCCCCGGCTCCTCTCTTCTTTTTCTTTCCTCTTTTTTGAACTCTCTCTTTCTTTTCTTTACTTTTTTGTTCTCTTTTCTTTTATCTTCTCCTTTTCCCCCCTTTTTTTCCTTCTTTTTTTCTTTCTCTTTTTTCCTTCTCAATTTTTTTTGCTTCGCCAATAGGGGGGGCCGCGGCCGTTTCGGCCCACCCCTGGATCCGCCACTGCCATTGTCTTCATGTTTTGATTGAGTAATAGAAAAACAATTATTTGAATTGTTCAAAGTGAAGTGAATTGAAAGTTAATTAGGCTGATTTTATTTTCATATCTCCTTTAACCTCGAGCGCTGTGATGATAGCCGTGCTAAAGCAGGGGTATTAATAGTGGAGCGCCATGTTCATATATGGCACGAGTCTGGTACATTGGCAGGAATGACAATGGAATAACAACAATGTGAGCAAAGTACAAGACTTCATTGTTATCATTACTATCTTGTTAATTTATTATTATGAAAAATAATGAAGGTAATAAAATAGTACTAGGAAGTCTACAAGTGGAAAACAAGTCGCATGATATGACTTTAAAAAAGGTATTAACACCATTTCATTCTATTATTCAAGATGAAGTACACCATTATTCCATATGTAAATAATATGCAATGTCAAACGTTTAGCGTCCTATAACGGACTTTTAAACTGTTTGCACTATGAAATGGCGCATCTAATTCATAATGCATTGTATAACATGTATCAATGAAATACTTTAGACGCGATGTTGTGTATTCTACATGTGAAGCAAATATATACATACATTTTGTATGTACTTCAAAGGATCACTTAGATAATAAGTAAAGTGTGAAACAGTCGAATATCAATTTAACATTTTACATTAGGAGTCTTTCTTGTTTGGTAAGAGGACCTGCAAGTGCAGTTAAAAATGGGTTAACCATCCGTCTGTTTCTCTGTTTTTGTTTATTTCTTTGTACATTATTTCGTTCTTGATGATATTTTCTAACTGATCAGCTGTTGGTATGTATTTATATATATATATATATATATATACACATATATATACGTATATATATATATATATATATGTATATGTATATATATAATATATATATACGTATATATATATATATATATTCATTTTTTTTCTTCATATTTTTTTTTTTTGGGGGGGGGGGTTATTTTCTTTTGATTGTATTTTATTTTTTGTATGTGCTGAAATAAAAACAAAGAAACAAACTATGAAGTAGGTTTTCGCGTTTTTGTGTGTGTGCTATGCCATCATATTTATGCATTCTAAATCATTTAAAGTTCCATGGAAAAGAAGATTCATTTATTCTGAAAGTTTCGCTCCTCATATGTTCCAATCATTCTTACCTCCGTCGTATATCTCTTTAGTTATTCATGGCGGGTGAATATTACAAATAATTGGCCACTATACAATGCGCAACTGTGTGGAGTTCTTATTACCTACTTCCCTTTTATTCAACTGTCGATGTAAACATGAGATGGTTTCAGTTCAAGATACTGAATAGAATTATTTATATGAAAGATGCTTTGTTAACGTTTAAATTAGTTACAGATAACTTATGTACATTCTGTAATAACAGTGAAGAAAAGATTAAACATAAATGTTGTTATTATATTTATTCAAACGAAATATGGTCAAAACTTGAGTATTCGCTGTCTCGTAATAATGTACTTATTAAGTTTAAAAATTAAAATAAATTGTAAAAATAAAACAGTGCCATCAACTGTATTATGATTATAGTAGGAAAGAAAGTTTTGCAGCCAAATGCAAACAGTGTTTGCCAGCTTTTGATCACATAATATCAGCGATAAAGTGTTATTATGACATGGAAAAGTATATATGTAAAAACAAATCCGAAAGAAAGAAATCTTTGAAAAAGTGGTTACTTTTTGCAAATTTGTTATGATTGTTTATTTCTTCTAAAATCATTTTGCCAAGTAATCTGTAATATTTATAAAAGAAAAGTGAACTACAATTTGTAACTGATATATGATGATAAATCAAGTCTTTATTAGAGATCATGCATACACAAAAAACCAGACCCGTCAACCCAGTGGGTTAGGCGGCAGGTTATAATCAAAACTATATACAATAGCAAAGTACATTAACAATAATAATATAAAATATTCGTCATTGCAATTACAATGTAACAATTATGTGATAACAAGGAGCACCGGGATAGAGAGAAAGGGAAAGGGAAGAGGTGAAAAGGAGAAAAGGAGAGAAAAACAGAAGTGGTATAGTACAGAACAGGATTAAAGAAGGAGATTGTAACATTATGATGAAGAAGGAAAGATCCCCAAACATGATACATTAATCAATAATGGTATAATTGAATCGAAATTAGAGACGTATTACGGTAAATATTGCCAGTTTGGTACAGAATGGTTACAAGTTCATTGATAAGCAGGAAATGATGACAAATTAATGTATAGAGATTGATAAATTACAATGTGAGGTATTGATCGATTTGCCATGCTGGCTCACGTCCTTCCTGGAATATAACATAAGAACTAAACAGAACGGCCTTCAATATTTCGTCCCTGGAATTGTTTGAAGTGTTTATAATTTGTTTGAGCATGAGTATGTACAGTGCGTCCCAGAAAAAACGAAACCGAGAAGTATCGATGTTCTATCATAACTTAATCACAACTATAATTAATGAATAATACATATTTGGAAAGCTTAGAGTCTCCTCTTTCATGTGATGCTACTCAGATAATGCATATTTAACGCATGAGTGATTAAAAGCAATTTGAAGGAAGGAAACCAAAAAGACATTTGACGGGCGGTATCTGAATTTCGAAGAAAAATTCACATTTCTAGAAAGTTGAGTTTCTGCTCTTTCATATGACACCTCAATCAGGAAAAATGAGCGAGGAATGACAAAGTTCTGTTTGTTTAAAGTAGTGCTTGCATTTCCATAATTTTATTAAACGAATTCGTTTTCACTGGCTGCCTGCCGTATCAATAAACGAAATTAACAAAAGACTTAACTCCGTTTCGTTGACAATCAGCCGTAAACGAGAGTCTTCATGCATGGCTGATTGTCAACGAAACGGAGTTTAATAAGTCTTTTGTCAAATCTGCTTTTTGCTACGGCAGGCACCCAGTGAAAACGAATTCGTTTGTTAAAATTATGAAAATGTAAGGACTACTCTAAACAAACAGAACTTTGTTATTCCTGGCTCATTTTTCTTGATTGAGGTATCATATGAAAGAGCAGAAAATGAACTTTCTAGAAATATGAATTTTTCTTCGAAATTCAGATACCGCCCGCCAAATTACTTTTTGGTTTCCTTCCTTCAAATTGATTTTAATCACTCATGCGTGAAAAATGTATCATGTGAGTAGCATCAACTGAAAGAGAAGACTCTAAGCTTTCCAAATATGTATCATTCATTAATTATGGTTGTGATTAAGTTATGATAAAACATCGATACTTCTCGGTTTCGTTTTTTCTGGGACGCACTGTATAGTATGTTGTTGTGGCGCCAGGTTTATCGGTCGAGCATTTGTTCACAATTATTAAGAACATGATGCAGATACAAAGGTTACATTTATCAGAGATTCTTTTCCCCGCCGGTACATGTTTTTGTTGGTAGGAAGACTATCTATTGCTGCATTAACAGTGAACTTCATTACACTCTGAAGTAAGTTATAAATAATCGACTTCCAGGTTACATCAGTATTTTCCATATGAACAACTTTTATGAATTCCCCCTGTACAAATAATGGTTCGATCAACCTTTCCCAATTTTCTCTACATACATCTTGAACTGATTTTTAATCACATTTTTTGTCTGGTTCCAGCTTACAGAGTCTGGTATTTTTGAGTGAATTTCATGTGCTTCCAAAGTGAACGACGTTTGTCGTGACCACCCCCTTTCTCTATCTAGTCTTCGGTCAAGGGCGTGATTTACAACACCGTTGCCTTTGACCCTAGATCTACTGTAAGCCAGAAAATGACAGGTTTGGTAAAGGTCCGAAATGGAAGGTATGTTCAAGCCATCAGCGTCGTGGACCACAGCAAGATTGGCACCACGTAACGGTATTCCTAACCATAACTTATTATATCTAATATTATATCAAGAGATTTCAAATGCGTTGCATGGACATCATGAACGGTAAGCATGTAACGGAGAGACGGAGTGCATATCTAGTGAGTATACATACTTTATATTCGTTTCGAATGTTACACTTATTAATATTTTCGAGAGTGGATTCTATTTTTTCTTTCAGATATTCGAAGATTTCAGAAGTTTTCCTTGAGAAAGTGATAAATGATTTTACAAATTTAACTGGATGTCCGTGGACTGAGGATATTACATCGCTTCCGATAGTAATGCATGTTTTCATATTTTGAATGGCCAAGCATATCATTATTCTGCATGTATATATCTATTCTTGTACACATACGATATTATTTAATAAAGGAAGGGGAACAAAATATTTTTTTTGTAACAATATTCTAGATAATCGCTGAAAACTGTCTATACAAGCAACTTCAATCTGAATTCATAAGTGAATGTATTTTTCCGATGCTTGTTTCACAGGCAAACTTACAGTATATAGGAACCGTATAAGACGTAAGAATGTTGAATGAATCGTTTAGCATGTCTTTTCATCGCCGAAATTTCGGAAATATAACCCTTTCCCCCATAATATGGGCTGTACATATATGCACCAAAACACATACTTCCGGGGAAAGAAAAATGAACTTCGTTGCTCCTGATCACCGTGACACAGCTTCAGCGGACGGGGGGTTGGGGGGGGGGGGCACATAGCCCCCCACCCCCTTCTATCGAGTGGTGAGGAAAAATATAGAGAGACAGACAAAGCGATTAAAAAAAAATAAGGTTCGGATAGGGGAAAGGACCAGAAAAGATGACGCCTTGAATACCCCCCCCCCCCCTTATCAGTTCCCTTGCGAATTCGCATCTCATTTTCCGAATTATATTCTGGTGGCTTAGCGTCAAATTTATCGATTATCGTTACTTGCCGGATAAAAGCACTTTTGGTACAGGGCATCCTTAAGACCTACTTAACGGTATTAGACTAAGAGCCCTTGGCAAAGATTTCTGGACTTTAAAATATATACCCCCAGTTCCGCTTTGTTGCCTTTTCATATAATATTGAATTTATTGTTTATTGTTGCGGTATAACCTCAGAATTCCCATAAGATCAGTTATAATCATGGTTGATTAATTACACTTAATCATGGACGAAATACACTCTCTTTGATACAAAAGAAGACCCACAACTGTTTTTACGGGCTTTGAATTTGTTAACATTATCCCATCGACCCTTTTTTTTTTATAACGTAAAAATGGAAGCATATTATTTATCTTTGAAATGATGCCCCATTTCGAATGGTTGAGAATGCCCAGTTCAGGCCATGCATTTCGTGTGGAGCGGGTCCGAAAGGAAATCCTCAAAATGCGCTGATATTAGAGACTTTTAGATTCTGCACGACGAGAACGTGGAATGCCCTTTTAAGGCAATGTGAGGTCCTTTTAAGGCACTGGCAGTGACGTCACATTGCCTTAAAAGGGCAGTCCACGTTCTCGTAGTGCAGAATCTAAAAGTCCCTATCGTCGAAGGTGTATATCCGTGTGCAATTTGAAGTGTCTTTTAAAGGCAGGCTTTACTACTTCAGCTAGAAGGGATTAGACCACCCAGCGAGCCAGCGAGGTCACTGTGACAGGTGGCACTGGCGTACTGGTGGGGGGCTTGGGGGGCGCCAGCCCCCCCAAATAAAATTGAACCATGACTTATTTTCAATTCCATATACAAGTGATGTATAAATGTTCGTGATATCACATGATTTTCAACAAAATGCGCGTTTCTCCATTTCTGTTGCAAACTGACACATTCCCAAATGGCCAGGAAGAGCATATGTTTTTTATAGTCACTGAGGGGCCGTGGCCACTAACAGTAAAACTAGTATAAAAACTCCTTTACAGAAGCAACTGTGACAAGCACTGTCGGGCGTTCCATACTTACATCATGTAACACTGCACATGTACCGTTGAGGGGCCCAGTGGGGAAATTGAATTCAGACAAGAGTAGTGTACGGTACAACAGATCGTCTTCTTACTCTAATAATTTAATGAAACGGCAAAGCTTCCGCGCTTCGGCGGGGGTGGGGGGAAGTGAATTCAGACTAGGATTAAAAGTCGAGAACGGTACAACGAATCGTCTACCTTCTTTATAATTTAATGAAGTGTCAAAGCTTCCGCGCTTTGCGCGAGAGGGGGGAAACTGAATTCAGACAAGAACACGATACAACGAATCGCCTTCTTTCTCTAATAATTTTATGAAACGTGATAGCTTCCGTGCTTCGCGCGGGATGAGCGAAAATGAATTCAAACATGGATTAACAGTAATGATTTATTGAAACGCAAAAAATTTCCGCGCTTCGCGCGAGATGGGCGATAATAAATTCAGACAAGGATTAAGAGTAATAATTTAATGAATCGTCAAAGCTTCCGGGTGAAAAGAATTCAGACAAGGATTAAAAGTAATAATTTATTGAAAGGTCAAAACTGCCGCGCTTCGCGCGGGAGGGGGGGGGGGGGAACTGGATCCAAACAAGAATTAAGAGTCGAGAACGGAACAACGGATCGTCTTCTTTCTCTAATAATTTAATGAAACGGCAAAGCTTCCGCGCTTCGGCGGGGGTGGGGGGGGGAACTGAATTCAGACTAGGATTAAAAGTCGAGAACGGTACAACGAATCCTCTACCTTCTTTATAATTTAATGAAGTGTCAAAGCTTCCGCGCTTTGCGCGGGAGGGGGGAACTGAATTCAGACAAGAACACGATACAACGAATCGTCTTCTTTCTCTAATAATTTGATGAAACGTGAAAGCTTCCGCGCTTCGCGCGGCAGGGGGGGGGGAAACTGAATTCAGACAAGAACACGATACAACGAATCGTCTTCTTTCTCTAATAATTTGATGAAACGTGAAAGCTTCCGCGCTTCGTGCGGCAGGGGGGAGAAACTTAATTCAGACAAGAACACGATACAACGAATCGTCTTCTCTTTCTAATAATTTATTGAAACGTAAAAGGTTTCGCGCTTAGCGCGAGATGGGCGAAAATGAATTCAGACCAGGATTAAGAGACGGAACCGGTAAAATTAAGCGTCTTTTTTCTCTAATTTGATGAAACGTGAAAGCTTCCGCGCTTCGCAAGGCAGGGGGGAACTGAATTCAGACAAGAACACGATACAACGAATCCTCTACCTCCTATATAATTTAATGAAGTGTCAAAGCTTCCGCGCTTTGCGCGGGAGGGGGGAAACTGAATTCAGACAAGAACACGATACAACGAATCGTCTTCTTTCTCTAATAATTTGATGAAACGTGAAAGCTTCCGCGCTTCGCGCGGTAGGGGGGGGGGAAAACTGATTTCAGACAAGAACACGATACAACGAATCGTCTTCTTTTTCTAATAATTTATTGAAACGTAAAAGGTTTCGCGCTTAGCGCGAGATGGGCGAAAATGAATTCAGACCAGGATTAAGAGACGGAACCGGTAAATTAATCGTCTTTTTTCTCTAATTTGATGAAACGTGAAAGCTTCCGCCCTTCGCACGGCAGGGGGGAACTGAATTCAGACAAGAACACGATACAACGAATCCTCTACCTTCTTTATAATTTAATGAAGTGTCAAAGCTTCCGCGCTTTGCGCGGGAGAGGGAAACTGAATTCAGACAAGAACACGATACAACGAATCGTCTTCGTGAAAGCTTCCGCGCTTCGCGCGGGATTTGCGAAAATCAATTCAGATAAGGATTAAGAGTTATAATTTATTGAAACGTAAAAGGTTCCGCGCTTCGCACGAGATGGGCGAAAATGAATTCAGACCAGGATTAAGAGACAAAACCGGTAAAATTAATCGTCTTCTTTCTCTAATAATTCAATGAAACGTGAATGCTTCCGCGCTTCGCGCGGGATGGGCGAAAATGAATTCAAACAAGGATTAAGATTAATGATTTATTGAAACGCAAAAGCTTCCGCGCTTCGCGCGAGATGGGCGATAATAAATTCAGACAAGGATTAAGAGTAATATTTAATGAATCGTCAAAGCTTCCGGGTGGAAATGAATTCAGACAAGGATTAAGAGTAATAATTTATTGAAACGTCAAAACTTCCGCGCTTCGCGCGGGAGGGGGTGGAACTGGATCCAAACAAGAATTAAGAGTCGAGAACGGTAAAACGAATTGTCTTCTTTCTATAATAATTTAATGAAGTGTCAAAGTTTCCGCGCTTCGCGCGGGAGGGGGGAGACTGAAAATACTTAGTTCCTGGCCCCGGGTTTATAGGGTTAAATTTGTCGACATTTGGACATTGGCATTAATATATTTGTCGGTAATTGGTTGCTCGGTTTGTCGGTAATTGGTGGCCTCTACACCCTCCCCACTCCCCAACTGACAAAGGTCTAGCGACGCCACTGATAACGACCCAGTTTATACACTCGAGAAAATGTTTGCAAGTACTACTGATGAAGTACCGGACCACCGTATTTGTGCATTGTGCGGCATCAAAGCATATACAACGTCTCAAGACTTGGCAGATCACTTTTCTCTAACTTCTAACCAATCAGAAGGCCTCGTTTTTGTTCCAGGAAGTACCGGTGGACAATAATGCGCCAAATGTGGTTCTCAAATTGCAAAAGATCTCTACTCTTGGAAGGGGTAGGAGAAAGCAATTTTACGTCATATTACTCCAGGAAGTGCCTGAAAATGCGTCTAATTTGGTTCTAAAATTGCAAATGCTTCTTACTCTGGGAGGGGGCCAACACCCCCTCCCAGACCCACCTTCGTCGCTTGGTCGCTCCACTCCCTTGCCGCTAAAGCCTCGTTCTGTCGCATCATCGTTTTACATATATTTCACCCCATGCCATTTTGTGCCCCCCCCCCCCCCGGTAAGAAATTCCTGGATCCGCAACTGATGCCCATACCCCTTGAGCTTCGGGGGCTCCGCCCCTTAACACCCGCCGAGGCTTTGCCCCTAGACCCCACTTTGCGAAATGTTCAGCGGGGCCTGCATGTTAGAGTGAGGTGCTGCGGATTTTTTTTTGTCAGCCCCCCCAAACGTTTTTGCTCATTACGCCACTGACAGGTGGCTATCTCATTAACTCAGCTCTCATTTAACATAAGAAAAAGAGGATCATGGGGGACCAGCAGGCACCGTTGGGGAAGTTTTCTATATAGAAGGAGCAAGTAGCTACAAGTAGGACAGTTTAATTGAAGATATTGCCTTTGTTACTTGTATATTTTTGTTTTCCTTTGTAGCATTTTTAGCCCATAAACAAATTCTTCGCCATAATACTCACCTACATGTATGTTGTTGCATTGTATTGTATTAGTTAAGTCTTATTTTGAACGTATTTGCACCCAGGTTGTAGAGTAATCATGTACTTTTAAGAATGCTACCAGTTGCCTGATGATTGCTCGCAAGGCGTGAAACTCGGAGTAGCAACCGTTTCCATTAGTCTGCCTTATTCAATATATATTTTGCTCTGCCTATAGGCATTGAGAACTGTACGGACCGATATATAAAAGCTAAGTATATATAGAGAGAGAGCCAGAGAGGTATATACAGTGCGACCCAGAAAAAACGGAGCCGAGAATTATCGATGTTTTATTCTAACTTAATTACAATTATACTTAATAAATGACACATATTTGTAAGGCTTTGATCCTCCTCCAAAGAGTCGTTGACGATCATACTTATACGAAAGACTTCATGCATGGCTGATTGTAAATGAAACGGAGTGAAGTCTTTTGTCAATTCTGCTTGTTGCTACGGCAGGCAGCCAGTGAAAACGAACTTTTTAAATCAAATTATGGAAATGCAAGCATCACTTCAAACAAACAGAACTTTGTCATTCCTTTCTCATTTATCCTGATTTTTTTTGGTTTCCTTCCTTCAAATTGACTTTAATCACTCATGCGTGAAATATGCAACATATATGAGTTGCATCAAATGAAAGAAAAGGAAATAAGCTTTACAAATATGTGTCATTTATTAAATATAATTGTGATTAAGTTCTGTTAAAACATCGATAATTCTCGGTTTCGTTTTTTTCTTGGTCGAAATGTATATCTATAGATATGAGCGCATACCCCTTAAAATGCGTACCTAATTTACGGGATAAATCTTTTAATAGGCGTATCCGTTTTATTGTCAACGGGTTTTCCCTTGGATTCTTTTGTATAATACCAAAGGATGACCAGGACCAGGATATATCAAAAGTGTTTTCTATCAAGCTTGGGGGTAGGTCACCTTCTTTAGGTCAGCCATTAGCATTTTTTTTTTTTTTAAAAAAAAAAAAAAAAAAACGCAAAAGGGGGGGGGGGGGGGTTCCCAAAAAACATACACATAAAAAAAACTCAAGGGGGGGGGTTAACCCAAACCCCCCCCCCCCCCCCCCCCCCCCCCCCCCCTGCGTACGCGCCTGTGTCCCAAATATGGGTTTGAAGCTCCCAACTTGGTTCTAGTGTTCCCTGGGTATACGATACAACTATGCTATAATTTGTAATTATGTAGCACACCCACCTCTGGGACCTGTATTTCTTATAAATACGAACCATTATAATCCTGAAATGATTTACAGTTCTCGTCTTTAAGCCACGTCTCCTGAATACATATAACATGCGGTTTTTCTTTTAAATTATAAATGTAATTTTGACATTCATCCATGCAATGGATTAAGCCTTGTGCATTCCACTGCGCTATGTACAACACTTGGATTGCGTTACCACTCCTATTTCTCACTGCGGTCTCTCATCCTTCAAGAGCGCCATCAACGTCGTAGGTTCTATTTTTATGTTTAAGTTACGATTTGCACCATATTTTCCAACTCGTTTTCTGCTTTTGTCAAATAATTATGTTACTATGTATGCCAAAAACTCGACGAAACTGTCCTTTATTTCGATATGGTTCAAGGGCTTTGAAGGGACATGATGTTCTCTTTGTTTTGGATTTGGACGCATTCCTGTGCCTGATCCTGATGAAACATTGGGGTCATTCACATGGCCATGAATGTTACCATGGCCTTCGGTTTGTTGAGTGTTTATTTTAGTCATAATTGGCTCAGGATTAGCCTTTTATTAGATATTAAACATGTACTCTTTATCTGTAGAAAGTTATGATAGCTTAATGTATTATCTTATACAGAATGTCTATTTATACAAGTTTAGGCTTTGTACTAAACACACAAACATGTATTATGTTAGATACATAGAATAGTATGTAGCTTAAGTTGTACCTGTATTCAATAATTCATATATATATATATATATATATATATATATATATATATATATATATACACACACAAATTGTTAAATGTTAAGATACTGTACTTTAAAGGTACCAGACACGATTAGCATTTTATGCTATTTTCTGGTCCCTACTATTCATTCGAGACATTTGTTAAACATACATTTATTATTATTAATATTGTTATATTACTGTATTTGAACGTTTGGATAATAAAACCTCAACTCAACTCAACTCAACTCATTATCAATGGTGTGATTTGGGGTTGAGTTTCTTTGGATACTTATCTCTTTTGGAGCTAGAGCATTCATAACGGGTTTTGTTTTGATTTGTTTAGCTGCTTCAGCATAGGAAAGGTTTGGGTCACTTTTCATTTTGAGACTTTTCTTTTGTACTTTGGGCCACTGGATAGCTGCCGAGTGTGGGCCTGCACAGTTCACGCATTTGGGCGCCAATTCTTGATGAGGGCAATCTCCACCACATCTTGACCAACGCTGGCTTTTTGAGTGACAATTTTTGCTCAAATGACCGAATTTTGGCATTTATAGCAATACATATTTACACTGGCTTTTTATGTGGCTTTAAAGTTTGGTAGTACATATAGGAAATCCAAAACGTACTGGAAATAAACTTATGTCGACCCCAACGGCCAGCTATAATCATCACAGGTGAACGCGTATTACGAGACATCACGTACTTGGATACGAAGCTCAATATAGTTGATGCTTTATGAATGTCGTTCCGGAATAGTTGGTAGTACTGGCGTCGAATTCTACTAAACTTGGTTTTTACTTCAAAACATTGGTGTAGCTACGTGGATCAAAAGAGAATAACCATGAGAGCTATGAATGGTAAGGAGGTGATATCATTTTGTCTAGCAGCGCTTACGTGTTTTTCAATTGGTGGATTTTACAGATTTGATCTTCTTGGCTACAACCAGAACGATATGCACAACGCGCCCCCGATTGCTCCACACTGGTTAATACGGAATGCTAGCGGAGTATTAAGAAACAACCTGCCTGAACCAGAAGCTAACGGGAGGAGGTCTTCCCATCTTCAAAATGAAACATCGCAATCTGAAAGTAAGCCACTTTGTTACCGTCAGGTCCAGATATGGAGAGGCAGCGCGAGCCCCAAAACGCCGGCAAAATCCCAATGCCCAGGGCTTGAATGTGGAATTAGTTTGGTCGAGGATACGAGTTATGAGACCATGGTGAAAAGTGACTCCGTAGTTTTCTTTCATCGATCGCGGTGGGATTGGACAGAGATGCAAAGGAGACGCCCATTAAATCAAGCCTGGGTTTTCTATTCCTTAGAGAGTCCTCCACACACGAGAGGAAATGCAATACCACCCAGTAAATATGACCGCATATACAACTACACGATGTCATACAGGCCATCGTCAACGATACACTTACCGTATGGTCTCTATGATGAGACCATACCGCAGATTTCTTCTGGTGAAAATCGAAATTGGGCCAAGGAGAAAAATGGATTAGTGGCCTGGGCTGCATCTAATTGCGGTATAGCTTCTTGGAGGCGTCATGAATTTGTTAAAACACTTGCAAAGCACGTCAGCGTCGACATGTATGGAGGTTGTGGAAACATAAAGTGCCCTAGGAACTCAGATGACTGCTGGAAGCGCATTAGGAGTCATAAGTTCTACCTGGCAGTGGAAAACAGCGAATGCAGGGACTACATCACAGAAAAGTTCTGGTGGAATTCTCTCAGCCATGACATTGTACCCATCGTCTATGGCCCTCCACGGGAAGATTATGAGCGTGTTGCGCCCCCAAATTCATTTATACATCTACAGGATTTTAAAGATTTTGCTGAACTCGCCGATTATATACATCTTCTTGATTCAAATGAGACATTGTACAATTCATATTTTGAATGGAAGAAACAAGGGTCAATACGGAGGATTGGAGAAAACGCACTTACATCTGCACTATTTCTGTGTAAAGTAGTCGCTAAAGTATTGGATCATGAAAAGAAATTAACCGGTCGTTACAAGGGAGAGTACCAGGGAGAGGAAAAGGAGCATCCTTCCATACACGATTTCTGGCAAAAATCTTGCATTAAACCAACCGGCTTCCCACATGACTTCTAATGTCATTCCTGATATATTTCTTTATGTATGTATATATATATATATATATATATATTATATATATATGGGACTTCATGAACGTGTGATGTAATTTAGAATATTAAAGCATTTGAGGAGCCATACTTCTCAGGGAACGTTTCTTTCACACTGCAATCGCATATGAGCAGAACTCAACTTTATCTTTAACAATGAAATTCATGTAAAAAAAATTGAAAAACGATTAAAGTTTT
Organism: Strongylocentrotus purpuratus; assembly: GCF_000002235.5. Taxonomy (NCBI): domain Eukaryota; kingdom Metazoa; phylum Echinodermata; class Echinoidea; order Camarodonta; family Strongylocentrotidae; genus Strongylocentrotus; species Strongylocentrotus purpuratus. Next base: position 16,263,933 of record NW_022145603.1, read on the forward strand.
ACAGTCAACGCTGAATTTTTTTTTGATTTCACCTCTAAATCTCCCTTCTGAATGTGTAGTTACTGAAACTTTCAAGATAAGATTTCGCAATACACTTAAAATGAACCAATACTCTATTTGCGTTGCTTTGGTTGCTTAAAAATGTACGGTACTATATAATTGTATAACTAAAACTGTATGATATGCTATTTTGCAAAAAGATTTAGCATATCGTACGTTACATCACCCACTGTGTATCACTGAAAGTATCTGAAAGAAGTACTTCAAGAAGTTCGCACGAACTTATGATACAACTCATTGTCACAATGTGTATATTCTTTGCTATCAAGAATACATAACTTACGCAAACTTTCCCAATATAATAATAATAATAAATAATAATAATAGTGGCTACTTGTATAGCGTACAGGTCCACCTTTCGGTGCCCATGGCGCTTAGAGAAAAGGACATGTAACAGACATAAGAAAGAAGAAAAAAAACAATAAACCGAAAACTAAATTCAAAATTCTCCTAGACATGGTAAATTAGAATATTACAATATTTACAACGAAAGAAACAAATAGGTTTTCAGTTGTAATTTGAATGTTTCTGTTGACGACAGTTGGCGTATTTGTGGAGAGAGCTTATTCCAGAGTGTTGGACCCATTGCTGTGAAAGCCCGATCGCCCCAAGCAGGTTTTATTCTGGGTGTATTAAGTAATAGCGTGTCTGATGAGGAGCGAAGACTTCGTGTGGGTTTTTTTTTTAAACAGAGTTGCTCAGGTATGTAGGAGAAGAAAGAGAGTATACTGATGAACTAGTAACATAATTTAAAAATTAATCCTTTTGTCTAATGGCAACCAATGGAGAGAACGGAGAATTGGTGATATTGAATCAAGATTTCTTAGTGAATGTTATTAAGCGGGCTGCAGAATTTTGAAGTCGTTGAAGTTTTGTGACATTTTTGGGGGGTAAAATATTATGATAAGACTAGACTAGTGTCTGGATAAAAGCGATTACCTTCGGACTTTTCCTCCCATAACGGAAACATCAGCTCGACAAAGGTTAAAGGGAGAGTGGAGTTCTGTTTTCAGACCGCAAATGCCTTCAAAGTTCATGGTTATTGCTCTTATTCTTATCTATGACACTTCTAGTGCCCTTTTAGAACCTAAAATTGCTATGAAGGTAATTTTATACCCCAAAATGTGTGAAATTTAGCCAATACGAGCATTTCAATTCAGCTCCACTTTAAAAAAAAACACGGTGACCGTTAATTAATTATTTGATTAAAAATAACAATACATGGGCCGGATAGTTGTGCGTAAGATAAGCAACACGAAAATGCCAACAAAAAACCAACATAGGCATTGGCTGAAATACGACGTAAAAGGTGTTATTTCGTTTTTTTCAACGGTTTTTTTCAAATTTTTCAAAATATCTAATATTTGTGGTGGTACACAAGTATTATAAATCGTTATATTTCAGCCGTCTCTGAACTGATTTTGATCAAACAAAGATGATTTTGTCATTCAAATATTATGTTCTTTCAAATTTGGCACTCAGTTTTTCATTATCTCACCAAAAAAAATATTTTGTGAAGCGCCCTCTGCAACAGAACTCAACTATCCCTTTAATAGAGATCCGTCTGATACGTGTATTAAAGGTACTATGTCCCTTTTGCAGCCAACCTCAAATTATGTAGAACTTTGAAAGAATTATGAATATGTCATGTATGTCCTATCGGTGAAATTTAAACGTTAGCAGTGTCCTAATATTCAAATTATGCAAGGAAACTCGTTTACTTGCTATACTTCACTGTCAGACACTATTGAGTGACTGACTGGCTGTTTTCACCTTTGGTAATAACATACATAAAATGAGCTGTAAAGGGTAGATGAGCATTTGTCTACATCAATAACCCACTTCTTGTGAAGGCCAAAATTAAACTGATTGAATCTTTGCACACCATACAAGGTATGACCATTCGGTACAATGGTCTGAAAATCAAGACTATTACTTATTGGCTCTATAGCTCCTAAGTTGATTTGACAACTAATAGTCGTTATTTTCCCACTTGAAGACATTTTCACGCCCCACCTTTTTTAGGGAAGTTCTGGATTAGTATTATCTTTCAAATGCCGTTGGAATTTAACCTTTTCATTTTTTGGGCCTGCAAATGGGACACAGTACCTTTAACTCATTTGACGCTATTAAAATTGGATCGAAAAAGCATTCAGCAAAAACAATATCGAAGCTCAAGACCTAATTTTCGTGCCATATAAATTAGTAAATAGGAATAGAGAGCGAAAAGACAAATTGATACATATTTCTATGTTATGCGGATCATTTGAACATGCAGACACGGTAAGAAAACAGACCAATAATGGTAAATAATATGCTTATTAGTTATAATAACTAATTATGGTAAGAAGGAAAAACATACATGTAAGCAATGTGGGATTGCTGTCAAATAATTTTCATCCACGGAAGTTCAAAGAAAATCAAATGATATTAAAGATAAGGGGGAGTTCTGGTAATGCGATTGCATTGTGAAAGAAAAGGTGTAGAATGGATCAGAAAAGTTGATCATGTAGCATGTAAGTATTGGTGTGTACTGCAAGGTTCTGGAGTCATCAAAATCATAGTAAATTTGGCCCAGTCTTGGTACGGTAACAAGCACTGTACACAGAAAGATGTATGTGGGACTACACAAATGGTGTCGGGGCTACTATACCTTGATTTCCTTATCTTTCACTGCTCATTACTCATCCAGTATTCATTTTCTTCCAAAATTGTTTGGCACATGACATTTTTTTTAAATCTTGAACATTCAGTGTAAGTTTCGTTTGATTCTGTGAAAATTCATGTTCTTTTTTTTTACCAAAACTCAAATTTATCTTTAAAATGTGCATCATATGATGGCCTCCGGCCAGTGGCGGATACACTGCCCCCCCCCCCCCTGGGAAAAAAACCTGTAAAAACACGTGAATTTTACCTTTTTTGGACGATGCCCCCCTGGCGTTCAAGGGGAGGGGGGTCCAAATTTACACATTTTCGAGGGCCAAAAAAAAATGTGCTCACAGTAGAACTGTAGTGCATGTGGGGACAGATGACTAGTCTAACTATAGGCTCCAGCACCCAGCACCCCTATAGCCAGACTAGTCATCTGTCCCCACGTGCACTGCAGTTCTACTGTGTACTGATGAATGATCAGACTTTCGAGCCTTGTATGTGGTCATTTGTTTTTCTTTCTTGCTTCCTTCCTTTCGTTTTTCTGCTTTGAGTAATCCATACACATTGGCCCGAATTCACAAGGGAGGTTTGTCGACAAACCAAGGTTTATGTACGTCATATGACGCGTTTTGACGCGTTTTTCTTACAAACCTGGTTTGTAAAAACGCGTCGAAACGCGTCACATGACGCACGAAAACCAAGGTTTGTCGACAAACCTCCTTTGTGAATTCGGGCCAAATGTTCTGCTCTTTGGAGGATTTCTCTTTTCCTTTAAAATTCGAATTGAATTATGATGTGCTTATATATTTTCTATCTTAAAATGCTTTGATTCCTTATCGATATTTGATATACGATGATGCCCTACAAGTTTTTTAAAGACTTTGTACTAGTTTCCATTTTTCCTGAGACACGTTAAATGCTATTGAACACAGACTTAAAGAGAAGGTTGAGTTCTGGGGAGAGTTGAAAAATAAAAAAATATTTTGTGAGCGTAGAAATTATGCAAGTGTGTAAGAAAATCAGAGAAAAAAATGTCCCCTGAAAAGCATGGCTTTTAAAATGCCTTTATATTCTAAATATGACAAGTAACACCCTAAAGATGAGGCTCTATTTTTATGCCACATGTTTGTGTAGTCCTATCTTTATGTGTACAGTGCTTGTTTCTTTACCAAGACTGGACCGATTTCTTATCATTTTGATGACCCCAGAACCTTGCAGTACACACCAATATCTATATGCTACATGATCAACTTTTTCTGATCGATTCCATACCATTTCTTTCACAATGCAATCGTTTGATCAGAACTCAACTTCATCTTTAATTTTACACTGTTTATATCATTTTCATTTTTCTTTAATGATTGTGACAAAGAATTAATTGAACCAAATCAAAATATTAATATTATAATATTACAAATCATTTTATTTTCAATGTCATGTTGCAAATATCATTCGATATTCATTTTATGTTAGCATTTTCTTCATCTTTTGATTGAGTAATAGAAAAACTATTATTTGAATTGTTCAAAGTGGAGTGAAGTGAAAGTTAATAAGGCTGATTTTATTTTCATATCTCCTTTAACCTCGAGCGCTGCGATGATAGCCGTGCTAAAGCAGGGTGTATTCACCCGTTGACTACTGAATTCTCCCTTACCCATAGGCATAACACAGGGACCACCAGGTTCCAGTAGGCAATGGTTTAAAGACCGTCAATACTACTGGGCCAGAAGGGATTAGACCACCAGCCAGGTCACTGACAGGTGGCTATCTCATCAACTCAGCTCTCAACTAACATAAGAAAAAGCAGATCATGGGGGACCAACAGGCAACGATTGAGGAAGTTTTCTAAATAGAGGGAGCAAGTAGCTACAAGTTGGACAGTGGGGCTTTAATAGTGGAGCGCCATTTTCATATCCGGGACGTGTCTGGTACATTGGCAGGAATGACAATGTAATAAAACCAACGTGAGCAAAGTACAAGACTTCATTGTTATCATTACTGTCTCGTTAAATTATTATTATGACAAATTATTATAATGAAGGTAATAAAATAGTACCAGGAAGTCTACAAATTGCAAAACAAGTCGCGTGATATGACTTTAAAAAAAAGATATCTACACCAATTCATTCTATTATTCAAGATGACGTACATCATTATTCCATATGTAAATAATATGCAATGGCATACGTTTAGCGTCCTATAACGAACGTTTAAACTCTTTGCACTATGAAATGGCGCATCTAATTCATAATGCATTTTATAACATGTATTACTGAAATACTCTAGACGCGATGTTGTGTATTCTACATGTGAAGCAAATATATATATACATTTCGTATGTACTTCAAAGGATCACTTAGATAATAAGTAAAGTGTGAAAACAGTCGAATATCAATTTAATATTTTACATTATGAGTCTTTTTTGTTTGGTAAGAGGAGCTAGCGGTGTACTATTTCATCAAGTGCAGCTGAAAATGGGTTAAATACCCGTCTGTTTCTGTTCTTGTTAATTTCTTTCATTCTTGATGATATTTTGTAACTGTAATAAACTGTTTGTAGCGTCAGGAATGATAGAACAAATGACAGAAAGACAATTTTGCTGCTCGAATATCATGTGTGTGGTGTGAAAGCTAATTCACTTAGATTATCTTGGATATATAAGTTTTTTAATGCAGATGATGCAATGTGGAAGACATTATTTTCATTTTGGACTGAAAGAGTTAGCGGGATGCCGTTATGTTTACAGTATAATTGTCATATTAAACACATGTAAATGATATGTAAAAAAAAGAAATTTACCAATGTTTTATATGGATTTGCTTTGCACATGGTCAGAAATTCGATATGTAAATAAATTTGAAGTAAAAGATATTCCCAACGAAATACTTTGGAATAATAGTAATATTGTAATTGATAATAAACCTCTGTATTTCCCGTCGTGGATAAAAAAAGGAATTTGTCAAATCAAACATGTTATAAATCAAGGTACATGGATAGATAACTCTCTATTCAATAACCATTTTGATGTAAAGAATCTGTTGTTTTTATTTAAAATGTCAAAATTAAAAAAAGCATTCCCAAAATATTGGTCACAAAATTTACGTTTAAACAAAGCTTCAAGTCTCAATGAAACAATGTACGTTGAGACAACTTTAGATGTTATAAACGTTGAATTTACTACGGCGAAAAGTTATTATAATTTAATGCTAGAAAGGAAAAAGAGAAAATTGGTTTCCATTTTTGGCAAAATATTTTAGGCCTACCAGAAACATTTGCTTGGAAAGATGTATTACAGTTCAAATTTAATAGCTTAAGAGACAATAAGATCAAACAATATAATTTTAAATTAATTCATAGAATATCGCCATCTAAAGACAATCTCTTTATATGGAAATCGTACAGTCTAACGAATGTGAAATTTGTCGTGAAAAAGAAACTATTGAACATTTTATATTTCGTTGCAAGAAATTAAGAGTTTTCTGGAAAATTATCTCAAGAATTATGTATTTCATTTTTAAAATAGAAATTGAAATTGATATGAAAACGTTATTGATTGGATATAAAATAGATAACAGAAAATTTACTTTACTTAATTTTTGGATAAATTATGCTCAACTGGTTATATACAAAGACTACGTAAAGCGGAACTTTGGAGAAGTACCAACCAATCCAAAGAGGTTAATAAATAATTTTATTTCATCATTAAAATGTTATTTGAAATACAAAGAAAATATAAAATACTTCGATATTGAGGAAGTTAAGAAAGTATTAGAAATGTTAAAATGATAATTTTAAGATATTATGTTGATCTTGTATATATTAATGTTTCATTTTACTTATTTTGTAAATAATATATATGTATTTTGAAATGGAACAATAAAGTCCCTCTGAAGAGGTAAAGAGAAAAAAAAATCATGTCTGGGGTCCAAATAATTCACTTTTTACTTCATTATTCTCATTTCCAAACATAAAATAAAACAATACACATGAATAAATGGATTTTATTAGAATCTTCGTGTCTTGTCCTCGCAGTGTCTGGCAGTTAAAAACTGAAATGAAATTGAATTACAATAACAACATTCCACAGAACATTAACATAATAATATGAGATACCAATAGGTCACTTCCGCAATGCATTAAAATCAAATCGCAAGGAAATACCAATGAGCTTTCACATTCGCCCGCCGTTAGACACTGAACTCCAATAAGCGAGTTCGTAAAATAGCTCTGGACCGCTTGACCCCAAATATCCACAGATCTTAGACACGATGGATACTTCCCACCTGTGCATTTTTAGAATAATCACTGCCAAAGTAATGGAGGTGCTTCATGAATACCTTTTGTTTGCCTGTTGAGAAGAATACTTCCACCAGTGTATCAAGTAAATGTACTGTTGGTACATAAATGAATACTGATTACATAACTTTCATGAGCACGATCTGAGTATTCGTCTCAATGGTTTTGCAATTTGGGTACGAATGACCTTTATCTGCCCATGCGCAAATCCTAATTACGAACTCGCTTATAGTCAGAGCGCGAACTGCCATACATCAGCCGCCGCGAGGACAAGCTTTAAAGGTAAAGGCCAGTATTGGAAACGCCCCAATTTCAAAAAACGAAATGGAAGCTCTTATTACCAATCATGTGAAAGAATATGTTTTGAATAATACATGATGATAAAAATTTTGCCGGGAAACCGCCTACTAATTGATATATTTGGTAAATTAGTTTATCTATTGGCCTGTGAGAGATAAAAACGCACGTGTGCGTAGTCCAATATACATCTTTCTGTGTACAGTGCTTGTAACTTTATGAAGACTTGGCCAAATTTCTTATCATTTTGATTATTCAAGAACCTTGCAGTACATCTTATGCTAGATGATCAACCTTTTCTGATCGATTTCACAACGTTTCTTTCAAAATGCAATCGCATGACCATAACTGGTCTTTATCTTTAATGTACGTCCAGTCCAGCCCAGCAACGACTAATGCACGCAATTCGCACCCAAACTTGTCATCAGTGACAAATGACAATTTGTGTTATAAGCTACTGAAATCCTTGCTTCTGATTGGTTATCAGCAGATTTGTCACTGATTTGTGTTATTTGTCATTTGAAACAGGCTTTGTGAAACGCCCCAGGAGTCATTTATTTATTTATTTCTGATATTTAGACAGGGTGACTAATTATCACTAATGATGGTGATCTTCCATGAGGCCCTGTTAAACATAATGAGGTACATTAGTTTAGCAAATATATACAATAATAATAATAAAAAAACCTTGAACATAAACTCATTACAGCAATAACGGATATTTAAGAATATGTATAAACATAAATACAAAGTATTTGGTATCCTCGTAAAAAAAGAAAGGTTTGTTTGTTTTGTTTTGCTTTGCTTTTTCGTTCAAGAAAACGTTGTTGCATAATTATAATATGTAACACAGGCGCGTACGCAGGGGGGGGTGTTGGGGGGTTAACCCCCCCCCCCCCCCTTTGGTATTTTTATGTGTTTAAACCCCCTAAAAAAAAAAAAAAAAAAAAAAACCCTTGTTTTTTTTTTTTTTTTTTTTTTTTTTTTTTTTTTAATAAAAAAAAAAAATCATTCTCATGGCTGACCTAAAAAAGGTGACCTTACCCCTCCCCCCCCCCCCAACGGAGCAAAATGTCAAATTTTCAAATTTCGAGACCAAAAAAAAAAAAAAAAAAGAGTGTCCTCTTCACCCCCCCCCCCCCCCCCCCCCCCCCAAAAAAAAAAAAAAAAAAAAAGTGGATAATAAGGCTTGACGATTAATGGAATCAAAAGCTTTTGAGATATCCAATGACAATACAGAGTGAATGTTTACTATCATCAAGGGAAGTAAGTATTTGGTCCAAAAAATATGTCAAGGCCAATAAAGTTGAATGACCAAATTTGAAGCCATATTGAAAATTCGACAAAATCCCTCGTTTCTCAATGTAAGACAATAATCGAGAGTAAAATAATTTTTCCAAGATTTTGGAGAAAACGGGAAAGAGTATTTACAAATTTACAACCAAAAAATATATTACAGGATAGTAAATTACTGGATAATATGCAAAATTAATGCATGTAATCTAGTATAGCAATTTAATGTACGCTCTTAAATAACATTCAAAATACAAATGTATTTATAACTGGTAATACATTATATGAAATCATTCTTTAAGTTCAGCATTATATCGTCCTACATTCAGTGCTAAGAAAAAGGACACTAAACAAAATTCCTCTTGTCATTGTATCTTATTGGGAATCGATATTGCAAGATTGTTTGAACATGGAATTATAGGAGTTCACAGTACTTGTCATTCTCAATGATCTGCCCAACTGATTCCATGCTGTAATTGAAGAAACGAGGGGGCTATGTTTAAAGCATTCTGTTTTATACTTTGGCCTTTGGGACAGAAAGTAAACCTTCAACTTCATGCCTCGTATTATGCTGATGAATGTCCCTTACTTTAATTAAACTTTCTTGTAAATAGGATGGCGCAAAATGATGTGTGCATTTGTACATCATATTTACAAGTTGAAATTCAAAACGTTTCTCAATTGGCATCCATTTCAGATTGCTAATCAATTCACTGGATGGAGTCTCGTAACTTTTGTTTGAAATTATTCTAGCAGCTCGTTTTTTAACTTTCTTGAGTTTATCCGTTTTCTCCTGGTATCGACTTGACCACACAGAGGAGAAATAATCAAAGTGAGGCAATACGAGTGTGTTATACAGCAACTTTAAAGATGTTATTGGTAAATAGTCCTTAGCTCGTTTTATCCCACTGGTATTTCTTTGCGTTACTCTTGTTACTTTGTCAACGTGCTTTGACCAATTCAATTGTACATGTTGAATGTTGTTTTTTATTCAAATGTGTACGAGAAGCTATGTCTATGACGCAAGTTTTCTTTCTGTGGTTAGTACAAGGCGGTTTTTGATTAACCCATACCATTAATTCTTGCAATTCGAAAGAAAGTTTTGTTCAACCTCAGCTACGCTACTTCCACTTACGGTTAAAGTGGTATCGTCTGCATACATTTCCACATTACCACCAGATATACTATTTGGTAAAGTATTCACATAGATGGAAAATAATAAATGATATTACATGAAATAAAATTATGTAGTTTGTAAAATATATTTCTAAAGTGCCATATCCAAGTTCTTTAAACCCTGTCCGCGAAGCAACTTTGAGAATAAAGAGTACACAATCAATGACGAAAATAATACGGATCAGGGTTTTTTTTTTTTTTTCCTCGAGTGTCACTCAGGATTCGTAACTCATTTGTACACGGTATACTAAATAAATATTGTTTACATTCGAAAATCAGCGCTAAATTATTGATATATTTATCTTTAGCGCTGATTAATGTACCCGTGTATGAGATCAGGCAGAAATACTCTATCGTCAGATATATACATTTTTTTCATTATTTGTCCACTTCATGGTTACTTAACGTTATACTGCTGTCATTTTGTTGAATTGTTAATGCATGTGGAGTTGTATATAATTGCCCCTCCTTTTCCCACTTCCTTTTCATTTTCTTCTCTTTAACCCTTTTCTGACGGGAATCTGGTGGTCTCTGTGTTAATCCTATGGGACCTTTAAATTTCAGTAGTCAACGGGTTAAGATTGGGTCAATTTCAGTAAGGCGGGGGAGTTGACACAAAAGGATAAAAAGAAGAAAAAGAAAGAAAAAGGAAAATATATGCAAGATAAAACAAGCCGAGCATTCGAAGTAGGCCAGTTCCTTTACTGATCTTGTGGGGTGGAATTATAAAGGGGGGAAAATGAGAACAGCTGTACAATAGCAATGTGTGGATGAATTGCATTGACATGAAAATACAATGTATATGGAAGATGAGGATGGTACGTCAAAAAAATAAGAATGAGAGAGCGACAAACAGGAAAAACAGCAGAGAGGGAGGGGTAGAGGGAGAGAGAGATAGAGAGGGGAGAAAGGGGTAGAAAGAGAGAGAGAGAGAGGGGGGATAGAGGGAGAGAGGGAGAGAAAGACAGAGAGAGAAAGGGGTAGAAAGAGAGTGAGAGTGAGGGGGTAGAGGGAGAGAGAGAAGTACACAGAGAGGAAGACAGAGAGAGAAAGGGGTAGAAAGAGAGAGAGAGAAGAGTAGATAGAGAGAGACAGACAGACAGAGGGGGAGAGGGATAGAGGGAGGGGAGAGAGAGACAGAAAGACAGAGAGAGAAAGGGGTAAAAAGAGAGAGAGAGAGGGGGTAGAGGGAGAGAGAGAAAAGTACACAGAGAGGAAGACAGAGAGAGAAAGGGGTAGAACGAAAGAGAGAGGAGGGAGGGAAAGAGAAAGTGAGAGAAGGGTAGATAGAGAGAGACAGACAGACAGAGAGGGAGAGGGATAGAGGGAGGGGAGAGAGAGACAGAAAGACAGAGAGAGAAAGGGGTAGAAAGAGAGAGAGAGGGGGTAGAGGGAAAGAGAGAAGTACACAGAGAGGAAGACAGAGAGAGAAAGGGGTAGAAAGAGAGAGAGAAAGAGAGGGAGAGAGAAGGGTAGATAGAGAGAGACAGAGAGGGAGAGGGATAGAGGGAGAGAGAGAGAGAGAGACAGAAAGACAGAGAGAGAAAGGGGTAAAAAGAGAGAGAGAGAGGGGGTAGAGGGAGAGAGAGAAAAGTACACAGAGAGGAAGACAGAGAGAGAAAGGGGTAGAACGAAAGAGAGAGGAGGGAGGGAAAGAGAAAGTGAGAGAAGGGTAGATAGAGAGAGACAGACAGACAGAGAGGGAGAGGGATAGAGGGAGGGGGAGAGAGAGACAGAAAGACAGAGAGAGAAAGGGGTAGAAAGAGAGAGAGAGAGAGGGGGTAGAGGGAGAGAGAGAAGTACACAGAGAGGAAGACAGAGAGAGAAAGGGGTAGAACGAAAGAGAGAGGAGGGAGGGAAAGAGAGAGTGAGAAAGACAGAGAGAGAGAAAGGGGTAGAAAGAGAGAGATAGAGAGAGAGGAGGTAAGGAAGAGAGAGAAAGAGAAAGGGGTAAAGGGAGAGAGAGAGAAGGGTAGAGGAATAGAGAAAGAGAGAGGGAAAGAAACAGAGAGAAGGGGTAGAAAGAGAGGGGAGGGAGGGAAAGAGAGAGAGAAAGAAACAGAAAGGAAAAGAAAGATATAAAGAAAGAAAGAGACAGAGATGGAGAGAGAAACGGTGGTCATGGTGAACAAATCATACACGAGTCACAATTTTGATGTGAAAGAAATAGCCAGTCCGGCCAAATATATACGAAATACAAATGGGGAACTAGACATTTTGACACGTTTGCAACAAAAAGTGCTCGAGGGCATTTGATAATACACTTAACGATGTTTTTTCTTTTAATGTGTCGGGAAGGGCATTCCAATATTTTGGGCCAGTGACAGTAAAGATTCTGCTGGAAAAATGGTTCTTGTTTTTGATAGGGGGTGAGAGTTTGCTAATGTCGTGGGATAGCTATGAACTTTAGTATTTTTGTTAAACATATTTGAGAGAACTTGAGTCAATTTATTTTTCTAAAGTGTGTACATAAATATACCAAGGTTATAGAGTAGATCTGTTATCATGACATCACTGTAGAAATGTTTTATGACTCCAGGATAAAGGTCATGTTTACCTGATGTTATTGTTGTCATGAAAATGAATGAAGCTGTAGCGTACACTTCATAGTTTATCTTAAGAGAAAGCAAAAGACACGTGTCAATTTGCATCTCATAAACAACCCGAACGACCGTTACATAGGCCTACAGTGTACATTCATTTGACTTGATGTGATTTATTTATTTCTGTTTGATTTTCTTTTTCTTTTGCATTTTACGAATATTTAACAAACAAACCATTGCAAATTTTACACATTTCAAAGAATATAATGTCGAATGGAGTAAGGCTGGCTGGAACTAATCGTAAAAAATCAAACAGCTGGGTTGACAAAATATGCAAAGCTTGATAGCATGACTACCCTCAATGAAAACATAATAATACGAATATGGAGTGAAAAAATATTGGTAAAAGGGAAAGAGAGATAGAGAGAGAAAAAAAAGGGGGAAAAAGGGGTGTACAATGCACATCAAGATTCACAGATGTATGTGGTAATGTCGTTGGATTTCAATTTCATATATGAAGATAAATGTATGAATAAGTCACCCAGACATACACACAGAGAAATAAAAGGTGTTCTTGGGGAGTAAAACGAAATTGGAAAAATGGGGCGCCTCCCTATTACACCTTTTAGGGAGTAAAACACGGAAATACGCAAGGGTGTATATTTGAAGGATGTAATTATACCCCCTATTTTAGTCAGACGAGCTCCGATTGGTCAGGACATATGCGCATGCGCTACAGCAATGGCGCATCGTGTCGATATAGGTACTGCCAAATGAAGGAAAATTAGGATAATTTAAATATTTTAGTCATGTTAGGGGAATTACCATGTTTCACTTGGGCATATTATTTGTGTGAAAGTTATCCGATCAAGAATAAGGGGTTGTACCGAAGGTTATATTTGGTAATTTAATGAAATCAGCAGAGGTGTTGTTTTACTAACTAGTACATAATTGTCTTCTTTTACGTGTAAGTTAGGGAAGATATTCGGTAAAGCGGGATTGTGTATTTAGGTAATTCCATTACATTTGAACCGATACGTCCAGCTATAAGTTAGTTCTTACAGTCTGCACTTGTGTAAAGTTCACACTAACTGTTGTTTATGTAAGCATTAAAGCCTTTCGACATATAACTCGACATTCTGGTCTGATTTCTTTAGAGCAGTGAAACGTAGACAAAAGGGTGAGAATCAGTGACTGTTAGGTGATTACGAAGCATGGATGATTGATTGCTCGAGGGATGATCAATATTGGTTGATGCTGTGCATAAGAAGGGTGTATATTTACTTCCCACAGGGTGTGCAATCGATCATAAAGGGTATAAAATTCAACCCCACGGGTGTAAATTTGAACCCATTTTTCATAAAAATGGAGCCAAAAGGTGTTAATTAAGCACCATTGGGTGCAAATTTCACTCCTGAAATGGAGTAAAATCATAACCTTGGGGTGCAAAGTTACACCTTCTTATCAACAACAAAAAATTCTCCCTACATTGGGGAGTAAATTTACTCCCTGAGGGGTGTCACTTATGCGACAAGCAGTTACTCCCTATAGGGAGTCAATTTACACCTCTTTTTCTCTGTGTAGTGCTAATTACAAATAGGAATCCGACTCGGCAAACAAGAACTCTATCATCAGTTTCATCACGACTACTATACATTAGTTCAGTTTGTCATGTTGCTGATGTAATCTGCTGCCATGTCAGTAAATACTGAAAATACCCCCTTTTAAAAATGAAACATGCCCTTGTCCTTTCTGATAAGTGTCTTATCCCTGGCGATAAGTGTCCCCTTTCCCCCTCATCATTAAACATGTTCTAAAATAAATTTAAAGCAACTATAAGAGCAATTTCCACAAAAGCTGTGATATCATCTATAAATGCGCCCTCCGCTTATGAAGCAGAGGGCTAAAGTCAGAAAGAGGGGTTTGCCTGCCACTACCACACAAAATAAGCACACCTTGTTCATTCGAAAGATTTTATCATTATACATAGTATGTCAGAGGTGTTCAAAAGAGGCCCTTTTGACGAAAAATAGTATTTTGTAAATAACATTTTTAAAAAAACCTTGAACCACCATGAATTTTGAGTCATATGAAAGAAAATTAAATTTGATTACATTTTGATACCAATATCAACGGAATTTGGATCAATTAACATCGAAATTGAAGTGGAAAAAAAATTGTTTGTGATATTTTCGAAATGTTAAATTTAATCGAAAACTGTTATTTTCCATATATCAAAATACGAGAAGTACCTTTTTTTGTTACTTTCAAGGAATTAGCCAATATCATGTGCGAAGGAGAGGCTTATATCTCTTTTCAGTGGAAAGTTAAAGCAACCCAAAGTTATTGATTTGATTTCCACACAAACGACATTTTTGCCCACATGTATTAACTGCAAACATAATTGAGGACGTGTTTGGTGCGTTCACATAGAGTGTTAAATATAACGTTTAAGTGAACCTCTCATCACCATGGATTTGGTCTCAAAAGATCAATGATTAAGGTACCTTCCAGTTAATATCGATTTCATTGAGTTATGTAGTGTGTGAATATAAATTTGAGCCGAAAAGGTGCTTCCCAATGGTAAGGAAATAGAAAAATATGCTCATTTTAAGAGGAAATTAAAGGAATACCTAATAATGACAGTCAGATAAGAGAAGTAAATGACATGTTATATGATTGAAATTTGTATTCTTCTGCCGGTTCATACTTTTTCATTTTGTATATACTTATGTTTTCGTACGTTATAGAAATTCTACAAATTCATCATTATTTTCCTCTTCTTCCTCTGCCTCTTTTTCTTCTTCTCCTTCTTCCTTTTCTTCTTGTACTTATTATCATTTCTATCATCAGTTTAATGCTGTTATTATTATTATCTTTAATAATTAATTTTTTTACTTTTCTTATCTGTCTGTAAATAATTATTACTATATTAACTTATTAATTTTATACATGTATGTAAGGGACCTCACTGAAAATAAGCTCTCGTGCTTTCGTGGGTTATCCTGTTCAAGCTGACTTATTTCTGTTCTGTTATTATTGTATGTTGGAAGCTTGTCGAATAAAAATCAATCAATCAATCAATCAATTTTTGATATATCTTTTCCCTCTAAGTTTGGCCAGTATCTCGGTGTATTAACTTGACAAAAGTTATTGGACATTTTGTAGCGCATGCAGAAAGTTCAAATGATTGGCTTATGCCAAAAGGGTGCAGGGCAGGATGGTCTCACTAATCTTTTCAATGGGGACACTGTTTCGTCCCATCTTCTTTGTCATTTCTGCATGTAATAATTTGAGTATACCATTTTTTTTTTTTTATTCAGTTTGTTTTTAATTTCAATTTGAGTATGTGTTAAGGCGTGTTTGGCTGCCTTATGTACAGGCATGTAGCCACAGGGGGGGGGGGGGCACGGGGGGGGGCACGGGGGCACGTGCCCCCCAAAAAATTTCCAGGATCGGTTGAACTTTTTTAGACCCCTCCCCAGGACGTCGATCGATTACATGTATGTGTGCCCCCCCCCCCCCCCCCAAAAAAAAAAAAAAAAAAAAAAAAAAAAATCAAACTCTGGCTACGTGCCTGCTTATGTACCACCTCATTGGCCCGGACCTCACAGTGGAATTGGATCCACTCAAAATATACTTGTATTCCGTTATAGTGGAGTTTTGTATTTCATATTTCATGAATGAATTGTTCTTCCTTATTGTTTTTCAGCGTTTCTATAGCACCAAGAGAGTAGCAGAATATTACTGTTCTAAATATTCATAGTATGGTACGAAGAAGGCCGCAGCAGCGTTTCCTGTGTCTGGAAACTTCGAACCATTATGTTAGTAATTAACCCATTTCTGGTTTATTAGTTCTAAACTTCTCTGTCTTTGAAACGAAGCATTGGCACATTTAGAGTTCTATAGACACTGGAGTTGTTTCGTAATGCCAAAAGGGGATGGGGTGGTAGTAAAGATTTCTTCCAAATCATAGGTATTTATTTATTCATTTAAAATAGAGGGTAGGTACATTCAGTTCTGCTTTCCAAGCACGCCCTCTAGGACGACATAACAAATATGTGATATTCAAAATTACAAGGAATACATGAAAATATAACATTCATACAAAATAAACATTGACATATTTTACATAATAATAGTAAAAACTTATATAACATAATAATACATAATAAAAATAATAATACCGTTAGAGGGAAACAAGAACGAAGATTCTACTATAATAAATCCTTTGCCAATTGGCATCCGCGCTTAAATGTTTGAATTGATTTGGTTGATTGAATAGAGAGAGAAAGTTTGTTAACTCTTATCGTGCCACAGGGCTAATCCCCACTGTGCCAGGTTGTTTTGGAGATAATCTGATTAACGCGATGGTTCTATGAATGGCGAGTGCAAAACGCACAGCACAGCCCAACGAACATGAACAATAACTGCTATTATGAAAGCGCCCTTGCACGCACATGGCACTCAATAGGTAGCGTGCATGCAGCCTCATGGCAGGCTATGAGTTAAACAGGGTGCTTGCTTTATACGAGAATTATCTTTTTTTTTTAAATTCGGTTTTGGGGTAGTCAAGAAGAGAATTCAAGGTGCGATAATTGATAAGTGATTTTAAATATGTGACCCGGCACCACAAAACCAACAAAAAGTCGCAACCAGCGATTCTCCGTAATCAGCTGAAATGTCAATTTAGGTGAAAAAAATAGATTTTTGTTTTTTTGCATTTTCTGAAAGAGTGGTCTTTTCTGTACCTAGTATCAAAATTTGGAAGTCTAAAACATAGTAGAAGATGTGTTTTAAACGGTTTTTCTAGACCACTTTTTTTCGCACAGCCTTCGGTCTCTTCCAAAATTTGATCACTTTTCCCGAGCGAAATTATCGTAGTCCGGATATGGTCGGTCGTTGCTAACGGGTCGTGCTACGCGGGCTGTGATTGGTCCGTTATAGCAATCAGTGCGGCGCGCCATTTTGTTTGTATCCGCTTTCACATCCGAGTTCCAGATTTGCGTTCGTCTTATATTCTCCGTTAACGACTTCGAGTAGCTTGATTGTACATCACATATCCAGAATTTGTTGATCAAGAGTAAGAACATTATTATATTTTATACATTTGAGAGTGACAAGTTGTGAAAAAGTCTACGTCGTTACAATGCCAGGTTTTGTACGTGAGCAGAGCCGTGGGATGTGCTTCCAAATTTATTCTCCCATAAGAGTTTTGAAATCAAGTTCTTATTGTAAACACACATTCACACTCTTGATATCATCATTTTGCTTACAGCTATCATAATTCTCCCCCTTCTTTTCCCTCTCTGTCTCTCTCTCTCATTCTTTCTATTTTTCGTTATTCTATGTTGGTGTCTTTACTGTGTGTCTCCTGCCTTTCTTTATTTTTATACCACTTTCTGGCTGGTATTCATGAATTGCTTCCATTAATTATCATCAGGATGGCTACTGGAAATGAAAGAGCAAGTCATAGTAAAAATACTTTGAAATTCCTGTGAGAAAGAAAACAGTATGGGAATTAAGTATAAAGAAAGTTCATAATGTGGTTACAAATAATTGCCCAGATGTATACAAAACAAGATAGGTGACAAGCAGTGTTATGTAAGGGGGAACAAAAAGACTCCGGGTCCACCATGAATAGGCATTGTCTAGTGCAGGTGTCTCGGCACTATGTTGCAGTTCACTTAATCTGTCCAATTACAACTCTATACATTTACAACATAATAACTTTTGAAAAACTTAAGTCCACACATTGAAACCTCAAAAACATAATGAACAGACTATGTTTGACCATCAGGCCAAATTTCAGCCTAATCTGAAAATCTTTTCATAGTGGTTGCTATGGCCTTTTGATTCACCCTTCTATTGATTTCCCTGTGGTTTGCTTGCTCCGCATGCTTGAATAGCCCCAAACTTTAAAGCTCTCTTTCTCACAATTTAATACCAGTAACCTCCCTCACCAGCTCTTTTCATTCACTAAATTGAAAGGGTTAGGAAGCTTCAATTTGGACAAGTAATATACCATTTTAATGAGGAGAACTTCTTCTTTCATAATCAGATGAAATCAGGAAAATAATTTTTTGCGACTTTTTGGTGGTTTTGTGGTGCCGGGTCACATATTAAGTTGGGGCCATGACATTTATACAGAGGCGGCCCTCCCGGGGGGGGGGGCAGGGCACAGTTTTTCAGATACCCCAAAAGTGCCCCTTTTTACATAGGAAAAGTGCCCCTTTTATTTTGTAAGAAGTGCCCCTTTTACGTAGGAAAAGTGCCCCTTTTACTTTGACAAGTGCCCCTATTACTTAGTAAACGTGCCCCTTCCCCCTTTTCACCTCTGACGAGTGCCCTTTTTATTTTTGTCACGTGCCCCTTTTCCTTCGACATGTTCCCATTTTCCTTTGCAATAAGTGTCCATGTTCCATTCTCATAAATCTTGAAATTATCTTGAATAAGTGCAATTTTTAATCTCTAGTAAGTGCCTTTTTTCAGGTTCGAGAAGTGCCCCTTTTCACTTTTGATAAGTGCCCCTTTCACCTCTGATAATTGCCCTATTCAAAACTGAGAGGTGCTCCTTTTACTTTGACAACTGCCCCTTTTTTCCTTTGTAAGAAGTGCCTCTATTCTCCTTTTAATAACTACCCCTTTTTTAAACTCCGATGAGCACACCTTTCATTTTAACATGTGCCCCTTTTATTTTCTAATAAGTGCCACTTTTCCTTATAAGTGCCCCCATTAAAAAGAGAGAGCTCCTTCCCCTTCTCATAACTACCCCTTTCCCTTTATAATAAGTGCCCCTTTTCCTTATGATAAGTGCCCCCATTAAAAAGAAAGAGCTCCCTCCCCTTCTCATAACTGCCCCTTTTAAAAAATCTGAACGGTGCCCCCTTCTTATTCAACAAATACACATTTTCCTTTATTATAAGTGCCCCTTTTACAGTTTTATAAGTGCCCCTTTTCATATCTGGTAAGTGTCCCTTTTCACCTCTGATAATTGCCCTTTTAATAATGATACGTGCCCCTTTTCCTTTCCCTTTTCACCTCTTATAAATGCCCTTATCAAAATCTGATGGGTGCCCCCTTCCGTCAACAAATCATACAAATGCCTATTTCCCATTTACTTTTTCATCTCTTTAATATTATTATCTTTTGTACTTTGACACGTGCTCCTTTTGTTTTCTAATAAGTGTCTTATCCCTTTCGATAATTGCCTCCTTTGCATGTAATCACTAAACGTGCCCCTTATTTAAAGCGACTTAAGAGCAATTTTCCCCCAAAGTTCGCTTGCTGCGCTCGCTCAGATGTAAAGATGATATAATTATGTTACAATTATGTTATTGGCTTTTTTCCTCTTTAGAAGATGTAATTTTCGCACGGCGACCTCACAGATCTTTAAAAATTTTCTCGTTCGCTTCGCTAGCTCGTAAATGCATATTCAGACATCACACCCAACTGTACAGTATGATGCTTAAGCGATATCTTGTATGATGTATGAAGAGAAACAAATAATGAAATCATCCCAGATAATGTAATCGCACTGTAGGGGTATATACCAATGTCTAAAAAATGGTATATTTTCGAGTTGAGATTTCCCAATGTAGGTGCCCCTTTTCTCCAGAAAGTGCCCTTTTTTGTTGGTGCCCCCCCCCCCCCCCCCCATCTTTGGAAGTCGCTCGGCCGCCCCTGCATTTATAATTTTTAAAACTAACAAACAGTAGAGATATTTTAAATCTTTGTTCGATCGATTGCCAATTTAAAGTCGTAAGAAGCGTACATTGTGGTGTGTCGTAATACTTATTTAAAATCAATCTCGCAAATCTATTTTGTAATTTTTGCAGCTATGATAAATTCGTCTTTGAGCAGTTTCCCCAAGCAGTACATCAAGAGTAGATATGTGGTAAAATTAATGCAAAATACAGGTTTACAAAAGTTTTATGGGGTATTAGGTGTTTTATACGACGAATACATCCAATCGAACGAGATATTTTAGTACTTTTTTTAAAAAATATGTTCAGACCACGTAAGTTGTGAGTCAAGTTTATCTCCTAGGTATTTCATTGTTTCGACACGCTGTAAGTTATTACAATTTAATTTAATTTAGACACGATTGTTCTCCAACTTTCTTTTTGATCCAAAGGACATCACCATAGTTTTCTGAGGGTGTATTAACATCTTATCTATATCTAACCATTTACATATTAAATCAAAGTCATTCTGTAAATTTTCTTGAACTTCAGAAAAATTATTAGAATTATTCAAAATGACAGTATCGTCAGCATAAAGTGATATCTTGGAATTATTATGAAATTTTAGATTATTAATATCATTAATATACAAACAAAGAATGTCTGGCAACTTTATTACTCTCTGTCCGAATAGTTGTCTAGTATTTTGATCTTTATAGATGTTAAATTGCCAACAATCTGTGACGTCTTCTGCCAAAGGGTGATTCGGGATGCTGTCTATATACGCCTTTTTTGTTTGATGCTAAACATTTCCAGACATAAATCCAGTGGCATTTCCCCCAGCTTTACTCGTAAGATTGTGAGGGAGATTCCCCTTTTCGCTCATGCACAAACTAATAGGGATTAAACAGAGTTCCATATGTTCCTTACATTTGTTGATGCGGAGTCATTATGATTCGCAGGCGTAGTCCATAATGGAGCGTGTATCTACATACTTGCAGAATTTCTTGAACATTGTTGCAAAATTGAGCGTGAGAAATACATTTCAGTATATTTTTTTCTTCTTGCACCTCTGAAAAATATTTTGTATGTGCGGTTTCCAAGTTAACCTACTATTAAAAATTAGACCTAAGTATTTGTGTTCCTTTCGAGGAGCGAGTATATTTTCGTTAAGGGAAATCAGAAAGTGTTCTTCTCTAGTGGAGCGAGAGAACAACAAAGGTAAATTTTTCTCATGGAATATATTCAGACCCCATGATGAAAACCATTCGTTCAATAGTACGTTTAAAGGTAATACAAAGTTTTGGTATGGGGTCATGAATTTGGTTCAAATTAACATATTGGAAGCATATACGATCCTACAATATTCAGTGATCGTTGTCGCGGTCGAAATCGACTCTAAAGTTATAAAATTGTAAATAATAAACACTTTATGCTGAATAGCTCCCTCTCAAGGTCAAGATATTAATTAAGCTATAAAAAAATGTTTATTGACTAAAATTGACTGATTAGCTATTCTCGTTAGGAAATTATATACCACAACTACATACTCTGAGATTTTCATGGTCGCAGCTACCATTGTACGGCCGTAGGAGCTATTTGAAATTTATCAAAATATACCGGGAGCACCGGTAAATCTTTATATTCAATTTTTTTCGAAAGCAGAAGTGTTTTAGGGGTTAAAATTTCTGGTGTTTTTAATACATCCACAGGGGCATCGAAATATATTAAAATTGTAAAGAATCACTATCCACCCATTTTTCAAAATTTCCCAAAACTTTGTATTACCTTTAAGTAGTCCTGTATATGTTTACTGGATTCTCTTATAAATCATTTCCAGATTACACAGTCATCTGCATATAACAAATTATGTACAGCAGGTGAGACAGGAATATCATAAAGCATTATATCGAATAAGACTGGGCTGAGGATACTACTTTGTGGAAGACCGTTATTTGTATCCATAGTGTAAGAAGATTGTGCAAATAGAGAAGTCTGGCCTTCGAGACTTCGAGTCCCATGAGTTACACAGTTTGACTAAAAGTCCTTTTGTCTACAGAGATTTGAAAGCCTTCTCTAATCTAAAAATACTGCAATGGTTTTAACTAGTTTTTAAGCTCTTCTGTACACTCTAAAAACTGAAATGTTAAATCACCATTTAAAAGGGCCGAGGAGTGACCACTTTTTCAAAATGGTAGATTAACACTTTAAACATGCTGGATCCAACATTATAAAGGTTGAATCTAGCAGGATAAAAGTATCAATCTGACATTTTGAAAGAGTGGTCACTCCTCGGCCCTTTTAAATGGTGATTTAACATTTCAGTTTTTAGAGTGTATATTACTTTCCAGATGTATAATATTATGTATGGTACAGCGTCCTTTTCAAAATCCGTTTTTGTATTGGAGATAATATATCATGCTTTCCAAGGAAGAACTGAAGCCTCTCTTTTTTTTTTTTACCATACTCTCCATTATTTTCATGAAACAGCAATGGGACGATATGAGGTTGTTTTGGGGGTCTTTATTTTGTTTCAAATAATAAATTGTTTCTTTTATAGCGCTATATCCAGTTTACAACTGATCAAAGCGCTTTACAAAACAAATACATCAATGAATTAAAACTCAACAAAATATGCTATAAAATGTAATGCAGTTATTTACAATCTAAATAGGTGTGTTTTGAGATGTTTCTTAAATACTTAAATTGACATACTACAGCGTAATTCACAAGGTAACCTATTCCATGTAACCGGAAATGTAACCGGAAATGGGAATCAATATAGCATGTTTTCACGCTGCTGGAATTTCACCGGTTTCCCAAATAATATAACTACTTTTTACGTAGTCTTGCAGATCAGGCGTTTATAAGAATTAAATCAATAAATAACAAGAAACAAATTAAAATAATAAACTTAAATATTTTAATGTCAAATAAAGGCGTTTACCTAGTCTTTCATATCAGTCGTTTATTTATTAAGATAACAAAAATAAATATCCATTTCTTTTCTATGTATGGAATTCAATTTTATGTGTAAGCTAGTCTTGCATTACAATCGTTAAAAATGAAATTACAAATAAAATCAATTGCCATTTTACTTTTTTCATTTTGATCAGACACTCGTTTATTAATCCGTTAAGTCTTACTTAAAAACTGTAGGGGTGCACATGCTTTTCTCATATTTTTTTTACATTTTGCCAACAAAAATTGAAATCATTTTTTAATGATGCGATACCGTCTGAAGAATTTATTCACCAGCATATATGCTATCTATTATGGATGTAATCACATCCACACAAATTGCAATTTAAGGAAAGTCTCATTTTTTCACATAAGGCCATCAAATAAAATATACATGTTTAGCGTCCCAGCCCGCTTCCTTTTTGGGAGCCGCCTACTTTTTTGTCGTTTTTTGGTTTGTTTAACAAAAACATGGAGAAAAAAAACTGCTAAAATGGATCTATTTCTGATTTTTAAAAAAAAATGCCGGCGGCCATCTTGAAAAATAGCCCGACTATCAGGGAAAATGTACCAAGCGGCCATATTGAGCGCCCATTTCGAGGAAGAAAAAAAAGGGCCTCCTCCTTCCTATTATTTAAAAAGGCAGGACGCTAAACATGTTTTTTTAATTTTTTATTTGGCCTAACATACTCTTATTTAGTTCAAAATAAAAGCATCACCTTCAGGATCATTTATCATCCAATAAAGACAGCAACAAGAGAAAACCAATCAATATTCATTCACACACATGTTCACAGGGCCAACACACTTCATTATTGATGCTAATTAAAAAGACCAAAAAAAATATGAATAACTTTGATATAAAAGCCTCAACATATTTATTACTTTTCAATAAACACTGTCTAGCAAACAATAACAGTAGTAGCAATGAAGGTACCATGGTGAATTCAACAGAGATGGTTCCTTGCATGGGTCTGTTGCACTCTGTGCTGATCCTATAAGAGCTCTACCCCGCCCCCCCCCCCCCCACCCGCCCCTCCCTCCCTCCCACCTGCCCCTCCCTCCCCCTCTCTCTCTCTTTTCCTTTTTATATACATAGTTTAACAAAATTCACATTTATCATGATTTAAATGAAAAAGTACTCTATATTAGGGCATCTACTCAAAAACACATTACTATCAATATAACTTGGACTATGCAAGACTAGTTTACATTAAAAATGAATTCCATTCAGTCACTTTGAATTCTCATACATGTAGCTCAAACACTTTTTCTTTCTTTCTTTCTGTTTCTTTCTGTTGCCCTTTTTTCCTTCTCTTTAAAAAAAGAGAAAAGTCCAACAAATAATGAGGCTACCCAATCATCCAAATGTAGCTAAGCTACAGCTTTTTGAGATTCCAACAGACCTTAATTTAAAAAAAAAATACATGACATGAAATAAAACGAAATTAATTCTATCATTAGAAAAATATTTTCAAAGATGCCTTTGTATGTATTGCATCAAAATCCACTGACATTGATGTTGCTATGAATAAATGAGTTACCTGGGGACAGGGGTTGTTTCACAAAGATCCTAAGTAGAACTTAAGTTTAAGTTGGACCTGAAAATTATGGAGAGCTGTTTGTAGCCTTAAAATAAATATATTCAAAAGCAAAAATTCAAGTATTTTAGACTTTTTATAAATTTCACACCAAGAACATGATACATCTCCATGATCATAGAAGTTATTAAATGATTTTAAACAGCATTTTATGCCTTTTAAAATAACTTTTACAAAATAGTTTCATAGATGCTAACGGCTTTCCATAATTGTTAAGTCTAACTTAGAGATAATTCAACTTAGGATCTTTGTGAAACACCCCCTACTTACAGAATCAAAAGACAATACATGTGCAAAAGAGAATGTCAAAATTAACATTGGGCAACAGGGTATTTCCTCTCATTTCATTTAATAATAATGCTTCCTCTCTTTATTCAAGAGAATTGAAGATAAATGTTATTTTCCAATACCCTATGCATGGATTACTTTAGAAAATTACTTGAAAATTATACATAAATTTACAAAATGTGGATTAATTGAAGTTACAAAAAAAGATTTCCAGGAACAATAACATAATATTAAAGCCACACTGTCCTACTTGTAGCTACCTGCTCCCTCTATAGAGAAAACAATGCCTAATCGGTGACCATTGGTCCCCTATGATCCTCTTTTTCTTATGTTAATTGAGAGCCGAGTTGATATAACCACCTGTCCAGTGACCTCGCAGGGAGGTATAATCCCTCCCATACACTAGTACAGATAATCGTTCAATTTTTGTCTGGTCTACAACTCTACAGCGGGATCTGTATTGTGGACCTCATTCAAATGCGATTAACTAACATTTTCTGTGTGATCCCATACTGTATTTGGTATCATTCAAAAGAACATTTCATTGCGGTCATTTTGGCACCATTTTCACCTGTGCAAAATGTACTGCAAGCCTGGCTTAAACATATTGTTATGTAATGCATATCAAATAATCTTTTTGGGTGATAAATTTGCGATGACGTCATTAAATTTTACCAAACTTGGCAGACAGTTGTTGCATACATAGATGCAAATGTCTGATTACTTTCATTGACCTTGGTATAAGGCTTGCAATTTTAGAGCAATTTAAAGTTATTTTGGAATTTTCCCGAAAAGCGTGATTTTCAACAGCAATTTTTGCAAGTTGGTCAATGGAATGGAATGGAATGGTTTGTTTTTTGTTAATGGCAGGAAAGGGCATATCTTGAAGTTGTAAGGGTAAGAAAGCCATTTTAAAAACTCTAAAAGTCTAGGCATTCGGCATTGGTATGTGCAATGATGAGATAAAGATACTGAGAAAAATTGAGACAAAACTGAATGGGTATGATAGGGCACTTTACAGAATTTAGGGGTCAATTTATTAAAGAATGTTAGCGATTTTTGACGGATCCAATTTCGAAATTTGAATTTCGATTATGAAGATGGCATTTTGAAGGCCAGGTTATAAGTCGCAGATGAAAGAACATCTCTTAGACTACCTAGAGGACTTTCTTAGAAGTTGGTTGTATCAAGTATAGTGGAGAAACGAATAAAGGATGTAAGAAAGGCCTTAAAACGGACCAGAAACGAACAAAATGGCAACTGAGGGGTTACGCATGAGTGATTTTGGAAAATAAAGAGTCAGGTGACCTAGATTGGATGCCAGACATTACGCCTACAAAATTTTAAAGGAATCAGGCCGCAGAAAATGACCTAGCTAGATAGGGATAACAAGCACTGCGTGCAAAACTAATAGGAATTTAGAATAAGCAGAAGAATTCAGAATGCGAATAGACACAAGGCATTGGTGATAAGTCGTCAATGCAATTGTTAATAGAGTCTTATTTTTCATACAACATTTGACCTGTGACCTTTGAACTATTTGACCTTTATAACTTCATTTCTCAGATACTTGCCTGAGAGAAAAAGATTCAACATTTGTATTTCCATGAGAAGAAGTGCAGGGAACGTCCAGAATATTTGTGTTTAAGTCTCTGCCAACTTTTGCAAAACTTATGCATGTTAATTTTGTATATTTCAGGGGTGATAGTGAGCACTAAAAAAAAAATAGATTTTTTGTTTTCCCCTCAACCACGCCCCCCCTTGAGTAAAAAAAAAAAGAGGATTCGCGGGGAAAAAATGGCACCTAACAACATTTCCCCCCTTTCGAATAAGAAAATTGGGGGAAAAATAGGGCAAAATAGGGAATAATAGAGAAAATAAGAGGGAAATCTGGAAAATCAGGATAAAATAGGGAAGAAGAAAAAAAAAATGGTAAAAAAAAAAAAAAAAAAAAAAAAAAAAAATCTGGATTTTTTTTTTTTTTTTTTTTTTTTTTAAATCGGGAAGAAAAAATCGGAAAAAAATCGGGAAAAATAAAAAAAATCGGGAAACAGATTTAAATCGGATTTTTATCAGGCCTGATATTTTTAATGCATCTTGAGAAATTTCATCAGATTACGATGATGAAGTTGTTATTTTTTATAAAAAAAGAACTTCCCACTCCCCCCCCCCCCCCCCCCCCCAATAAAAAAAAAATTGGACTGAATAGTTTTACAAGATATTATGGCACACTAAAGTGCATTATATTATTACGATTAAATAATTTAAAACAAATAAATAAATAAATAACAAATTACAATGAATATATTACTTTTCTATACTTACCGGTAATCTTTTTGATTTACAACTTTAGGTACATGTAATATTGAGACTGCAGAAATTCAATCAGTTGACAAAAACTCTTGTACTCTGTTTAACCAATCAATTGTCTCCGCAATCCTCTCTGATGGATACGACCTTTGAACTTTCAGGCATACATCCTGGATCTGTCGGTACCGGGCAGGGATGTCGAAATTGAAGAACTTCTGAAGCTTACGAAGACATACAGGACATAGGTAGAGAGGTTGTTTCAAAGCTTCGGTGACAGATTTGCTTTCATTCATGGCACAGTGGAAGAAGACACAGTGGGAGAGGCCGAATAAATGACATACCTCATGGCTTGAAACCTGTGAAATAAGAAATATAAAGGAAAGAAGAAGGAATTAAGGGATAGTGACTGATTATGATACAGACAAAATGAGAAAGAGAGAGAGAGAGAGAGAGAGAATGAAGAGATTTGGAAATGGTGAGAGGATGAGGGGCTGATAGATAAAATTATATAAATCCTAAATATTCTTCACAACATGGAGTATTTGATAAATTTGGGTTACGAAAACAAAACAAACTCAACTTTTTAAATACACACAGCAACAACAAAAAGGAAGAAAGTGGAAGCTATTGATAACTTTGTTGTGATTGAAAACAAGTTTTATGAAACAGGGCCAAGGTGTGTCTCAATTAATGCATTATTTACTAAATTTATTCTAAATCTATTCTAAATTTAAAGCTAAAGACCAGTTATGGTCATACAATTGCAAAGTGAGAGAAACGTTGTGAAATCGATCAGAAAAGGTTGATCATCTAGCATAGATGTACTGCAAGGTTCTGGAATCATCAAAATTATGAGAAATTTGGCCAAGTCTTCATAAAGTTAGAAGCACTGTACACAGAAAGATGTATATGGGACTACACACACGTGCGCGACACGTGCATTTGTATCTCTCAACAGTATATAGACATACTAATTTACCAAATATATCAATTAGTAGGCGGTTTCCCGTCAACATTTTTATCGTCATGTAATATTTAAAACATATTCTTTCACATGATTGGTAATAAGAGCTTCCATTTCATTTTTTGAAATTTGGGCGTTTCAAATATTGGTCTTTACCTTTAACTGAAAACGTAAAACTTTCAAGAAAAATTAGAACAAATACCTGAGCAAACAGTATTTATTAATACTTCTTTCATAAAAACAAAAACAATTCAGAGTTGCACTTTTGTCATCTTGATGACTATATCTTTTGGTCTGATTTCGCATTCAATATACACGTACCGGTATGAGAACTCAGAAGGGTCAAGTGTGTCATATACTTTAACATGGGGTTCATAACGCCCTTCTAGCCTTAAAAAATTGAAAAAAGTAATATCAAAGTGATCAACATAAAAGCAGTTTTACATGAATTAAAAATTACCAATTGTGACAAACAAAAATGAAATTTATAGATTTATGTACCCTCATCATTTTCCAAAGGATATCAGCATTTATTTGTAAGACATCATCTTCTCCATCTTTCTTTTCTTGATCCAGTGACACGTCTTTTGAATGATGGGGTAATTCCCTTTCCTTGGCTTTCCCTGCCTTGCTCTCCTCGGCACATCCTAACGTTTGTTTCTCGTCTGACGCAAAGCTCCGTCCGCACCCCGACTTCTCTTCGCAGCAGCCTTCCCCTGAGGAATTCGACACGACTGCAGACGTATCAATGTCTTTGGGAGCAATATCTCTGTCATTCTCATTGTGTAAAAGTGGTTCAAATCGCCCAAAACTGAAGACTGCACAACGGTGACTGTAGAGGGCTTCTCCCAGGGCAAAGTTCAGGTCCTCTGAGGGGTAAAGGTCAGTCCAAGTTAGCCCGAGTATGTAGTCCTTCCTGTTAGAATCTGTGGCTCTATGAAGTCTGGTGTATACATCTGTGACGAGGTACTGTTTCTTATGGGTTAACTTATGGTAGCGGCTAATTGGATCCATTTGCGAGATGTCATATGGACTTTCCAAAGTGATTTCCAGCCCTGGGAAGAAAGCCTTCAAAAATAAAAACAGAAATTCTGTGATGCCGGATGTTAATCCATCGATGTTGAAGGGACCAACATTGTATCTTTCGAGGGGAAGAAAGCGAAGCCTTTTCATCTTTTCAGTCAGTCTAGATTTTCCGAATGGCGATGAGTCGAGTTCTACCATCGCCTTCCACATTCGGTATGTCTGTCGCCCTTTCTTGGGAACGGGAGGCTCGCTCGCAGGGCTAAACAACCTCATCGTGTCTGCCGTCTCTGCCGGCTCGGTTTCCACAGCTCCCGCTGGAAAGACGCAGCTCGCACTCAATTCAAACAACGCTCGAATTCCGGGCTCTTCTTTATCCAACTTACCGACTAAATTTGATAGTTTTCTCTGCGTCTTTTTGATAATTTTTCTCCTGTTTATTTCCATTTCTACAACTTTATACCGGCTCAAAGTTAATATGGAAATTCTGGTCTACAATATTCTCATGCTCATCGCGAAAACAGTTATTTACATGAAGATGTCACCTGACGGAGTAGATGGTCACATGACCAAGAATCTTAGTTGCTACATACACAACAATACAAGCGCAATAGACAGTGCAGACAGTTTTCTGTAGATATCCGTTCGTTTTCCTTTTGCCATTTTCTGACGTGCCAAAAATTGACCCCCAAGAATCGCATCAAAGGTAAGGTAAGCAATATCAGACTTTTAAAGTGACTCGGTAGCATTCAATTGCCTCGGATTCTGAAACGAAACCCTGGATTCTGCATGGCCATGCATTGAATAAATGATGCATGCATGACCATGCCCATGCAGCGGCTGGCATAGGAATGAATGGAAGGCTGGATTTTAATATTAATAATTAATAGCTCGGCTCAGTGTCATATCAAATTATCATTATTCAAAGCTTGTCATGCTGTAATCATAATTATAAACCTTTAGTTTGGCCTAGGTCAGTCAGGAATTCCATGACTTTAACAGGCCGATCGCGGCATCGCCTGCCTCAGGCAGCCGGCAGGACTAGACCGGCGCTTGTTCAGAAACCTCTATCCAAAATTTGACCCATAACTCCGGCGTAACTCCAAAATGAAGTAAATGTTCATTAAATGTCCAAATAAAGATCATGACTTAAGAGTTGTTATGTTTATTACCTGTTTCGTGTCAATTTTCTTGTTATTTTTGGAGTATTTTTCGGATAAACGTTGATATTAGTAGTAGACCTTATACACTTTTTCACAGGTTTCACGGCAAACCGCTGCACAATACAAGGGCATACCGATGGTGGGTTGTGGGCGGGCGGGCGGGCACGCGCCTGCGTGAAGTTATTTACCGTAATGACGATCTGAGACATTTCGGTAATCGGTAGATAACTTCACATAACTCAGGCGCAGTCTTGCAGATATAATTCGGTTTCCTATATTTTCAAAATAGTCGTTTATGTCAGCATTTACATACATGTACATGTACATGTACCGTAAATCTCTTTTTTTTTGCCGAAACAAGAACACATGCGGGGAAGGACTTTCATTTAACATCGAGGTGCAGTTGAAGGCGCTGATTTGTGCTTGTGAACTTGTCACAAATAAAAGTAACAATGTCGTTTTTAGAAGAATGTGTAAGATCATTAATGTAAATTAAAAACAGTAGAGTACCTAGGATAAAACCCTTGTGGTACCGCCAAAGCAAAATTGGAGGAATTATACTACATATTGAGATCTATTAGAAAGATTACTTGCAAACCAAGATGACAGACAAATTTGAGTGTTGTTCTAGTTTCCGAGTGGTGTGTACCTACAGGTATGTACAGTATAAGACGCACTCCCGACTTTCAATTTTTTTTCGGCAGCAAAAAAGTGCGCCTTATACACAGAGATTTACGGGACATCGTATAATATGTTTGTATACTGCATTTCTGTGAGCATGAACATGCATGCGCGGTAGCAAATATTGGCATGAGCTTTGGTGGAGTCATGAGTATGCATTATTCCCTATGTCACAGATGTGCGTCGTGTGTATCTGGTGTGTCGGTGTCAGTTTAATGGTGACGGTTGGTGTGCGATTATATAGCTTTTACACTGTTCCATTGAAGGTACTACAGTGTACATGTATGTCCCATTTGCAGGCCAAAAAATGGAAAGGTTAAATTCCAACAGCATTTGAAAGATAATACTAATTTAGAACTTCCCTAAAAAATAGGGGGCTTGAAAATGTCTTTCAGTGGGAAAATAACGACTATTAGTTGTCGAATCGACTTAGGAGCTATAGAGCCAATAAGTAAAAGTCTGATTTTCAGACCATTGTACTGAATGGTTCTATGTTTTATGCTGCGCAAGATTCAATCTTTTAATTTTGGCCATTACAAGAAGTGGGTTATTGATGTAGACAGATGCTCATGTACCCTCTACAGCTCATTTTATGTATGTTATTACCAAAGAAGAAAAAAGCCAGTCAGTCACTCAATAGTCTCTGACAGTGAAGTCTAGCTGTAAACGGGTTTCCTTGCATAATTTGAATATTAGGAAACTGCTAACGATTAAATTTCACAGATAGGACATACATGACATTTTCATAAATCCTGCAAAGTTCTACATAATTTGAGGTTGGCTGCAAAAGGGAAATAGTACCTTTAACGGTGATGGTTGGTGTGCGATTGTATAGCCTTATTCACATTGTTTCATTAATGAGATATATCTTGGATCAAATCATACTGAGTGATGTTATCGAGCAACTTACCAGTATTAAATTTCCATTTTCCTAAATATACCTTGAAATCCTCGGTCTTTGAATACACAAAAGAAGATTACTAAACTTGGGGCATGGATTAATGGTGCTGGCACTTAGTTTAATAGTATTGGCTTGTATAGCCTTTACATTGTACACTGTACAGGTGCCGTGGTCGAGTGGTTAAGTCGCCGGACAGTCGATCACAAGGTCCATGGTTTGAGACCCACCGCGGCACTAATGTCCTTTGGCAAGACATTGATCTACATTTGCCACACTCAACCCAGGTGATGTAAATGAGTACCTGGCAGGAATTAATTCTTTGAAATGCTAGAGCGCCGCTATGGCAGCACAGCTAAAGCCAAGGTAATAATCTCCAAGTATGGAAGCGCTTTATTGATTGTAATATTAAAAAGTGCTATTAACTGAGTATTATCATTATTATTATTATTGTTTCATTAATATATCTTCATCTTGGATCAAATCATACTAAGTGATTTTATTGAACAACTTACCTGTATCAGATTTCCATTTTCCAAGATCAACCTTGGAAACCTCGGTCTTTTGATGTACGGTACACAAAAGAAGATTACTAAATTTGGGGCATATGGCCTGCAATCATGTAATGGTGTAGCCTAAAGTGTAGGTTTGTTTGAGACTATAATATCCATTACAATGTTTCATTAATGAGATATATCCCGGATCAAATCATACTAAATGATGTTATCAATCAACTTTCCAGTGTTTAAATTTCCATTTTCAGAAAAAAAAACAGCGTGTGTGTGTGTGTGGGGGGGGGGGGGTATAAGGAGCACTAAATTTAAAAAAAAAATTGCCCTCAAAATTTTTAAAAAATTCCATTTTCAGAAAAAGTGTGTGTGTGTGTGGGGGGGGGGGGTATAAGGAGCACTAAATTTAAAAAAAAATTGCCCTCAAAAATTTAAAAACCGCACCCCCCCCCCCCCTCCCCCTTGAGCACCAGGTGAGGGGACCTGTCGCCAAATAAAGGTAAAATTAACGGGTTTTTACCTATTTTTTCCCCAGGAGAGGTCCCCCCCCCCCCCACTCTTGGATATGCCACTGTAATATACAGTACATGTACAGGTATTTTATTAACATATTGGCGATAGTGAGGATCAGAGCATGGTGATATAAGAAGAATGATCAGAGATTGGCATGCTCCTAGTCTGATAAGGTTTTAGATACGAGTCTAACAAACAAAGGAAATTAACCAATTGGAACCCGTTGGACTTTGTATGATGAGCTATTCCTAGGGAGCCTTATCATAAATTCTGGCGATTATCTAATACATACATGGATCCTAAACACCATCTGAAGGCACATGCAAACTCTACTTTGACTCTCCACCACAACTCCTAAAGCCTTGAGCTAGCTCTAGACATACAGTATACTAAGGCCAAATTTTAAAAAGTTGTTTAGCATCCTGCCTTTTTGAAAAATATGAAGGAGGAGGCCCTTTTTTTTCTTTTCTTTTTTTCCTAAAATGGCCGCTCGGTACTTTTTTGCCTGACAGTCGGGCCACTTTTTTTCTTTCTTTTTTAAACTTCAGGAAAAGATCAGTATGTTTTTCATGTTTTTTCATTAAAAAAAAAACAGAAAGCAGGCGGCCCCCAAAAAGGAAGTGGGCGGGAACGCTAAACATGATTTTTTTTTTTAATGGCCTAATGTGCTGTAGTCAGCATAGTCTTACGATGCAGACACTGCTACGCTCAATGACTGACAAAGGTTTGTGTATACATGTATGCAAACTATAGTACAAGTCTAGCTCATGGTATTCTAAATCAAGCGCATTGATAAGCCAATATACAGTAGACATACGAAGGTATCCATAAGATCCAGGAATCTTTAGGGGAAGGGGTGAGAGGGGAGGGGGGGGGGGGGTATAGAGATGCTGACAGATCTGTGATTGACATGTGTATGACAAGTGAAAAAGAGTTTTGTACATGTATTTATAATGCACCTTGGTATTTGCAGGGGATATTTTACCTAACAATGAAAAATAATAGGCTCTAAAATCATTACAAGGGGCACATTTTGATGTGTATTTAATGTTTGTACATGTGTGCTTTGACTGTGGGTTAAAAGTGGGAAAGGCCAGTTGTAGTACCCCCCCCCCCCCCCCTCTCCTCAAAAGCACTGCATTTTCTTTGTTGTTTACAGTATGTGCACAATTTTAAGTAACTTGATTGTTTATAATGTACCCACATGTACATTATATGTACATGTACGTCAAAATATAACTCACTATGAACATGAAAAACAAAGAAAGAGGACAAAATATAGCTCATTCTACCCTCAACAGTTGCTGTGGTAGATAAAGGAACGTCCATTCACTGCTATTATGTACATGTAAAAGTGTGTAGAACAGGTGTCACATGCATATTCACCTGTTCTACACATTTTTGCATAATAGCAGTGAAGGGATGTTCCTTTGTCTACCACAGCAATTGTTGAGGTTAGAATGAGGACCTGTATATTTTGTCCTCTTTCTTCATGTCCGTCATGTTATTGAATTGTGTCACACCTGCAGAACAAAAAGATTTTTTAGTATACTTATTTCAAATTTCAATATGACTATGGGTATGTTTATGCTCAACTTTTTCTGGCCAGAATCAGGCATCTGTTACGCGTTTAGTTCAAAACACGGTTGCGTCCTTTCTCACTTTTGTAGAATCACCGAAAAACGGCGATCACGGTCGCCGATCGTAAACTCACAAAAAGGTGCGTTTACGTTTTGTAAACTCGTTTAAATGGGGTCAACGCACTGACCTCTAGTGGGTCTACGTAGCATGCACAGTGCAGGTTTGCGAATCCAGCTGCAAGGGTTAAGACCACCCAGCGAGAATTGCCTGGAGGAGCCAGAGAAGTGAGCATAAACAGTACACCGTGGAACTGCGATTACGATGAGCGTTTATGATGAGCGTTGTAAATCGCTCATTCTGCCTTCAAAATTGAGCTTAAACGCACCCTATATTGCAGGCAGATTGAGGAGTATCGATGAGATGAATTCAAAAAGAAACAAGCAGAATCATGCAAAAACATGCAGCTAGTGTATGTCCATTGAAATATAACAAGGTGTGTATATATAACAAGGTCGAAAACAGGAAAAGAACTTTGAAACTTTTGACAATGGCAGATAAGTTGAGGTCTAAAGTCAATAAACTTTTAACTAAAGCTGTGGCAGTCTAGTAACCATCAACCTACAGCTGATTAAAGATTATTACTACATGCAGATACACTGTAGTAGATTAGTCCCAACTTCATTGTACAATATCATCTGTAATTAACACCATGCCATTGACCCAGTGAGAGACCTGCAGTGAGCAGACTTTGGCAGACTTTATTCAATTGTTACAGGAACCTACATGTTATTTCTAGGATTTGGATTTTTCTAGTAACTAGGTTCGTATGTGTGGATTATTTTTAGTCTCTGCATGTACATGTAGGTTTGTATACGGTAATGTGTAGGTTGATTATTTTACTTGTGAATTACGTACTGCATTGATTTCTTCAACTATTTCAAATTGCAAATGTACTATTGGTACGCGCCCCCCCCCCCCCCAAAAAAAAAAAAAAAAAAAAAAAGAAGAAGGTTAAATTCCAACAGCATTTGAAAGATAATACTAATTCTCAACTTTTCTCAAAACAAAAGTGCTTGAAAATGTCTTTTTAATAGTGGGAAAATTATGAGCATTAGTTGTCGTCTCCACTTCAGTGATTGAATCAATTTAGTAATAGTCTGATTTTCGGACCGTCAAATGGTTGTACATTTTGTGCTGTGCAAAGATTCAATCAGTTTAATTTTGGCCATTACAAGAAGTGGATTAATATTGATGTATCGAAATGCTCATGTATCTCATTTCATGTATGTTATTACCAAATGAAAAAAAGACGAGTCAGTCACTGACTCAACAGTGTCTGACAGTGAAGTCTAGATAGTAGACATGTTTCCTTGCATATAATTCGAATAATAGGACATTGCCAACGTTTAAATTTCACAGATAGGACATAATTTCTGAAAATTTCTACAGAATTTGACATTGGCTACAAATTCACGTACATGTACCTTTTATTAGATGCTGTATTGCCAACCCACAGCTTTATGCTTAAAGGGATCGTTTAACAATGTTAAATCTGAAATACACGGTCCTACATGTTACCAGTGTCTGTGATATGGTGTAATATTGAAGCCCTAAAAAAAATTGCCCTTCAAAATGATCAACAAGTGCCTCAAAAAAGTAAAATTCTTTGAGTGACTGGTTTTACCATACTCATTTCCCCAATAGCCTGTAGTGTTATGAAAACCGTCATGCGAACGATTTTCAAAATTTGTAATTCCAATCATAAATATCTTGATAATCAGACAGGCGATCGGCTTGTAAAAGTCATGGGGTTCCTGACTAACCTAAAGGTTTATAATTATCATTGCATCATGAGCTAAATCCAGAATTTTGTTTCAGAATCTGAGACAAAGTTACCGGATCCCTTTAACCTGCATTGATTGTGATCTAATACTGTAAATGATACTACACAATAGTTTGATTTTAGAATGAATTCATCTTTCTGTTTGTATCCTACTGCAGTATTTAACCTACCAGCATCACCATAACAATAGCTCTCTATTACCAGTATCCTTGCAATACTGACCTCTTGTCCTCGACAACTTTCTTTTCAAGAGGTGGTATTCTCGAAAGCAGACTAACTTTAGTCCATCGTTTAATAGACCAACTAAATATGGAATGCCACGTGTCCATATGAATATGTTTTCGAATAATTTAATTTGTCACTAAATTAAAATGAAATGTACAGGGAAAAAGTTATCAAAAAAATTGGGGGGAGGGGGGGGGGGCTACATACTTTTCAACCTTGCTTGCATGAAAAACACACTCTTTAATTTGTTTTGCATAGAACTGTATGCACATTTTTTTTGGGGGGGGCTCTTTTATGACTTTCTGGGGCTCTTTTTGGCATTTCGGGGGCTCGTTCGCCCTGAGACCGTGTATTTTTTCACTTGAAATGTAATAACTTAATTAAAAAACAACAATATAACTATGATATACTGTAATTATGTTATAACAGTAATTTAGGGAAATATCAAATTATTCTAAAATATATTCACATGGACACTTGGCATTCCATACTTGGTCGGTGGATTAAACCATGGATTAAAGTTAGTCCGCTTTCGAGAACGCCACCCAAAATGACCAACCCTAAAAGCTGTGTCCTTTACTCTTTCATATCAATGACACCATAAGGCATGTTCACACCGTATAAGGCATGTTCAGATTTGACGTGGTAAACTGTGGTAAACCATGGCAAAAGAAAAACGGCATTTGTTTTATATACGGTAAGTAATTAAAGATGAAGTTGAGTTCTGGTCATGTGATTTCATTGTGAAAGAAACGGTGTGGAATCAACCAGAAAAGGTTGATCATCTAGCTTATATCAGAATTTGTGTGTATTGCAAGGTTCTGGAATCATCAAAATTATAAGAAATTTGGCCAAGTCTTGGTAAAGTTACAAACACTGTACACAGAAAGATGTATATGGGACTACACGAACACGTGGCGTAAAAATCCTACCCTGGATTTTTACGATGTTACATGACATATTTAGAATATGAAGGCATTTGAAGAGCCGTGCTTTTCAGGGAACATGTCTTTAATCTGATGTTCTTCCACACTTGCATAATAAGAATGATAACGCTCACAAATTTTGTTCATCTCTTCCCAGAACTCAACCTTCTCTTTAAATGGCAACCTGCATGCTACAGATACAGAAATAGGAAGCCTATTACACTTTAGGTCATCCTCAAAAACGATGGGGTTTTGCTGCCTCACATCTGAACGAGGCTTTAGTTTGACCTTTGAACGAGTTACAAATCTGTTCCTCTTCTTATTATTGTTTTCAGATACCAGCATATAGCCCATCAATGATGCCATATGGAGATATCCTATTTACAGTATGACCCTTATCCTTGCAATATATACCTCCAGTCATTCACATCTGTCTTTTTAATACGACTGACTAGTTCTTCAACTGACCCTTAAAGCCATCAATCGTTTAACAATGTTAAATCTGAGATGCATGGCCCCACGTGTTATTAGTGTCTGTGATATGGTGTATATTGAAGCCCTAAAAAATTACGCTTCAAAATGATCACGAATAGACTGATTTGCAATCATAAATATCTTGATAATCAGACAGGTGTTCGGCTTGTGAAAGTCATGGGGTTCCTGACTGACCTAAAGGTTTATAATTATCATTGCAGTACGAGCTAAATCCTGGATTTTGTTTTAGAATCTGTGACAAAGTTACCCAATCCCTTTAATTTACTCTTTCATTTCATATAGAAGTTGGAACCAACCGCTTACCTGTAACAAATGGCAACTGGGCGCAACAAACAAATCGTGCATATTGCCTGAGATCTGTGTTAAAAAAATATAAAGCATACCGGTATACTACACTTAACATCATTACAAAACAGCTACGTTTTTGTCTGGTCATATCTGACAAAAGCAAAGCATCTCTCCCTTTTCTCTTATATTTGCAGATATCAGTATGATCCATCATCATCATCATCACTATGGGCGTCCTCTTACTCGTCCTCGATACCACTATCTTCTGCATCTTTTCTTTTTATGAAAGTTATGTCCTATCTTAGTTTGAATTTTTAGAATAATTGCACCTCGTTTTTATTGTTAATAATAATAATACACAATATTTAGTAGGCGCTTAATACGGGTGTCTCTAAGCGCACCATAGTCTGACTAAAAAATTATTTACCAAAACTTATAATAAACACACAACTTTAATATACATCTGTTCTTTATTCAATAAACCATGCATATATAATAATAAAAATGAGAGTGAGATCAAACATACATAAGGTCAAACATAGGGTCAAACATACAAAAGGTCAAACATAGGATCAAACATAGGATCAAACATAGGATCAAACAAACAAGAAATAAGACGGTGTGCACCTCCTTTGACTGCCTCACAACGACAGAATATCATTCATGAATTATTGATTTCAGGTGTAAACCATCAACATCACCATCTCCTGCCATACATCTCTTTCTCTTCATCTCTCAATATGAGATTCTTTAAAAAAAAAAAACTTCCAGGCCACCTCATTTGTCTTTGTTGACATATTCTTATCTCGTTTCTAATATTGATTTCAGATACCGGTGTAAACCATCATCATCATCATCATGGGCATCCTGTCGACCATAGCCCTCTTCCTTGTCTTACCTCCAATCCTCTACATCCTCAACTCTTTCTTGACCTCCGACCCGAACCGATTCTTATCTCGATTCTTATCTCGTTTGTATTATTGATTTCAGATACCGGTGTAAACCATCATCATCATCACCATGGGCATCCTGTCGACCATAGCCTTCTTCCTTGTATTACCTCCGGTCCTCTACATCCTCAACTCTTTCCTGACCTCTGACCCCGAACCGATCCTGGGCACATACTCCCAGCGAGGGCGCTGGTTCGGTCTCAAGTACTGGATCTTCTATCTCATGTTTCGGCTAAGAAAGAGACAGGGAGCGGCCAAGAAGGGGAAGACCTTAGAGAGCCAGCAGGGTGCCGTGGGGTATGGCATGGCACTCTTTGAAAAAGTGGAAGATATGGACAAAGCACAACCACTGCCGCCAGCTTACTTCTTCCCAAAGGCAAGTGGCATAATAGTCGGGCCTGATAATTTCCCGATTTAAAAAAAAAAATTGAGATTTTTCTTTTTTTCTTCCTTATGTTCATTTTATTTTTTTACCCGATCACAATGTTGAGAGCAAACAGTGGCATGAACGGCCTGCCATAGTTAAGTCCAAACTTAAAGTCGATCTTCATCTTTGTGAAACACTCCCATGAAAATCCCTTGTCTAGTAAATCTTGTGTCTAGAAAATATGATGATATTAGAATTGGTAATGATAATATTTAGGGAGCAGGGGGGTGTTTAATAAAGCTGTTCGTAGAGTTACGCATGACTTTACGAACGAATTGTATATGAAAAGCCAAATGGGATGCTCAATCATTATAAACTGCATCAACTAAAGTTGAACTGTGCAGATGTAGATTAACATTCTTATTATAACAAACATTTTTAATGCAAAGTAATTTTTTGCCATAATTTAATTGAGGTTATTGGAATATCAGGAAAAAATTAGGGCATCCTATCTGGCATTTCATATACCAGTCGTTCGTAAAGTCATGCGTAACTTTACGAACAGCTTTATGAAACACCCCCCTTGCTATATTTTGTAGGGAGATGCTATAGAAGCCCTAAAGGAATCGGTAAAGACATGGGAAGTAGCCTTTAACCACCAATGTTATTACATGAATTACTGCATGCTTCCTGAACTTGAAGGCAAGTGGCATCTAGAATAACAGCATATTTCCTATCTGGATGTTACTGACACTCTATTTCCTGCCTTATGAGTTAGACTTTGACTGATATGAGCTACCATAAGCAGGTCATGTGCAAAGCCATTGTCTTGCATAGAATCCTTCTTGTTTTTTTCAAAATTGCGTTCAATGATTAATGAACTCTGTTCAATTTGATGTGTAGGCCTATTCCATATTGTAATTTGTAGGGTTTTTTTGCACTTTTTTGTTTCGATTAATATGTAATTGTTTGTCAGTCTATTTTGTGTGTTAAAGCGCTTAGAGACTTCGGTGGTAAACGCTTTATAAGTAACGTTTTTATTATTTATTATTATTTTTTTATTGTGTCAATTGGTGCCGATTGTGTTGTGCAAAATTGCATGTGTGATAAATCCAAACATCCAAAATGTCTTCTGTTTTTCTGTTATCGATATCCCTCTATATTATACCTTTCCTGTATGTACATGCCACTACAATTTAGTATTCACAAATGTACTCTTCTCTTTTTTTAACATGATATTGCCAGGCTGTAGATGCCGTTTATTTCAATGGCTCAAACAAAGATGGCGTGTACGTCGTCACGGCGATTGCGAGACGTCAGAACCAGATGGCGAATGTCCTGACATATTTGGTCCTCCCCGGGATTGGAGTACTCCAGCTACCCGACAATCCAGGCACGTTGTTAGAGGACTGCGATCCTGATAAACACTCGGTCGGGGGGCTCTGCATAGAGAGTGTTAAGCCAATGAAGGAATGGAAGATATCGTACCATGGAAAAATGAGGTGAGGAACACGATCCCCCCCCCCCCTCCCCCTCCCCCAGCTGTTCCTCTCGACCCCTTTCCACATCCCCAGTAGTACAGGGAAAAAAATACTTAAATTACGTCATCGCCATGAAAAAATGTATACATGTACACAGCGCACGCCAGCTGATCGCCATGAGACAGGTGCGGTTGTTATGGTAACCTACCCGGGTGAGGTTTTTGGGGATGGCTGATTAAGACGGTGTCCAAAAGCTCACCCCGTGTTTTACGATCAGACCTCCCACTGTTTCTCATCCACATATCGCTCGGGTGAGCTCGAAAAAGTTCTATTAACCCTTACTGTACTGGGGGGGGGGCCCCCCCGCCCCTCGGAGATCGCGCCGTAACCGCTTTGAATTTCGATTTTGTCGTTTCATGACTTTTTTCCCTCAGGTCTTGCGCACATTTTGATACCATTTTCGTCAAAATCGGATATACCTGTAAGGTGTTACATAACAATCAGTATGCGCATGTCATCAAAAAAGTGCTATAATTGCATATATTCATGTACAAGCAGAAATGTGAAGATATGAATTGATATCAAATTGCTTTTATATGTTTCTCAGAGTAACTTGATGTATTCCAGAACAAAAGAATACATTAGAAATAAAACAATAGATATAATAAGAAATAAAAAACAATAAAATACATAAGAAAATAAATAGTTGAAAATCGCATCAAATTTGCATAAATTATCATTATTAATTACATCAAATAACTATTTTGTGTTAGAAAAGAAGTTTCATATGAATAATAAGTTTCAACATTCAAAAAGGGGAGTCTGACAATTTTTGTAATGATTCTAGTTCCCTAAATATAGTTCCAGATTTGATATTCATGAATGCGTAATTTGCATATTCATATTTTATGCAAATTAACCTATGCATTTTCAAATATCATAAAAATAATGAAACCTCATGAATTTGAGATGAAAGAAACATTTATTCAATACATTTTCAAGATTCTTCACAAGTCTATGGACAAATATGTAGAGTTTTCTGTAAAATGCATAAAATTAGCATCTTAAGCCTAATTAATTAGGCTTAACAACAAAAATTTGCATATTAGGAAAAAACTAATCATACCATCTTGTTCCTTACGTAAATATCTACAAATATGCAAATTTTCGTGATCATCGGACATTCGACGGCCGAGATCAGAGGGTGCTCAAAATAGCCCAGTACAGGAAGGGTTAAGACGGGGCTTAAGATGCAAAACAAGTATAGAAAGCAATATGTAAAGCCATCGAATGGAAAGTAAATAGCAATGGATACAAAAAAAATAACTGTTACTATCCCCCCCCCCCCCCCCCCCCCAAAGGGCTGCCTGCCTGCATACATCCATCTATTATTTCTGCCTACCGTAATTAACGGTGTATAAACCGCACCTTTTTGCCACCGATAAAAATTCAAAGTCGGGGGTGCGGTTTATACACGGTACACCAAAAACAGTTTAAAGTTTTGATTTATGCCCCTCCACCTGGCGCTATGCCTGGCAATGTCTCCCAGCTTAGTAATCGGTGTGTTGACTCACCACTAGGAAACTAGAACAACACTCAATTTTTCTGTCATCTTGGTTTGAAAGTAATCTTTCTGATAGATCTCAATATGTAGTTTATAATAATAATTCCTACACATGGTGTACCACAAGGTTCTATCCTAGGTCCTCTACTGTTTTTTAATTTACATTAATGATCTTACACATTCAGCTGCACCTCGCAGTTAAATGAAAGGCCTTCCCGCGTGGGTTTTTTTTAACACGGACCTGGCTTGCTGCCGACAAAGAGGGGTGCGATTAATACACGAGGGCGGTTTATACAACGTTAATTACGGTATGTGTAATTAAACATGTATTTACGAGT
The DNA here is from genome assembly GCF_000002235.5 of Strongylocentrotus purpuratus. Classification (NCBI taxonomy): domain Eukaryota; kingdom Metazoa; phylum Echinodermata; class Echinoidea; order Camarodonta; family Strongylocentrotidae; genus Strongylocentrotus; species Strongylocentrotus purpuratus. Next base: position 16,306,904 of record NW_022145603.1, read on the forward strand.
GATCGGGCTGATCTCCAGACCATGAGAGATGGAGAAATACTACACGGTTACCCAAGTTCTTTTTCACAACCAATGAAGTATTGTTATAAAAATGCACAGTCGTCTAGGTACTTTTTCGCAAAGCCTAAGATGCACTGATTTGTAATGATGATAAATAACTATATTTTGTATCATTTTTTTTTACAGACTTGTAGATGCTAAAAAGCAAGACTGGACTAACGGAAAACTTTTGGAAGTCAACATGGAGTTAAGGTGAAATATGGTTATTTTACTTGGGTATTGTTTATATAAAAATCTGATCATAAATAGCTTCATTGCAAGGGATATTGTAATATACATGTTTTTTATCAGTTCAAATAACTTCTGAATTCTCTAACTTCTATAAGCAATAAACATAGGAGTTAATAAACATAGGAGTTAAGGTGAAATAAGCATATGTTACTTGGGTATTGTTTATATAAAAATCTGATATTAAATAGCTTTATTACAACGGATATTGTAATATACATGTATTTTATTCAAATAACTACTGAATTCTCTAACTTCTATAAGCAATAAACAGTGTAGGTGTTAATAAACGAGTTAATGTGAAATATGCATATTTTACTTGGGTATTATATCTGATATTAAATAGCTTCATAAATTGCAAGAGATATTGTAATTTACATGTATTTTATTCAAATAACTGTTCTTTTTCTTTTTTCTTCTTCTTCTTGTTTTCTGCTTTCCTTTTAGAGTAGTTTGCTATGAATAATAGCCTTATAATTACAATAGATAGTTCTTAAATATATAAAGCTTTTTAGGACCTCTTAAAGCGCTTTCCAGATAGATATGTCCACCTTTTTCTCTCTTTTTTTTCTCAAAATTTCCCCAAACGTTGCATTACCTTAACTACTATCCTTCTTCTCTACCTCGCTTCCTCTCTCTCTCTTTCTCCCTCTCTCTCTTTTAATTTTTAAAAAAATTCTTTCTCTTCTTTTCTTTTCTATTTTTTTCTGCTTTCCTCTAGAGTATTTTGCTATGAATAGTGTCCACTTTTTGTCTTTCTTTTTCGTTAAACGTAGTCTGTTCAATCGATGTGGTGGTGGTGGTGGCTATTTTACCTAACTGCTAAGAAAGCATAAACGCCTGTAAGTAAGCAACCAGACGGCCGACGGCTTTAGGTCCTCTCTGAGGGACCTGGTAATGAGGATTAATGCCTAACCAAAGGGCACTAGTGCATCGACTTGGTTTCGAACCTGGGTCACCGGATCACAAGACCACTCCTCTACCAACTGAGCTATCGCGCCTCCTATAAGATTTCTTATTTATTTAATTTCATTCTTTCAGGTGGACCGCTCTTACAACTTATTTTGACTTTGACACCGATTTGGATGCCTCTCTCATGGCCGATACCATTGCAAGGGAGAAATGGTCAAAGCAGTTTTTTGATGAGCTAAAACGGTAAGGAAAACATGAGCATGATTCAATATCCGGCTGCTATCGACTCAAGAATTCTTGCTTTATATGATAGTTGGCCTCTGCATTCATCATGATTATTTCTACTTACATTTGTACCTCCATACTTTCAAGCTTTCAATTATATATATATTCATTTGTATGTGTGTGTATTTAAGTTGTCACTCTTTATGTTTATCAATTATATTATATATTCAATCCTCAATCCACTCTCTCTCTCTCACATGGTGCACCCGCAAGCCTACTGTATATATTATTGTTATTTGAATGTTTTATATTTGATTTATCAATAAATGCAGAAAAATCTGCTTAAAAAAAAAAAAAAATTGAATCTAGCCCACAGCAGGTCAGAGTTTTCTAAAATGAATGGACCTTTTCTCCTCAAATAGGTAACAGTTATTTGTATTTCCACTTTTTCATAAATGAAAAAAAACTTAAATGCATATTAAAGGGATCCGGTAACTTTGTCTTAGATCCTTTAACTCTTAAGCTGCCACCCATACAATGCATCCAGTGCCACAGTGCTAATCCCTATTGTGACAGCCACAAATCTCCTGTGTGCCAAGTTAATTTTAAGGTTGGTTCAAGCTCGTGTTATTTAAATCTTTACAAAAACAAATCGCTAAATTACTCGAGAAAATCCAATCTGACTGTTGTATTCAAAGATGCGTAATCCAAAGCCGATAATCTGATGCACGCGATGGTACTTTCAATAGCGCTGCAAAAGCACTCAGCACGGTGCAATGGGCATGAACAATGACTGTTATTACATATGCGCCCTTGCGTGCACAAAGCAGAGTAGCGGTGGCTCGCTAGCATGAACGTGGCATTCAATCGATAGCGCGCTCGCGTGCACAGAGCACTATAACAATAGCGCGCTAGCAGTCTCATGGCAGGATATGAGTTTAAAAAATCCTTGATTTAGCTCATGCTGCAATGATAATCATAAACCTTTAGGTCCGTCAGGAACCCCATGACTTTTACAAGCCGATCGCCTGTCTGATTATCAAGAAATTTATGATTGAAAATCGAAATCAAATTTTGCGTATGCCAAACGGTTTTCATAACACTACAGTCTATTGGGGAAAACGAGTATGGTAAAACCGGTCACTCAAAGGTTTTTACTTTTTGAGGCACTTCTTAATCATTTTGAAGCGCAATTTTGTTACGGCTTCAATATAACACTATCACAGACACTGATAACACGTAGGGCCGTGCATCTCAGATTCAACATTGTTAAACGATCCCTTTAAAGCCTGTCCGCACTAGTCTGGCCAGGAGGGATTAGACCACCCAGCGTGGTTACTGACATGTGGTTTAATCTCATCAACTCAGCTTTCAATTAACCAAAGAAAAGACGATCATGGGGGACCAACGGGCACCGCTTAGGCATTGTTTTCTATTTAGAGGGAGGAAGTAGCTAAAAGTAGTGCAGTGGGGCTTTAAATGGAACAGTGTGAATGAATAAGAAATTGTGGATTTGTACACAAAAATAGTCCATATAAATTTCTCTCTGTACTTCTAATTTTGTAGATACTTCAATGACTTTTTTCGATTAAATCGCCCTTGTTCATGATTGACACGATGTACAGCAACAAAAATGGTCTCAATTTTTTGTACTTTCTGCGCATGTACATTTTGTAGTTCAGAGCATTCTGGATCGAAAGATGTAAATAGAATATCACTAAAAGGTGAAACCAGGAAGTATATTATTCGTTCATGAATGCTTCACCAGCTAGGGTAGCCCATTCAACAAAATTTGGTCTTCAATGGGGCCCTGAAAATACATCACAACTATATACAGTTGAAAAGGATAAAATAATATCAAAGTAGCCTAAATACAGCAAATTGATATTACAAATTAGAAGCAAATTCATTAGAATTGTACAATATTTAAAACATAATAAATAGTATATCAATAATGTAGTCAGAAATGATGAGCACAAAACCTCGTATCTCAAAAATCATGAATTTTCAGGAGAGTGAAAAAAAATTCCTGTCTCAAGAAATTTAGTGCTGTGACACCGTCCTTTCTTTATAAAACTGAAATGTTTATACAATTTTTAATGTCATTGTTGAAATACAGTAAAATAATTGTTTTTATATTTGAAAGTGAGTTACAAGGTTTTTGCGTTTATCTACGTTGAGATACAAGTTTTTAGTTTGTATTCAAATCGAGATACGAGTTCTTACTTTCAACTCTGAATGAGTTACGAGGATTTGGTTGAATAAGTTACGAGGATTTGAATACGCTTACTTCGGTACTGTTAGGCCATGTGTGAGTTACGAGGAAAAGGAATTACGTATCTTATGTTACGAGGTTTTGTCAGTGCAGCTTCAAAGGGGGTTAAAGTTACGAGGTTTAGTTTAAGGATGTTTGTGTGGAATTTGTGAAAAAACCGAGAAGGAGACGTTCTATGGATTTATCAGGTGGTGTCGTAGGCCATTAGGTACAAAATTATGCAAAAAAATCAAAATCTCAAAAAATTGAGATACAAGGTTTTTTCACCCCATCGACGATATGTCACTTGCTAAGAGACGAAAAAGAAAGAAATATAGAAAGTATGAAAGAAAGACAGAAAGAAGAGGGAATAGGCTGGGAGGAGAGGAGAAGGACTGTCTTCTTTCTTTTTAGTTATCACTGAGCTACTCTTAGGATTTGTATCTAATATCAATTTCAATTATTGCGGTATGTGCAGATATATCTTGTATATTCATTGTTGGTTTATATTGTCTCGCCTGCGTAGCAAAAAGCGAGACATAGGCGCCGCTTTTCCGGTGACGGCGGCGGCGTCAACATCAAGTAACATTGAGTCGGTAATCTTTCTTGAGGGTGTGTAGTCCTGAAAGGACTGTTGGTGTAGTCTTGAATAAGATTGTTGGTTATCTGTTGGTCTCCTGACGACGGATAGTCAACCTGTTCAGACATCGAGCCACTCCCGCCACTCGTCCTCTCCAAGCGCTATAGTTCTCCTTAGAACTATAAGCTAAGAAAGATAACCAACAGTCTTTTTTAAGACTACACCAACAGTCCTTTTCAGGACTACACACCCTCAAGAAAGATTACCGAGAGTCCTTTTCAGGACTCCTCAATCCTCCCTCTCTCTCACATGGTGCACCTGCAAGCCTACTGTACAATATTTATCTACATCACCATGCAAGCCGATACTTACAAGCAGCTTCATTGCAATTATCTTTGGAAGGTCTATTTTTTATTATTTCAAACTATTTTCGTAATGTGAATTTTTCTCTTTTTTTTTAGGTCTCATCAGACCCATCATGAACAGTTCGGAAAAATGACAGGTGCAGTTGAGGTCGAAGGTCACGCCAAGCAGGAAATCGTAGTAGTGGGCATGAGAGATCATTCATATGGTAGGGCATTGGCTTCAGCCGTCATCTTTTATTTCTCTCTCTCCCTCTCTCTGTCTACCTGTCTCACTCTCTCTCTCTCCCATCTCTACCTTCTCTCTCTCCCATCTCTACCTTCTCTCTCTTCCATCTCTACCTTCTCTCTCTATCTTTTTTCCTTTCTCTTCCCCCTCCTTAATCTCTGTCTTAACCCCCTTCTCCCTCTTTTCATCCCATCCCCAATCTCTGCAGTCATCATCATCATCATCTCTCTCTCTCTCTGTCTCTGTTTCCTCTCTTTCTCCCTCTCCATGTCTGTTTTTCCTTTATCTTTCCCCTCCCCAATCTCTATCTTCACCAACCCCCCCCCCCCCCTTTTTTTCCTCCTTTTTCATCCCCTCTCCATCCCCTCTCCGTCCCCTCTTCAATCGCTCCTTTATCTCCGTTAAATATCTCTTTCTTTCTCTTTCAAACACACTTGATATACACACGCACACCCTCGCACTCAAATTCTATTAAACAATTTTTTGTAATCTCCTAAAGTCTTGGAAATTTAACTCGATGCAATTTGAACAAATGCTTCACGTCACAAGTCAGAAAAATCAAATGAGTCTACACTGTACTTGTCAATTATCATCTAGCACTTGATAAAAACAAAATTATTTACGTTCAATACAAGCAACCCACTCAACTTCATGAACATATTTTAACATATTTAAAGATAACCTTTTCCGTTTGCAATTAATAATAATACTAATATTCCGCTTATATAGCGCTTAATACAATGTCTCTAAGCACTTTACAGATATAATATTACTCTAGTCATTGGATTTAGTGTGCACAATCTCCACTCCCTGGGGAGCATTCCAGCCAGGCATTACTTAGAGATTATTTTTCCTATGAAATAACAAAGTTAAAGCTAGCTTGCCTACTAAGAAACCAAAGAGAAAGGAATGTAATTCAAAAGCAGTTCATTGTTTAAAACCCAACTTTGAAAGATTGGTTATAATTCTATGTTCATGTGTTTGTTATGAAGGTAACTATCGAGATTGGAATGAGATTCACCGCTATGCCATTCACATGTTACATCTAGAAGATGGTACCTGTATACATGCAGGCAAGATCTGCTATCCAGGAAGGCTGTCATGGTAGGTACCGGTAGTTATAAGCTTTAAAGGGACTTGGTAACATTGTTCAGATGAGAGAAAATGGTGCTAAGGTAGTGACTTCAATGCTAGATGTATAATTAAAGATAATCTAAAAGTTTGAGTGAAAACAGACCATTATTATTGATAAAAACAGGGAAAAACTTATCTGATCAATTCCTTAATTCTCCCAACTATATTATTATAATTTAATTACTTTTTAGGTGAATGTAAATCATCATAAAGCAATGAATTGGTTCTATATACCATTCCAGACATTTATTAGTGTTGAAAGAATTTTAAATGCCTGTCTTATGTCTTATTTTCATGGAAAAACAGTTGGCAAAAGTCAAAAATGGTTGGGAGAATTTACTGCTAATCTCTGTCAGAGGGTGTCGCACAGTGACGCCTTCAAAGAAAACCATAAATATCTTTGTGGTTTGAGAATTTTCTCTGGATTTTTTGCCTGTTGGAGGGTAAGTTCAGTAGAAGGAATATAATAAGTAACATTTCATACAGAAAGTACACATTTTTTCATCAACCTTCGACAATGTTACCGAGTCACTTTAAAGGGATAGTTGAGTTCTTGTTTCAGACCGCAAATGCCTTCAAAGCGCTTGGTTATTACTCTTATTCTTATTTATGACATTTCTAGTGCTCTATTAGGGCCTATTATTGCTATGAAGGTAATTTTACACGCCAAAATGTGTGAAATTTAGATTAAATCCGATCATACCAATTCAGCTCCACTTTCAAAAAATATGGTGACCGTTAATTAATTAATTAATGATAACAATATACGGGCCCTCTCTCGTTTTTTTCAAGGGCTGGGTCAAAATGAGTGAATATTTGTGGGGCCTCCACAAATATTTGAAATGGATATTTCAGCCATCTCTGAACCGATTTTGATCTTACAAAAATGATTTTGTCAAATGAATTGTATGCTCTTTCAAATTTGATAATCAGTTTTTCATTATCTCACAAAAACATTATTTTGTGTAGATCTAGTGCAATTCAAGAGCATCGTGAGAACTGTTGAAAAATGAAACCTTTTATTGTTCATGTAATAATAATGTATCATAAGAAGGTTGCCAATTAAAGTACCTGTGCATGTTTTTATTGCTCATAAATAGAAATATAAAATTTCTTGTTTTTCAAGGACACGTTTCCACCTAAGAGGTTCACAATAGACATGAAGTGTATATGTATGTACTATGATCTTCATGACATACTAAACAACCTACGTCCGTAACTTTAATTACGTCTGTAACTTTAATTACGTCTGTAACTTTAATTACGTCTGTAACTTTAAAGGTAAAGACCAGTTATGGTCATGCGATTGCATTGTGAAAGAAACGTTATGGAATCGATCAGAAAAGGTTGATCATCTAGCATCTAGCATCTGCAAGGTTCTGGAATCGTCAAAATGATAAGAAATTTGGCCCATTCTTCGTAAAGTTACAAGCACTATACACAGAAAGATGTATATGGGACTACCCTATATCTCTCACAGACCATGAGAGAAACAAATTTACCAAATATATGAATTAGTAGGCGATTTCCCGGCAAATTTTTTATCATCATGTATTAGTCAAAACTTATTCTTTCACATGATTGGTAATGAGAGCTTCCATTTCATTTTTTGAAATTGGGGCGTTTCCAATACTGGTCTTTACCTTTAATTAACTTCTCAGTAGGTGCAGGTAACATTCAAGCTGAAGTTTTTTGTTTGTTTTGGGGGTGGTAAAAAAAGAAAATGAATTCTCACAGAATCAAACGAAAGTTACACTGAATGTTCAAGGTTACAAATAAATGTCAATCGCCATTTTGGTAGAAAATGTATACTGGCTGAGTAATAAGCATAGACAGATAAGGAAATCAAGGTAGGCCCGACACCATCTGTGTATAGTCCCATATATATCTTTCTGTGTATAGTGCTTGTTACTTTACCAAGACTGGGCCAAATGTATTACGATTTTGATGACTCTAGAACCTTGCAGTACACACCAATACTTACATGCTACATGATCAACCTTCTCTGATCGATTCAACATAGTTTCTTTCACAATGCAATCGCATGATCATAACTGGAGCTGAGCTTAATATAGGGAATGCCAAGCCTTTGTAGGAATGGGAGAAAACATACCATGAAAAAAAATGAAGGAATTATTAACCCATGGCCCCTATCCTCCACCTGCAGAACCATAATTCCCCTCCCCCTCCCCCATTCCCTCATCGCCCAGCAACTGTGTTAAAGTATATAACTTTTTCTGATCCATTCCACACCCTTTATTTCACAATTAATGCAATCGCATGACTCGAAATAAATTTTATCTTTAATACTGTCTTAAAGATGAAGTTGAGTTCTGGTCATGCAACTGCATTGTGAAAGAAACGGTTTCGGATCAACCAGAAAAGGTTGAACATCTAGCATATAAGTATTTGTGTGTATTGCAGGGTTCTGGAATCATCAAAATGATACAAAATTTGGCCAAGTCTTGGTGAATTAAGTTACAAGCACTGTACACAGAAAGATGTAAACATGTATGAGACTATCCCAAACGTGCGTGACACATGCGTTATATCTATCAGGTCCAACTAGGTACATGTAGATATGATTATTTACCAAATGTATCAATTAGTAGGCGGTTGCTCTGCAAAATTTGTATGATCTCGTATTAGTCAAAACATGTTCTTTCACATGATTGGTAATAAGAACTTCCATTTCATTTTTTGAGAGGGGGCGTTTCCAAAACTGGTTTTTATCTTTAATACTGTCTTAATGGGTCTTTGCTCTTTATTTGTAGTCTCACCACAGGGTATGTGATGCGGCCTGGAGATTACAAGGTGACCTTGACACACAGTACCTTTGATATGGTTTCTACAGGGGAAGATACGTGGAAGATTCCAGACCAATACAAATTCAGCTTTGTCTGTGGTAAGTCATGGTACAATCTATAGAGTGGTGAAGTCATCAAAAATCTACTTTTGGATTTTTGGATTTTTTTTTCATTTTCCAAAGGAGCATGGAAAATAATATCCAAATGTTGAAAACCAATTGAATATATTAAGTATTGGCTGAGATATGACTTTCTAAAAGAATAGATTTCCTATGGGAACTCAGTGTTATTTTGCTCTTGTTCATAACATTACGAGCCAGAGCAATATAACACTGAGTTCCTATAGGAAATCTATTTATTCAGATGGTCATATCTCAGCCAATACTTAACATATTCAATTCTCGCTACCCTAAATAGGTACGAAAATCTCGAAATTCGCGAGACGAGGTAATTTTCACTCTCTCGGGTCGTCACTACAACTTCCGGTATAGAGTCCCATCCCGCTGGCGCTAGCGCCTGTGTTCGCTGTGCAGAGTTTTCACGCACGCTAAAATCGATGCCAATCAGTGTAATTTGTACAGATTATAATATGCAATGGAAAGCTTCGGGCAGAATTAGTGACTTTAGCACAAAAGGCCGTTAAACTCTACCGTGAAAGAGAGGGTTGTGATCACGAACGCCTGCACAGGAAGCTGTAATGTCGAAAAGTTATCCCATAATGCAATGCGCGTTTTCAGGATTTTCCCCGGATCTCGGCAGAATCGCTATTTGGGGTAGCGAGAATTGGTTTTCGATATTTAGACATTATTTTCCATGCTCTTTCGGAAAATTAAGAAAAAATTGAGAAATTCCAAAAATGGATGTTTATGATGTCACAATATAACACCGAGTTCTTAAAGGAAATCTATGTATTCAGATGGTCATACATGTATCTCAGCCAATACTTAACATATTCAATTGGTTTTCGACATTTAGACATTATTTTCCATGCTCTTTCGGAAAATGAAGAAAAATTGAGAAATTCCAAAAATGGATGTTTATGATGTCACAGCTTCGGTACTCTATTGCTTCTGTTGTTGCCCACTGGTTTAGATTGCTATACCCCAAAATACAATTAAAAATAATAATAATATTGAATGGCTTTTGGGTCATAAGACACAAATGTGTTGAGAATATTTCACTCGCCATGCTGAATCGTGAAATATGCTCATCCCTGCCATTCAATATTATATCAGTATTATTTCAATATTAAACATTTCTTTTTGTGATGACTATCTATTTGTAGGTACAGAGAGATTCGAGTGTGAATTGCTTTTGGGTCATGGAACACAAATGTATTTCGTTCTTTTTTAAATTATTATTAGGAATTTACAGTATATACAAAGTCAACATAATAAATACAATTATCTTAGAAATGATAGAGAAAGAGAAGGAAATGAGAAGCAAGGAGAAGAGGAGAGAAATGATATACCTATGGGCCAGGGTTTGCAAAAGTGAGATGCTTCACTGTTGCCCAGACCAGAGGCATTTGAGCCCTCAATATCACATTCACTTTGAGAATATTTCACTCGCCCTGCCGACTCCTGAAATATGCTCATCAGCTTTTAGAATTAACTTGTATCACACTCAAGGCCATTCAATATTACATAATTATTATATCGAAGGGGCATTTATACTGTCAAATACCTCATTTAGAAAAGTCGTGCTGTTTCGTACACCCGTTTACACTTGTGCTGAAACATCACCGACTGAAAAGCTCAGTAATGTTTTGGTTGGTAATGCGCATGCGCGGCACTCCGATGCAAAAACCTTCCTCTTTTTGTCTTTCCTTATGTTATTCTTTGTTTCTTCCTTTTATATCACCTTCTCTTATGTTATTCTTCGTTTTTATTGTTCTATCACTTCCTCTTTCTGTGTTTCCTTATGTTATTCTTTGTTTCTTCCTTCTATCACTTTCTCTTTCTGTCTTTCCTTATGTTTTTCTTTGTTTTCATCGTTCTATCATTTTCATCAAGGACGACAGCTAGCTCCGCTCTTAAAGTCACGTGACCTAACATCGCGATGTTACAACTGCGAGCGTTTATACTTGCCAAACACGCCAAAAGATCACACTTCGATTTGGAATGTTTCGGGCTTGGCATTTTTGCCGGTAAAGCTTAGTTGCCTTGGTAACATCACTGAAATATCGGGGTCAGGCTCCGGTTTGGCATTTTGGGCGTGTTTGGATGACAGTGTAAATGCCCCTCATGTCAAAACATTTCTTTCTGTGATTTTCTCTTTGTAGGTAGAGAGAGATTTGACTGCGAGGTGAAGGTGAAGGTAGCACCGATGTTTTACATGGGCAAAGACAGAGAAGCTAAACTCTACGAAGGCTTCGTTGATGTGATCGTCAATGGAAAGAAGGGCTGGGGTATCGCTGAATACTGCTACCAGTAAGTCTACGATATTCTATCATCTTGCAATAGTACAACAATATGGTGGATGAAAGAAAGGAAGAGATTATTAGTCATGGTGGTGACTTCAATTAATACACCAATTAACACTGTGCACCCCATCATATTCTGCCATAAAATATTTAAAGGTATGGACCAGTTTTGGAAATGCCCCCCTCTCAAAAAATGAAATGGAAGCTCTGATTACCAATCATTTGAAAGAATATGGTTTGACTAATACGTGATGATACAAATTTACCCGGGAAACCCCTACTAATTGATATATGTGGTAAATTATTATATCTATCCAGGCCGGATAGATATGATAATATATATTGTAGTCCCATATACATCTTTCTGTGTACAGTGCTTGTAACTTTACCAAGAGTAGGCCAAATTTCTTATCATTTTGATGATTCCAGAACCTTGCAGTACACACAAATACTTATATGCTAGATGATCAACCTTTTCTGATCGATTCCACAACGTTTCTTTCACAATGCAATCGCACGACCAGAACTGGTTTTTACCTTTAATAGAAAAGATGATTGGTACTACAAAATTGGAGAATCCCGTTGAAAAGAGCCATAACTAAAGCTTTACGTCTTGCACTCATCAGAGTAAAACGGAAGAATGAAACAGAAAGCCGAAGTCGAACAATATAAACGTAAACTCAGAGGAACAAGGCACGAATATATAAATGTTTAAAGATAAAGACCAGTTATAGTCATGCGATTGCATTGTGAAAGAAACGTTGTGGAATATCGATCAGAAAAGGTGGATCATCTAGCATATACCTAACTATTCAGCATTGGTGTGTACTGCAAGGTTCTGGAATCATCAAAATGATAAGAAATTTGGCCCAGTTTTGGTAAAGTTACAAGCACTGTACACAGAAAGATGTATATGGGACTACGTGTCACATGCGCGACATGTGCGTTATATCTATCAGGTCCAAATAGATATAATAATGTACCAAATATATCAAAATTAGTAGGCCGTTTCTCGGCAAAATTTGTATGGTCACGTATTAGTCAAAACATATTCTTTCACATGATTGGTAATAAGAGCTTCCATTTCATTTTTTGAGAGGGGGGCGTTTCTAAAACTGGCCTTTACCTTTCATACACCTGTAGTAGTTATTTATGTCACAGAGTCCACAATATGGTGGATGAGTGAAAAGAAGAGATTATTAGTCATGGTAGTCACTTCAACCCACCAACACTATGCACCCTATCAGATTCTGCCATCAAATTTTATATTTGAGGTTTTGATGATGGTTTTACTTGACTGCTATTAAAGAAAGAATGTGTATAATTATATTTGCAAAAGTAAGCTTGAAGTCCTCTCCAAGAGACCTAGGGGCTGTATCACAAAGATCCTAAGTTGAACTTATCTCTAAGTTGGACTTAAAAATTATGGAAAGCCATTAGCATCATTGACAATATTTGTAAAAGTTATGTTAAAAGGCATAAAATGTTGTTTCAAATCATTCATATTTTCTATTATCATGGGAGATTTCATGTTTTTGATGTGGAATTTATGAAAAGTCTAAAATGGTTGAATTTTTGCTTATGAATATATTTTATTTCAAGGCTACAAATGGCTCTCCATAATTTTTAAGTCCAACTTAGAGTTAAGTTCTACTTAGGATCTTTGTAAAACACCACCAGCAAATGTGCTTTGTGCTTTTATCAAAACCTCTTCAGGGGGGTGTTTCATAAAGCTGTTCATAAATTATGCATGACTTTACAAATAACTTATATATGAAAAGCCAAATGGGATGCTCAATCAGTTTTTAACTGCATCAACTAAAGTTGAACTGTGCGAATGTAGATTAAAATTCTTATTATAACAAACATATTTAATACAAAGTATGTTTTTTGCCATAATTTGATTGAGGTTATTCGAAATATACTAGTCACACTTTGTGAAAACATCAGGAAAAACTTTGGGCATCCTATCTGGCACTTCATATTCAAGTTGTTCGTAAAGTCATGTGTAATTTTACGAACAGATTTATTAAACATCTCCCAGGCTTCAGTACGATACAGCCTCAACTCGAATGCAGATAGATTGTATAATGAACTCATACGCATGCGTCATATATTTAATGTCGTTGTTAATTATCAGCTATATTGTTCTACTTTTCCCACTCTCTCTAGTAACCGGGAAAAGAAGACATAACTGCTCCCTCCCCCTTGTCTGAGGTGCACCGAGTCCTCCTCACCTTTCACCACAGCCACCTAAGTCAAACCTGCCAGGCTTTTGGATTTCAATTGCGATGGTGATACTATTTCTTTCACAACAAATTTGCAGCCATGAATGCCATTATTGGTTGTACACATACCATTGATTAGATGGTACTGCATTACGTGGGTGATGCTAATGCTAGCTAATTTGTTTTTGTTTTCTGCCCAGGGGAGTGTTTCACAAAGACTAAGATCGACTTTAAGTTGGACTTAACTACCGGTATGGCAGGCGTTCATGCCACTGTTTGCTCTCACCATTTACTGGCATTGATCTCTCAAGGGACTTGCAAATTGTGGTCACAAATCTACAAAATTTACCTTTTTTGATAGTTCATTATTGAAGGAAAAGCATATCATCTAAAGATCATAATTGAGAGACCAATGGTGAGAGCAACCAGTGGCATGACTGGCCTGCCATAGTTGAGTCTAACTTAAAGTGGATCTTAGTCTTTGTGAAACACCCCCAGACATTGTAACATATAACTGCCTACCATTCCTGTTTAAAGGAATGATTCCTATTGTTTGGTTTCAAAACTGATGTTATGAATCCTATATTCCTCTCTTTTTCTGGTAACTTCTGTAGGAAAAGATACAAAGCACACTAAGATTCAAAGTTTTTTTTCTAATGCAAAGCATAATACAAGAATAATTATATCACAACAAATATGCAATGTAACAACAAATATAATGGAAAAGGCACGAGAAAAGAGGAACTAACTTGAAAGCAGAGCTTGTTGAAGTGTTAGTTCCTCAGATGCTGTTTTACAATAAAACATGAACAAAGTATGCTTAGAAATCAATGAATAGAAAAATATGTAGCTAAGAAATTCTTTAAAAAAAATTGGAGGGAAATAAAAAAAAAAAAATGGAGGAAAATAGTAGAAGACAAAAAAAAGAAAGATACAAAAAAGGAAAAATGATTGATTGCAAAAGCTCTAGAAAAGGGAAATTAGATCAGTAGAATGAGGGAGAAAGAGATTGAGAAAGAGATTTGAAAGTCTGCCTTGAGTATTCCCTCATGTTTGCAGTGAAAGGTTGTCAGATACTATTAAATATGACAGATATTTAATTTTTTGATTTGACAGAATTTCAAACTTGATTGGCCCAAAGGCTTCAATGCACAAAATTCCAGTTGCAAGAATTCTTATTATTTAGAACTTCGTAAAGAATAACTATACATTTGGACAAAGTTTCAGTAATGTGTTCGTAGGCCAATGTCAGTTTAAACAAGAATCATTGCCAAGCTGTGTTTTGTATAAATATTACTCGGCAACCTATTTAGCTCATCAAACCTTTCATAGTGTTTTTGATGTGATTTTAATCACTGCCTGAAATCAAATGAAGTGTACTTACAACCTTTTGCAGTGATTGAGTTGGTTGGTGCAAAGTATAAAATCATGAAATCGTAAATTGTGTCATTATGGATAATCTTCAGACACTCAGACCTGTCTGGGGTCCACCTCCTGATTTGACTCTATCAGTGAACAAAATACATGGGGGCTCAGGTCAAAATAGCCCCCGAAATGCCCCCAAAATCAGAAAAGCCCCCTTAAATTTGCATAGAGTTCGATGCAAAACTAATTTTAAAATGTTATTTTCATGCAGGCAAGGTTGATAAGTAGCCCCTGAATTTTTTTTTCCTTTTTTTCTTGGACTCTATATAACCACAGTTAAACCTGCATAAAGTCAAAGACATTAAATGTTGATTCAAATTATTCATATTTTCTATTATCAAGGAGGTTTCATGTTCTTGACGTGGAATACATGAAAAGTCTAAAATACTTGATATTTCGCTTTTGAATACATTTTATTTTAAGGCTACAAATGGCTCTCCATAATTTTGAAGTCCAACTTAGAGTTAAGTTTGACTTGGGATCTTTGTGAAACTCCCCCAGATAATGTAGTGCATTTCTTCAATGGAAAGGACCAGTTTCTGAGTACATAAATACTCAACATTCAGATACTAATCATTTTATTTCTGTGTATTTCTTAAGTTTTTTTCCCCACATTTATTGAGTTTTTTTAATTTAAATTTTACAACAAAAACAAAGCAAAATCACAAAATCATGAAATATTCATTTTCCCTCTTCATGACTTATGTAGATGATTTTAACCTGAAATGCAATTTTTAAAGACACAAGATATTTTTAAAATAGATTTTTACATTATTTTTTACAAATCACTGATTACAGAAATCCTTATATCAAAGTCATCAAATGTGCATTATACCCTCTTTGATAATCGTCCATGACTGTGTAGATGGTTCTTATCTGAAGTGCAATTTTTAAAGATTATATATATCTAAAATAAAATTTTACATATATATACAGGTGTACTTGACTATCTCTAAATCCCATTAATCAATACCTTGCCCAGATGCAGTTTGGAAATTGGTTTCTAAAATGATATCAATTTTCTTTCTCATTTCGTTTTAGAATTATGTGCTCTAGGAGCAAATCTACAGTACATTTTAGTTTAAGATATAAACTACTGTATGCATTTTTTTTGTTTGAAGTAATTTTTAAGATTTATTTTACAGTATTAGAACACAAATTCGCCTCATTGTCAGGGTTTTTTATTTTTGTAGCATGGGAATTTAACTTTATGCAAATTGTTTTATAATCATGTCATCATTTCATAAACCTTTCAAAAATGTAACTGTACTTCAAAGAGCCTATGAAATCATAAAGCTGTTTGATTTAATGAAAAGTATCATTATCACGTTTAATAGGGAAGTCAAGTCTATTTCACATTAATTTAATTATATCACAGACCGTTAAGCATCAGTATGCACCATTTTAACTAGGTTTGGAAGAACTAATGAATTCATGTAGCTCTCTCTCTTTACTGGAAACTTACGTCATTGCAGTAAACCAAACAGCAATTTAGATTTTACCGACGCATTAAGCCACTGCGTACTGAAACAAGTTGGCTCCTGTAATAGGACTATGGGAATAAGAAAAATCTATACTCTACGGGTTAATTAATTTCTGTGCAGCTATTAGATTTAGTTTGCAAGATGAGTCTTTCAATTATAGATATGTTGTGACATTCTTATCTAATATTTTGATTTTTAGTTGTAATTTAAAGTTAATTTTTCAATATGTTTTCATTCTATGAAGATTTTGTTTGTTTTTCGTTCCATATTTCAATGGTACTGAGGCTCCTTTGGGCTAAGTAATGAGTAAATTCCACTGACTGTTTTTCCCTAAACCAGCTCTATGCATATTTTAGTTTAATATCATTTTTTAAAATATTTTGTATAGATCTAAGACATCTATAAATGCTAGTTTTTAGATCTGCTTTTTAAGCCATCATCACATTAAATGTCTATGTGACAAACAGACTAGAAACTTTCATTCATATATTGCTCCACCCATGAAAATGTCTTTGGTAGTCAATTTATATCATTGTTTACAGCGTGAATCAAACATTTTGAATATCCAAGAATTATTAGGTGCTACTGTATATGCATTTAAAATAAATGCAAATTTTTTAATATTAACATTTGAATGTTATGCGAATGAAGAACAAAGAATTAAGAACAAAAAGGAAACTCTTTTAAATTTGTCAATCTTTTCATTCAAGAAAAATGAATATATTAGTTTTTTTTAGGAAGGGTAGAACAGTTGCTACAACTGTTGTAAACACCATCTTGTATATAGGACGTGGTTGCAGTACAGGTGAATTAGAAGTAAGTTTTGTTCAATTTTGGGTAAAATCTTGGAACAAGCAAAACCCTTTAGCCGAGTGAGAGATAAAGCCATAACATTAATGTTATAGACTCAAAGATAAATCCAACCTTATTAGAAAGCAGAAAATCGGAAAAATCTAGAGAAAGTTTGAACAAAAATCAAACGCAACATAAGAAAGTTGTGAATATTGGAATATTGTGATCACTATAGATGTGAGGATTTCAAAGTGGCTGAATCGGTAATGTCATTGTTACGTAGTGGCGGACAAATTGCTCATTCCTTCCAACACAAACAAATTACTTAAATGTGATTTTTTTTTTTTTTTTTTTTTTTTTTTTTTTTTTTCTTCTTCAAAATGTATAACTATGGCTGTATCTTGAGTAGTGCCCGACGGGAAAAGCGCTGAGAAGAAAAACACACAGTGATTTTATTTGTATACACAACCAATGGGAGAGTAGTCCATGTATACGTCGCGAGCTATGGACCAAATTGGCAATTTGAGATTCGCATAGATATAGTAATCTCATCCTTCAAACACTTATACCAATAAAATAATCTTGAATCTTGAATCTTGAATAACTTCCTTATTATTGTTCGGATTCATTACAAACTTTTGCAATTCTGGTCATCCTATTTTTCTGCTTCATACAAATGAACTCGTTTATAATGGTTGGATTTGCCTTTAATATTCTTTTGATAGGCTACACGTGATGATCGTGACGATTTTCTATAATTCTTGCCTTAATACATCTATTACTATGAATTGGTAGATATTTTGTAGTAAATTGCAGATCTTGAATTAGACAAGTGATTCCCAGTACGGGTAAGGGAAGTACCTTTTTCATGTCATTTGGAAGCGTACACAAATCATGGAAGAAATTTAAGGAGAGTTGTTCCTTAATTACCTAGAATGTTCAACTTGTACAGAATCTATTGTTCAGTTCATACCACATTTTCGGTACAGAACAGTAAGTATCATTCATACAAGATGGAATTTATTCAAAACACTTGCCTGTCAGACTTACAAATACGATTTTATCATTCCAAATTAATTAATAAGCTTTAGAAGTTATCTTGAAAGTAATAAAATGGCTCTGTTATTATTATTATTCATAGACTCGTCATTCGGTCTTTAAAATGATTTTATCATGGATGGGGGAACAGAGACATTTATTCAAAACACTTGCCTGCCAGACTTACAGATAAGATTTTATCATTCAAAATGAATTAATAAGCATTAGAAGTTATCTTGAAAGTAATAACATGGCTCTACTATTAATATTATTCATAGACTCGTCATTCGGTCTTTAAAATGATTTTATCATGGATGGGGGAACAAAGACATTTATTCAAAACACTTGCCTGCCAGAATTACAAATAAGATTTTATCATTCCAAATGAATTAATAAGCTTCAGAAGTAATAGAACGGCCCTGCTCCTATTTGTATTCATAGACTCGTCATTCGGTCTTTAAAATGATTTTATCATGAATGGGGAAACAAAGACATTTATTCGTAACACTTGCCTACCAGACTTTCAAATAAGATTTTATCATTCCAAATGAATTAATAAGCTTTAGAAGTTATCTTGAAAGTAATAGAATGACTCTGTTATTTTTATTATTCATAGACTCGTCATTCGGTCTTTAAAATGATTTTATCATGGATGGGGGAACAAAGACATTTATTCAAAACACTTGCCTGTAAGACTTACATATTCAGATTTTATCATTCCAAATGAATTAATAAGCTTCAGAAGTTATCTTGAAAGTAATAAAATGGCTCTGCTATTATTATTATTCATAGACTCGTCATTCGGTCTTTAAAATGACTTTATCATGGATGGGGGAACAAAGACATTTATTCAAAACACTTGCCTGCCAGACTTACAAATAAGATTTTATCATTCCAAATGAATTAATAAGTTTCAGAAGTAATAAAATGGCTCTGCTCTTATTATTATTCATAGACTCGTCATTCGGTCTTTAAAATGATTTTATCATGGATGGGAGAACAAAGACATAAATGTAAAGTAGCTACAGATATGTCGTTCTACAAGTAAACCTCATGGAGCAAATTTATATCAATTTTTACCATAGTTTTTATATGGGATGTACATGTACTTTGAGATCAGTAATATGAAATGTTGTGTATGTTTTAGTTGTCATTGTTACGTATGTATATTGAAATGAGCAATATGTTAAGATGTGGTTATAGTGAGTGTATCAATTAACAGGCCTAATATAGGATTTACCGTCAATATTAACACTTTTTTTTGCACTCAAACTCATCTTTGTGACCATAAATTTTGTCCCATGAATCTGGGATCCTACAAATTAATGTCAAAGCCAATTTGAGTCATTTGTCAATCAAATTAGTGAATGGCTAATCAATTTCAACCTTATCCGTTCATTTGCGCCAGATTTCATTAAAAAATTCGACTAACGAGGCTGCAATCAAATTCGTCTTTGCCGGAGCAACCAATTACAAGAGAGTCATTTACATGTAAATTTGTCTCATAAACATGACGAAAGATCGAACGACGAATTTGAATGCCGCTTTGACGAAATCGATTGCAAAATGACGAGACTGATTCATGCAATTGTATGTTGGCAGCCGATGATGACAAACTTGACGTGACTTTAAGGAAAATGGATGCAAAATGATGAAATTGATGAGACAAAGTTCGAAAATGAATTGCCAAAGACACTTTCGACTATGAGATGCTGATGAAGATAAGGTTTCGGGACGAAATTAAATGAAAAAAGTATGAGATTGAATGGGTAAAAAAGTTGAAAAGGACAGGAAAACCTATACTAATTGGGTAACAGTACATGTGCCGTTCTGTATGTGAAATGCCATTGTTATGTAAATGAAGGTGGGTAGAGAAGCAATTTGCAACCAACAAATCGGTAAAAAAAAAAAATCGTTTTTTTTTTTTTTAAAACATAATCATATGATCTATGTACCAAGTTCAGTGTATAAATATTGTATGTCTTGTATTGTACGAAAATACATTGGCCCGTATTCATTAACGTAGAATAAATGGGACGTCGGCCCTGTACAGTAAAAAGTAATAATATATTGAATCTGCCCGAACTTCAATCAGTCATAAAATTACAATAAAAAGTAACACACGATTAATTTTTTTGTTACGGATACGAATTGAATAAAGCTCCTTTAATTCATGGTATCTTCTTCAATCAATCGTAACTTTACAACAAAAAGTACCACGATTGGAGATAATGTACGATAGATTTTTACGATTAATTGTACGCGAAGTTTCGTGTTACAGGGCCCTGGGTCCTGTTTCATAAATCTTGTTATCAAAAACAATGGCCACAGATCTACGACAAATCTTCTCACAGCCAATCAAATGCAAGGATTTTAGTAGCTTATAACAACTATCGTAACTTGTTATTGATGACAATTTTAACTCTTATCATGCCACAGTGCTAATCCCCATTGTGCCAAGCCCCAAATCATGGAGTGCCTAGTTTATATTGAGATAATCTTATTAACGCGATGGTTCTATGAATAGCGCGTACTAAACACACAGCACACTACAATGAGCATGAACAATAACTGCTACTACGAAAGTGTGCACGGACGCACATGGCACTGATAGCGATGGTTTGCTCGCATGTACAAAGCACTATAACGATAGCGTGCATGCAGCCTCATGGCAGGCTATGAGTTAATGATACAGGACCCTTGTTTAACTTACACCTTTGATTTATGGTTTGCCAAAATGGCCCTAATGTGATCCCATTCATTTTGCAGGAAACACTGTAATTCTGTGACAAAATTAATAAACGAACTGATGTGAAGGTCATATCATGCTCCCCAGGGAGTGGGAAATGTGCAAAAATTGTGTGCGGGTAAGCCTGAATCCGACGACCGGGGTAATAATATATCTGTTAAGTGTGAAGCGCTTAGGCACATCATTGGATCAATGTATTGAGCGCTATATACAAACGGAATATTATTATTATAGGAAAGATAGCTGAATTTCATAATGGCATGATTTATGTTGTTTTCTTTTGTCCATTTAGGTCGATATGATAATTTACCGAATGATTAGGTTAACACTTGGCACTCCATACATCGGTAGACTATCTTTCCCAACTAAGTCGGGGTCTCAAACCCGGAATAAAGTTACAAGCTTATATGAATACCTGCCATTATTTCTTTGTGTGTATTGTAATATTTGTGAGATATTTCGACATCATGTATGTTTATAATTATCATTGACCTCTTTTATAATTTAAACTCTGTGTGTGATTTAAACTTCATTTATACTTTATTAAATGATTGTCTATGAAACGTGAATTTGCTTCATTATTATGTAGATATATATTTGTTTATCTCTTCAAAGCCACCGTACCCTTATTAGCATGCTGTTTGAAAGAAAGTTGAAGGTTGGTGAAAGCTTAGATAGTAGGGACTTTTAGATTCTGCACGACGAGAGCGTGGACTGACCTTTTAAGGCAATGTGACGTCCTTTTAAGGCACTGGTAGTGACGTCACATTGCCTTAAAAGGACAGTCCACGTTCTCGTCGTGCAGAATCTAAAAGTCCCTAATGTGATTGCAAAGACCTTCAGAAATCAAGCAAACGTAATTGTGATACCCTTGTGTCTCACCTTGTATAACGTACGAACGTCACAATGACAAATTACGTAATCCGAGGACGAATTCACTATTAACATGACGGACAAAGAAAGAGGACAAAATATACAGTTCCTCATTCTACCCTCAACAATTGCTGCGGTAGACAAAGGAGCATCCCTTCACTGCTAGTATGTACAAATGTGTAGAGCAGGTGTCACATGCATATTCACCTGTTCTACACATTTTTACATAATAGCAGTGAAGGAATGTTCTTTTGTCTACCACAGCAATAGTTGAGGGTAGAATGAGAAACTGTATATTTTGTCCTCTTTCTTTGTCCGTCATATTCATAGTAAAAGCAACTAAAGGGATACTGAAATTACCTATAATTCGATTTCTTGAAAGCCTTTGCTATCATGTTTAACGTCATCGGATAAAAGAGCGAATGATGGGAGTTTTTAGACTCGAGTCCACGAATTGGGAGGAGAATCTATGAAAACATTAGATTGAATGGGAGGATATGATATCGAGATAATATGAGCGAAGAAAGACAGAATGAAGATGAGAACATGTGTGTGGGCGTGCTTGTATGTGGTGTGGGTGTGTGTGGGGTATGTTAGGGTGTGGGAGTGGGTGCACTTTGTTTCTCTAAAGACGCGTAGCAATCGGATGATTTACGTCCTTTCCCGACAGACGGGACTAACTTTCGAACCTGAACAATATTTGTACATAATCCCAGGTATAACCAGCGTTAACCCCCCCCCCCCCTAATCTCTCTCTCTCTCTCTCTCTCTCTCTCTCTTTATCTAGCTCGATCTTCTCTTGCCTCTCTCTCTCTCTCTCTATCTTTTTTCTATGTCTCTCTCTCACTCACACTCTCTCTGTCTTCCTCTCTCTTCCTCTCTCTTCCCCCTCTCTCTCTCACTCTCTCACTTACACACTCTCTCTCTCTCTCTCTCTCTCTCGCCCATACTCTTGTTGTTTTCACTCCCTTTGCCCAAACGTCTACCTCCAATCTTCCGTGCGACATTACAAACAAAAAAACAGACAAATATTAAGTAAAACAATATCGTTTATACATTCTACATCATTATCTATTGACCAAATACTCTCTAATTGTATATTGTCTATGTACTTGATAGTATACTTTCAACTTGTATCAAAACTAGTACCCTTTATGACTTTGTGTAAATACATACTGTGCATCTAATACTTGATATACATCTATGTATACTTTTTATTTAATTCAACAAACCTTTCATTTCACATATTTTTGTGATGCTGACGAAGTTATTTCCAGGAAATCTTCCACGTACTCACATTTGGTATTGCCAAAATAAACCACATGTACATGTATCATGATTTGTTAAATGCCGATAGCACGGTTCCTAACGCAAATGTCATAGACACTATATCCAAAGGGATATAATATTTGTGTGCGTCTTCTGTACTTGCACAATACCGTATTGTATAACAAAATAATTATATTTGCATACTGATTACGTAACATGAAGGTTATGAAAGAACTACCGATTGTATGCAGACTAGAATAATGACATAACGATACATTTAGTACAATACAATGTATGGTGCATTTACATAGACATTAAGTTCTGCAATAAAGTTATGTGCAGCGTTTCATGAAGCCGTCGTAAGAACAAGTCCAACGACAACCCCTTGAAACAAATGTATTAAATTAAATACGGGTTCCATTGGGATGTCGTTGAACTTGTAATAATGATGGTTACGTGAAACCATGCCCTAACGTTCAACTAAACCTGTTTTTATTGTGTTCTAATACACCATCCTGAGACGACGGAAAAAAGGGGGGAAGGTTATTCTATACAGCTGCGAATCGTATAGTCCTCATGAACAATAGAATCAACTGGAAGCGGTAATTATAACCGCTTCGGTGTGAAATATTGACAAACGCGGTAACACTAACCGCGTCGACAAATACCGAACAGTTTGACATGGTCTGCTTGCATTAACCGTATCGCATTCCGTTTTGATATTGCAATAAACTAACAAGATTATGTATTGTTAATGCATGCCCCGTGTATAATACGGACAAAACACATGTACATGTAATAAACATATGAACGTATCTTCTTTTTTTCAAGCCGGGAGTGATGTTGTATATTCCTATTGTCAGAGACATGTTCATGGCCGTCAGTGTTGGTCAAACAGCTTGTGAGCGTCAAGTAACGCCCGGCTGGAATGCTCCCCAGGGAGTGGAGATTGTGCACACAGTGTGTGTGGGCAAGCACTGAATCCAATGACCGGGGTAATAGTATATTTGTAAAGCGCTTAGAGACATTTGTATTAAGCGCTATATACAAATTAAATATTATTATTATTATCATGTTCGATCATTCAAACAAAATTAACAGAAATAGCACTATTTCAAGAAAAACCAAACCCCGTTACCAACATACGATGCAACAAATCAAAATACAAAAACAAAACATGTAATTTATTCTTTAAACATGAAGTATATAATAACCTACGATGTACTCTATATTTCAAGCGCGGTTTGGAAGTACCAAATCCGTTCCTTATTTTCGTTTATAAACCATGCTTCACAATTTAAACACGTGGATGTATAATTTATTAAAAAGCAAAACTATCCCACGCGTTTGGGAAATAATGTTTGTCATAATATTGAAGGAAACAAAATGTTGTACAGTGTCAAAAACAATGACAAATATGGTACGTGTCAAGAAGAGTGTCAATTAACTTCAATCATTAATTTTGTCTCATTCTTTTTAATTCAACTTGGCAAGCGCAGGTAGAAAACGTGATAAGAAAGTTCCAGTATGTATCTACATTTTAATTTACTGAGATAATATTTCAGTTAATGCCTCTTTTATTGGTTATTGAGTTACACTGATTTTGCGTTGTGTGTTATTTTATGTGTTATAGCGCATAGAGACTTCGGTGGTAAGCGCTTTATAAATAACGTTTTTATTATTATTATTATTTGCATACTACCGATTTCAGGAACAAGTTCATCCAGCGTTCACGTTTGCGACTATATTCTATATTTCCTTTTATACCCCTGGTTCTTTGTACAATACTTCAACATTTATTATAATAAAAAATACAATTGAACTACTTTTGCTGATGCTTCTTCTTCTACTACTACTACTACTACTACTTCTACTACTACTTCTGACTATATTACTAAATTGATGTTGCTGCAGTTTATAATAAGTATTTTTCTGTCTCCTATAACCCTGACTTCTTAATTTTTGATCGATATATTGGTATTTAAAGAAATCCTTTCAACGATTTAAAATCGTTTATATATTTTGTTTTCTTTCATTTACTCCAGACCATCTTGCACACAATACACGATTACACGAAGCAGCGTGCACGGCGGACTGTACCCCACTTCAGATGCACTTAAAATTGTAAATGGCTATTACATCGGTTAAAAACAGTCCATCATTAAATAACATCACATTTGATAAATGAATCTGACCTTTATCAATTAATTTGGATTAAACTTGTGTCTTCAAAAATTGATAATATACCAAAATGTATTAATCCTAAACCAAATGTACATCAGCGTGTAAAAAGAAAAGAAAAAAAGTCCGTTTAAAAAATCTAACTAGCCAATATTCACATTCTTCTACCTTTTTACGTTCTGCATAATTTTTTTCCGTTAAAAAAAGTGTCGTTAAAGATACCAGGTTTCAAAAACGCGAGTTCGATTCAAGTACTGATCATTCTATTCCACATCACATCGGCAAGACATATCGCTAAACTTTCCCATTCCAAACAAAGATTTATTGAGTCTTTTTATCTTCAGAGGTCCAAATAATCTAAATGAACGTTTATTTAAAAAACTAAGGACTGTTTCTCAAAAACTGTCATTTGTCTAACTTCTTGGACATCCTACATAATCGTATGCTATAGGACCATTTCTCAAAAACTGTCATAAGTTTTTTATCTTGGATATCCTTCATAATCGTATGCTATAGAATTAAAACGCGTTTCAATTGGAAATCCGTGAACTGCAACACCAGACGATTTGGAGAACTAGTCCAAGGAATTACAATTTAACACTCATGCTCCATTCAACTATTTTCCTAAACGTAAAAGGGGGCGGTGGACTTATACTACCACATCATAAGTGGAAGTAACATCGATACAAGATTTCGACATAACATTGATTAATGTCTGAATAGTATTTACATGACCATTATACATTACCATGACAACAACTTATGTGTTACACTGTACATGAAGTATCATCAGCCTTTTCTACAAGTATTGCTATATGACTACATTCTGATAACACGTGATAATCATGAAATCTCTTGATTTCTCTTTAGAAATCACAACCGGAAGACCTAAAATTGATTCAGTAATCAATATTCTTATGTCTACAACAGCTTTTAAAAAGAGTAATTTAAAATACGCACCAAATTGCAGAAAGTTTGCAGAAAGAAATTCCCTTTCATCGGCCATTCATAACAAAGAAAATATAGTATATTTAATTTTAAAAAGTAAATAGTAGAATAAACTAATTTAAAAACTCAAATGGCAATTTAATTAACCTTAAAAACATAAATCAAGGCAAAAGATGTAGTATAAAATCAGTCATAAATTCAATTTATCAACTAACTCGAAAGTGTCATAAATAATGTGTAATCAAACTCAATACATGTGTCCCGAAAAGATATAGTTTCACTAAAATATGCATCATCTTCAAGATGATACATAATTTTCTGCAAAATACATGAATATATTATTTGCTAAATTAAAACAAAGAAATTGAATTTTTGCCTTTGGAAGCTGAATAAATATTCTACATGGTACTATAAGGTTTATTCACTATTTTGTTTCAGTAGAATTTTATTGAAATGATGATTGGCACATTATCCATCATCTTCTTGCAGTATTACAGGATAATATGATATTAAAATATGTATATACGCAAATTATATAATACATAGTACTATAAAAAGCAAGGTGAAACATAATTTCAAGAGTTATTTTAAAACCAAGGAAAGAGTTGTCAAGGGTTATTCATTAATGATAGTCTATCAAGCAAATCATTTCTGATAATTTCTATATTCTTTGAGAAACTTTTTTGAAAAGTTGATGAGGGGCTTATGATTATATCAAGGTAGGCCTACGTCCTTTTTTCTGCAGAATATCAGAGGAATTGGATTCGGAGAAAGCACAGAGCACAAATGACCCCAAAATATCTACAGATCCATCGAGAAATCAGAATTTCTGACTTTATAGAATAGTCACTGCCAAAGAAATAGATGATCTTCGTGAATACCGTTTATATGCCGAGTATAGACCATTTCGCAGTTAGCACATAGGTCAAATGACCCCAAATATCCACAGATCTTTCACTCATGGAGAAGTCCCACTATGTGTCTTTTAGAATAATCAATGCCAAAGTCATGTATGTGCTTAATGACAAGCTTTTGTTTGCCCTCGTGTATCTTAAGAATGTACCGTTTGTGCACACATGAATAATGATTACATAACAAGAGCATGTATTCCTGTCGGTGGGTTTTATAATCTTATCAGAAATTACCTTTATCTGCCCATGCGCAGATAGTATTTACGAAAAGGCTTAATAACACGATAATGGAATAAGTCGTCACTTCTTCCCCAGGAAAGAAACCCCCATACATTTGAATATGTTATATTGCAGCCCCTTATTAACACCAAAGTCACAATGCCATATATCTCATATTAGTGAAATATTCACGATTGACCCCGAAGTCACGCCCAAGTAACACCTCGTTAAGCCTTAAAGCCCAAGTCCACTCCAACAATAATAAACTTTCAATAGAAGCAGAAAAATCAGATTAACCAATCAAAAAAAGTCTGAGCAAAATCGGATAACTAATAAGAAAGTTATGAATTTTTAATGACATTAAAAACTTTGAAAATCACTAGACAAATTGGCAACTCACTCATGAGTCTGTGACGTCATGTCCTCACTATCCACAAATTATTTTCTTTATATTATGATGATATAAATTTCCTTTTTTCTCCTTAAGAATCTTGTTTTTTCACACCAGCATCCAAGTTAGATCAAGAGTAATATGTTTTGTGTGGATGCACTAATATATAGTAATTTTTTCCAATTAGATCATGAAAAATGTGAATTTTGATAATTTATTTATATAAAAATCAATAATTATGAATATACAATAAACAGAAAATAGTATAAATTTTTCAAAGTTCATAAAAGATTTTGTGAAATGTCATGCACGCAATATGATACAAATCATATAACCTGGGCAAAGGCATGGGGAAATCACGTTTTGGGAGATAAAAAGGGAAATTAATGAGATTAAACTATATAGAGCAATTGATAAATAGTGAGGACATGACGTCACAAACTGATAACTATTTTGGCAATTTGTGTTGTGATTCTCATTGTTCCATAGTTTTAAAAAACTTTTTCAAAAAATCATAACTTTCTTATTAGTTATCCGATTTTGCTCAAACTTTTTTTTTTGGTTTGTCTGATTTTTCTGCTTTTATTGAAAGTAAGTTGTTTTTCGAGTGGACTTGTCCTACAAGGGAGTTTATGTGCCATTTCGATTATCAACAATAATGATTTCAATGGTTTTTGTTTTATAACGATTTCTCAGGTGGTTACAGGATAATTATGTGCATTGATATTGTTAGTTACATCTTTGGAGGACTCGACGTTGTCATTTTTATAATCATCTGCAGCTTTTCGGGAATTCCCAGAGTCTTTATCTTCTGACGTCATCGCTAGGCAACGCTCTGAGATCTGCGTCCCCGCCAGAAACTTCGCAATGGTATCTGTGATGAACGCGGGGGCGTGGCTTGTTAGGGCGCCGAGCACAATGGAAGTTTTGTCGCACGAGTAATGTTCATCAGGGTTCTTTGCCAACAGCGCATGCTCGATGGCTTTGCACGGAGCTGATTGGTCGGGAGTAAAGTCAGTCCCATCCTCCCGATCCACTGTTGCCATGGCAGCGTCGAAGTACTGATCCCCATAGTCACGTGATACCAACGGGCTCAGCTCGTGCGTCATGTGATGAAGAGCTTTCTTTAACCTCCCATCTTTGTTGAAAGCTGTACAGAGTCATTAAGTAAAAATAGAAATGTCATTACAATATCGTTATCATAAAGATTGGGCTTCAAGAACGATGTCTTGCTTTCACTTTGAATATTATTTCAAAAAGATCAAAAGGACATTTCTCTTTTCACCGCACAAAACAAGGACTTTCAATCATCGTGCCGAGTTCAAAGTTTGTGATATTATTATCTATTTATCTCATATCCATCGATCACTTCAGAAAAATGGGAACATTGCTTGAACAAAAATGAAACAAGATTATTCAGCAATAATACTAAAAGTTGACTGTTTGCCATTAAAACGACAACAACTACTACAAAACAAATAACTGTCAGTGCAATCGTAAAGACTCTGCTGTAAATGGTTTTAATAGTCTCTCTATATGGAAGTTAAATTACGGGTATGTAGAAACACAAATTCAACGTACAACCGAAACAAACTAAACAGGGTGTTTAAAGGGAGTGTATCATGACGAGACTTTGTGTCTTTCCCGTCGCCCTACTCGGGGCCAATCGAGTATAATACGACTTCGGACGACGTGGCCGCAGCATTCACGTGCGTAAAACATACGCGAAACCGAAGCGTGAGGAGAATTTCGGTCTGTTTCGCGAACGCTAGCGCGCTGACCCAGTTAATCAAGTCCATTCGTTTACCTGCAGTTGTCCAAAAGAAGACGTAGATGGGGTTAACCAGTATTTCCCATGATACACTCCCTTTAAAGTGCGTGGACTTACCAGCTCTGTACTCGGACGGCTCTATGACTGATACGTGGACGCCCCATTTCTTCATCTCCAAGCGCAGCACATCACTGTACATCAGCAGCGCTGCTTTGGAGGCGCAGAAGGCAGAGAAACCCGGTGCAGGAAGCCGGTCTGAAAGCGGGAGTCAAAGAAAAAAAAGCACAACGTTCGATTTAAAGATAACGGTGAGTTCTGGTCATCCGATTGCATTGTGAAGGAAAAGGTGTGGAATGGATCAGAAAAAGTTGATCATGTAGCATGTAAGTATTGGTGTGTACTGCAAAGTTCTGGAGTCCTCAAAATTATAATAGATTTAGCCCAGTCTTGGTAAAGTAACAAGCACTGTACACAGAAAGATGTACATGGGACTACACAATGGTGTCGGGGCTACTAACCTTGATTTCCTAATCTGTATATGCTCATTATTCAGCCAGTATACATCCTTTACCAAAATTGTTTGGTAAATGACATTTATTTGTAATCTTGAACATTCAGTGTAAGTTTCGTTTGATTCTGTGAGAATTTATTTTCTTTTTTTTTACCAGAACTCACCTTTATCTTTAATTTATCTATAACTCAATATGTATACATTCAAACCTGCTTTAGTGATCGCCTGTCTACAAAGACCACCTGTCTACAAAGATTTTGTTGTTTCCCTTGAAAATGGTTTCTCATTGAAACATGTACTAAAGGAACCTGTCTACAGAGACCACTTTTTGTGCGGTCGCTATATAGTCAGGTTTGACTGTATATAGTTTTATTCATCAATACGGTCTGTAGATTCTACAATTTCTTTGACTTTGTGCACATTATTTCTAACATTATTTGTTTTTAAAAATTCATGTGGTATCAGATGGACCTTGGTTTATGTCACTGATGCCCTCTACACAACAACATCACACCACACACACACGCACACATACACACAAACATCCTCATCCACCTTATATATGGAACTCCAGGGAGGATAATGCCTATTTTATTAACATGATATAAATATATATATGCCAAGAAGTATTGGTAAACATTGATCCTATTTTGTATAAAATAATATTGTACTGCTACCTACACCTTACTCACTTGATATACCCGTAATATTGATGATTCGACCCCGTGACCTCCTGAGTAGCGGAAGAAGCGCTCTGGTGACCCTTATTTGACCTTCGACATTGACCGACCATAACTTCCGGTAGAAATCCAGTGGCATGATTTCTGATTCTGCGTAATAGCAGCAGGTCACACCGTTCACCAAACCCCATAAATCTGTCCAAAGTAAATATAACAAGAAGTCAAGTTAGACAATGACGGAAGTTTACGAAAGGTACAATGCCTAGAGGTTGACTGCAGGGGATATCAACCTCAAATACACTCTAATCAACTTAGTACAATATTAATTTCAATTGTGCACTATGAACTTTTTCATTTGATTCACACTTATCGCAACTTCGTGTCATAAGATATAAACAAGTTTGAAAGGTTTGCAATATTCTATTGATTAGTGGACCCGTGCGACATATGAATTTATCCATATATTTCATCCGAGAGTACAAAATCTATTGATGTGACTGTGACTGGTGGTAGTGTAAGCAAAAGGCACCATATACATAATCAAGAGAATATTCTCATTTATTTTTGATGAAATACGAGTGTATAAGTCGGCGGATACCGGCGCTATAGAAGATCTAGTTTATTATAGGAAATCTTTCTGAATTCTCATTTCTTTCCAAATATGTTATTGCTTGAAAGCTACATTAAGATATCAACGTAGCCAAGACCACAAATTTATTGTGTGTGTCACCAATATTATTACTGATCGTTACACTGGATCCAGCAATTACTAAACACAAAATCAACATTTTAATTTGTCGCATTTCCCTCACATATTGTCAAATCTGTGTGTTGTAAATGACTCTAAAAATGCAAGATGTTAATGAATCAGTACTGCTTTTAATTCCTTTAAATTGTCTCAAATGTGTGTGTTTGAAATGACTCGAAAGGGAAGTATGTTGATGTATCAATAAAATTCCTGATATAATTTTAATCCAAGGGAATTATCAGCCATCTAAAATGAAGGTCACTGTACATGATATGATTTCTTAACACGGATTACTTTCTAACGTACCATTTCCGTTGAGGCTTTCCCTCAATTCTTCGACAGTACTCGTCACTCTGTTATCGTCGCTAGGGTCCAGATATAGGGTCACCAGTCTGTCCGAGCATAGCTTTGCTAGCTCCTTCTCTGCTTTAGCGTCTTCTGTCAGGAAAGCTGCGTAGACCGTGAAGCCGAGAGAATCAAGATGAGCTGCCGTAGAGTGCGCTAATCCAGATTCACATCCTGCAATTAGAAAAATGCTAATTAATTGTTAATCGATTGATCATCAATAACAACAATAATGATCATAATACTAATACTAATAACACGAGAATACACCCGACGCTGGTATGTACTTATATTGAAGAATATTACTACTACTACTACTACTACTACTACTAGGCCTACTACTTCTACTACTACTACTACTACTACTTATACGACTAATACTATTAATAATAATGTTAAGATGAAGATAATGATGATGAAGAAATAGAATACAGAAGAAGATGATGGTGAAGATAAAGATGAAGAAGAAGAAGAAGAAGAAGAAAGAATGATGGTGATGAAGAAGAAGAAAAAAGAACAAGAAAAAGAAGAAGAAGAGAAAACATCAATATTGATGTTGTTTACCGGACTGCATGGAAACCGATTCTGTGTTTCCAAGTTATATCGGCAGCTCGTGAAGGGGGTATATAATTAATTGCAATGTTTGTATATTTCAATCGGTGATAGACATGCATGGCTATTGAACCTTTAGGGTGGTATTTTGAAAATCTTGCCAGTCTTTATTCAGACTTGAATCGCTCACCACTCTCGTATTAATACTAGGCTGTTGGCACAGACTCTAATTTATCACTTCACCAAAATCCATTAAAGGGCAAGCCCACTCCAAAAAATAACTTACTTTGAATAGAAGCAGAACAATCAGACAAACCAATCAAAAAAGTATGAGCAAAATCAGATAACTAATAAGAAAGTTACGATTTTTTTGAAAAAGTATGTAAAACTATGGAACAATGGAAATCACTACACAAATTGCTTATTTGCTTATTAGTTTGGTGACGTCGTGTCCTCACTATTTATTAATTGCTTAATATAGTTTAATCCCATTAATTTCCCTTTTTTATCACCAGAAACTTGATTTCCCCATGCCTATATGGCCAGAATATATGATTTGTATCATATTGCGTGCGTGACATTTCACAAATCTTTTATGAACTTTGAAGAATTGATACTACTTTCTTTCTGAATATTGTATATTCATAGTTATTGATTTCTCTATAGCTGTGTCGAATGTCTGAAGGAAAATGGTGGTGCATGCAAACTACCTGTTTATCGTGTACCCTATTTTTTTTTTCTCATCTTAACCCAATTCGCCTTCTACACCCCCACCTTAACATCTTGGAGATCATCCCCTCCAACTCAAGAGACATCGATCTCACGTCTGTAAGAATTAAGGACGCCGCTATTGTTCAGATGCCAATTAATGACGTCACGCCGGGATATAAATAGCCAAATCCAAGAGAGTGTGGGGAAAGTTAGGACCCCGATGACGTCACGTATGACGTGAATCTTCTTCTGGAGGGGTGGGTGTGTACTCTACGAGATGACAGTTTGTGCAAACAGGGGATGCGGACTACAGACTGACGTCACAAAACACGTCGGCGCAAAGCAAAATAGCTCTAAAACAAAAGCAAATTCAATCCCCAAACAGTAGCTATAACATCCATCTGTAGGTCGTCTGCTATTTTGTTATTATCATCAGTGAAAATAGAAACTGATTTAAGAGTGCTGTTCATCTAAAAATAAAAGTATATGCCCCTATTTAAAGGTCAACGCATTCAGAACGATTGTCGGGGGGGGGGGGGGGTGAGAAAAAAGAAGAGAACGCAGATGCTCCTGAAATGTATTTTTTGCTCAGTTCTCAAACTGGGGAAAGTTCAAACATATTTTGTCGGCCTAGTTGAAGGAGGTATTATCGATACATTTTTAAAGCATAATTGTGTTTATAGTTCATAGTGATCTATAAATTCCTAAGGATCACTTTAATAATCACACAGGTCAGTTCACTTTCAATGGAGAAAGATGAATTTGATGTAAACATGCACACACGCACACACACACACACATATATATTTTTGTATATCACAATTCACTCAATTTGACATCTCTCTCTCTCTCTCTCTCTCTATTTTTAAAGTTTTTTCTCTTTATGCGATTCTATTTCCGTTCCTTGTTTGTTTTCTCATAAAAAAAGTGTGTGTCTCCCTCTCTCTCTTTTCGTTTCTTTTCCGTGTTGCATTTTCCTCCACCTTCTAGACAATGTATTTTATATACAGCTCTGTCTCTGTCTCTGTTTGTCTGTCTCTCTCTCTCTCTCTCTCTCCTCTCTCACTCGATGTCTCTTTTTCTCGCTCTCTCCATCGATCTAGGTGTATTATATTATTCCTCGTAATGCTACTGCAAAGTGTTTGTGAACTGCTTGGATTCTGTAATAAGCGCTGATTATATTCCTCCTCTCCTTCCTCCTCCTTCTTCTCCTTCTTCTTCTTCTTCTTCTTCTTCTTCTTCTTCTTCTTCTCCTTCTCCTTCTCCTTCTCCTTCTCCTTCTCCTTCTCCTCTTTCTCTTTCTCTTCCTCCTCTTCCTCCTCCTCCTCCTCCTCCTTCTCCTTCTCCACCTCCTGTTCCTTCTCCTCCTCCTTCTTCTTCATCATCTTATATGTGCTATGCTCTTGGAATTAATCTAATTAGTAGCTTGTATGGGTCGCTCTGTCAAAGTAAATTTTTTTTTTTTTTTTTTCTTTTGTATTTTTCTTGATGTATCAAACTGGATTCAATTCCTCAATCTATCTATATATACAGAGCGTCCCAGAAAAAATGAAATCGAAAATTATAGATATTTTATCATAACTTAATCACAATTATAATTAATAAATTACACATATTTGTAAAGCTTAGATCCTCCTCTTTCATTTGAAGCAACACTAATGATGCATATTTCACGCATGAGTGATTAAAAACAATTTGAAGAAAGAAAAACAAAAAGTCATTTGGCGGGCGGTATATGAATTTCAAAGAGAAAATCACATTTCTAGAAAGTTCATGTTCTGCCCTTTCATATGACACCTTAATCAGGAAAGTGAGCCAGGAATAACTAAGTTCTATGTATATTCTTTTTTGTGACACCGTGTATTTGGTGATAAACATTAATGGTACGCACGGGGAGCTTAGTCTGAAGGTACAGACTTTTACTTGACTCTTTAACACAATTCCTCAAGCCTTGAGCAGAGCCTACCTCTGTCAGTCTATGGCTGTGACAGGGGCTGATAAGGTACAGAGCCTATACAGTATGCCGTCAGCCTAGTCTCAAAGTGCAGACACTGTTTGGCACCATGATTGACACGGGTATGTACCCTCATACTACGGAGAGCTGCCTACTTTCCCATCGAGAGAGCCCACTTGAACCTTCTGAATGGGCGGCTTACATTACATCATTGAAAACCATTTATACGTTATTGGAAATCAGATATCCCAGATGAAGTTGGGCACTAGTCATGGAATTACATTGCGAAAGAAACTCTATAGAAGGAACTGTGCACAGGGGGCTTACATAAGAAATAAATGTATACCGTGTAGTATTGGCATGATCAAAGTTAAAGGATAACACGACTCAATCCTGATAAATATCACGTCCAATCAACAATTATTACACAAAAATTGGTATATGGGACTATACCCCGATGAATTTTTGACCAAACTGCCCAGTTATTTATAATTGCACTGTTTGTTTGTTGTTTTTGTCGTTGTCTGTTTTTGTTGTTGGTGTTGATTTTTTTTTTCCTTGTTTTTTGGCCGAGGTGCCCCACCCGCCCCTGAATGGTCTACCACTTATTGGTTATTCTGTATTCAACGCCTGTTTCAGCCTTCCCCCCCCCCTCCCAGGTATATTTTTCTCTAGCTCATCCTTCCGCCATGTATGCAAGTATTATAAATGCAAGACCTACATTCTCGCCTCAATTACAGAGGGTAACATGTGTTACGAATGTATTCGCTCAAGGCGATTCCTGTCTACATGTAAAGGTTAGCATTTTTATTCTGGTGCATACAGATGTATAATTAATGCAATAGTTGTGTGTATATGTCTGTGCTTGTATTTTTTTTTTTTTTTTATTGTGTGTGACAGTGTGCAATGCTTGTTTTGTGCATGTGGTGTGTGTGTGTGTGTGTGTGATGTTATTAGTTTTTTTATTCACTGCTTCATTAAATGTTATCGCGTAAAGCATTCATTCAAATATTTCATTATTAAACCCATTAATCTATTCATGAATCCATTCATTCATCTATTCTTTTTTAATCTATTTATCTATTTATCTATTCATTTATTTACTTATCTCATGTATTATTTTGCATCCCAATTATCTAAGAATGATTGTGTTGACCAGGGAAAAAAAATGAACAGGCCGAAATTCATATTCAACATTCAATGGTAATATACTCATTTTCATTTAGACTTAATTATTTTTGTACGGAGGACTTCGCCTGCAAACTGAATATGCCACAAGTAGGAATACTGCTTATAGAGTATTAACATGTATGATGTAACCCCACATACCTCCCCTCCCCCCTGTTGATAAGCATCCGTTTGTTGTGAGTATGTTTCTCTAATTGCATTTTTGTAATTGGGAAATGGTGATTAAGAGACTTAGCTGTAGCATGTGCGTGTCAACATCAGATCAATTAATTGACATGTGACAGCACAAGAATTACTAGGGCAAATTAATCGTCTTATTCCCCCCCCCCCCCCCCGCCCCTCACCGTCTCTCCAATCTCTTTCTCTGCCTTTGCCTTTGTGTGTCCCTCTCTACCTTTGTTTTGGAGTAAAATCATCTCTCAATCCCGCTCTCGGTATCGCTCCCCCCCCCCCCCTCCCTTCCCCTTCTCTATCTCGCTCTCCCCTTCTCTTTCTTGCTCTCTCCCTCTATAAAATTATATATATCCATTATATATCACTCTGTCTCTCTATCTATCTATCTGTCTATCTATCTCCCCCCCTTCTCTCTCTCTCTCTCTATCTATGTCTCAGTCTATTTACCTCTCTGCCTATTCATCTATATCTTTGATATATTTCTCCGTTTTGTACAGTTACTCCATCTCTCTCTCTCTCTCTCTCTCTCTCTCTCTCTCTCTCTCTCTCTTACACACCCCATTCCCAGCATTGCCCATCTATGTGAAACTAAAGAGTGTGTATGTCTTACATGGATAGTATTACATGCAGTGCCATTCTGGTATAAATCGAAAGAAATGTCATCGTATAGGTATGTTTTACCTCCATAAAAGTCTCAAAGAAACTGTAATAAAAACGAACGAAATGCTTCTCTACTCAATCGTATCTGTAGTCTACCGAGTCATTTTTCAATTAGTAGTCATAACATATTAAAAAATGAATACATAAAAGATCGATTAAAAAATCTTATATTTCATCGATGTGAAAAAAAAAATAGTCCTTCTCTCTCAGCAGCCCGGCGTGTAGCAAGGAGTATACATGTATTATATACAAACATAAATAGTGAAAGTTGAACCAGATAAAATACAAGATTTAGATCGGGCAAAGGCGAGATGGGCATGCATGGAGCTCGAATAAATAAAGAAGACTAATGAATTGGACCTCGTAAACGACAGAAGGTTCGAAGAGGAGATTTTTAAAAGATAGAGGGATTACGGTCAGAAAAAACAATCAAGGGGTGATAGGGAGTTGGTGATGGAGTATACACTAAATATAGAGAAGAAAAGTATGGAGAGAGAGAGAGTTAAAGAGAGAGAAAAGGAGAGAGAGAGAGAGAGAGAGAGAGAGGGGGGGGGAGAGGGCGATGGTGAGAACTGGGGTGGGGATGGGAAGTGAATAAATTACGATCAACCACGGACGCTTCTAAATATCCTGTGTCGCATTGAACGCAAACAGGAATAAAATCATTTACTCGTCAACATAATTATAAAAAGTTAAAATGTTTGCCCATTATCGGCTTTGATGGACTAATGGAACAAAGATTGGACTGCCATACTCGACATTTGTCACACGTGCATTCATATAACCTCCTTCTTCCTTACAGTAGAGGCATAAAGTATGAGATCACATAGTCTTGATTGCTCACAAATCCCTTAGTGCATCGGACACATGCAAGTCGAAGTTTTGAATCACCTGGGGGGTGTTTCACAAAGATCCTAAGTTGAACATATCTCTAAGATGGACTTAACAATTATGGAAAGCCATTAACATCCTTGAAAATATTTTGTTAAAGTTATTTTAAAAGGTATAAAATGTTGATTCAAATTATTCATATTTTCCATTATCATGAAATATTTCATGTTCTTGATGTGGAATTTATACAAAATCTAAAATAGTTGAATTTTCTCTTTTGAATATATTTCATTTTAAGGCTACAAATGGCTCTCCATAATTTTAAAGTTCAACTTAGAGTTCAGTCCGACTTAAGATCTTTGTGAAACACCCCCTGGTGTCTTAATGGCACTTACGGAGTACCTGATCTTTTCACAAAAATAATGATCCACTTCTAGGCTTCTAGCCCTGTATCGCGAGGAGAGGGAGGAAATGGGCCTAGACAGAATTCACAAGAATGTGCAGCCTCATTTCAGTATTCCCTTTAATTCGGCTGATTTAGGACCGTCTTGCATGGCCTCTCTTCACCACTATACATTTGACATTACAAATGATAACATACGAATATCGAAATTGAATCAATTACTGGAAATATTCGAGGAATAAAGAAATCTAGAGAATTTCCGAAACAAGATATTGGCTTATACACATGGTTATATTTCCGTTTGGTCTACATGTACAACCAGTTCGTCTCCTACCCAATCGGTCTATTCCCATTATCGTCTACGCCCATCCCGTCTTCTATCCACATGGTCTAATAATCATTTCGACTAATAATATCACTTGGACTAATTTCCATTTTGGTCTTATCTTCAATGAGTCTACTACCCATTTGGTATTTTGCTCATTTAGTCTTATTTTTAGTCGGTCTAATTCCCAGTTCGTCTAATGCCCATCTTGTCGACTATCTATATGGTCTCATAATCACTTGATCAATATAATGATAATCAAAGGTTATTAGACGAACTGGATGTAGACCAAACAGCAATTGACCTCTACATTGGGGTGGGTGGATGAATCACATGCAATATAGAAGAAGAAAAAAATGAGCAAAAGAAAATTCATCGGGTGCCTTCCCATTTTGTCGGAGAGCTAAAAAGGAGCATGAAAAGCAATAAGGGGCGCGCTTCCTTCAGTGCACTGAAAACTAATTGCGATATTGGGTTAA
Organism: Strongylocentrotus purpuratus; assembly: GCF_000002235.5. Lineage (NCBI taxonomy): Eukaryota > Metazoa > Echinodermata > Echinoidea > Camarodonta > Strongylocentrotidae > Strongylocentrotus > Strongylocentrotus purpuratus. The sequence continues at coordinate 16,345,960 of NW_022145603.1, forward strand.
TGGACCAGCTGGTCCCCCCCCCCCCCCCCCCCCTCGAGTCTACTGCTGATTCTATCATGTTGCTTCATTGAATTATGTCCATGGTGGAGAGAGAGGAAGAAAAAACAGAGAGAAACAGATAGAAACACGGGGGAGATGGGGTATAGGAGAGGAGAGTGAGAGAAGGGGAGAGAAGGGGTATAGAAAGGAGAGAGAAGAGTGAGGGAAGAGAGGGGAAAGTGGGAGGAAAGTGAGAGAGGGAGGGAGAAAGAGAGACAGGGACAGGGAGGAGACAGAGAAAAGAGATAGAGAAGAGAGAGGGGAAGAGAGAAAGAGGGATAGAGAATATAGATAGAACATGAGATAGATGAGAGGCAGAAGCAGATACAGAAAGAGACAGACAGACAGACAGACAGAGAGAGAATCCAGACTGGAAGAGTTCAGGGGGAGAAGGGCAGAACGCAACAAGCCTAAAATGGCAGACTACCAATATAAATACACAGAGGGACATCACAAGGGATAGATGACTTCCACGCCGTATGGCTCGCGTAACCAGATACGCGCCGGTGTTTGTCTTCTAGACGTGGCGCTCGCATGAAAATGTCAAACGATCAGCCTTTCAATATTTACATCTCCCTTCTAATCACTGGAGACCAACGAGAGAAAAGAAACGAGGTTGCTTGGATGTGACGGCGACTCTTCCCTTTCAAAGGTCAAGACTATGCGCACATGCTATGAGCATCAGGTCGAACGACAAATGCAGTAATTATTCCACATAGCACCATGGTCTTAGGGCTATGTATTAACGATAAGACGTGGGGTATTTAAAGGGATCATTTAACAATGTTAAATCTGAGATGCACGGTCCTACGTGTTATCAGTGTCTGTGATATGGTGTTATTGAAGCCCTTAACAAATTGCGATTCAAAATTATCAAGAAGTGCCTCCAAAAGCAAAAACCTTTGAGTGACCGGTTTTACCATACTCGTTTAGTCCAACAGACTGTAGTGTTATGAAAACTGTTTGGCAAACGCAAAATTTAATTTCGATTTTCAATCATAAAAAATCTTGATAATCAGACAGGTGATCGGCTTGTAAAAGTCATGGGGTTCCTGACTGACCTAAAGGTTTAGAATTATCGTGGCAGCATGAGCTAAATCAAGGATTTTTTTATAGGATCTAAGACAAAGTTACCGGATCCCTTTAAGCAAAAGGAGTATATCTATTTATTTCTTCTTATTCAATCAATTCTCTCGCATCTTCAATATGGGTACGGGGTACGTGTTTTTACAATATCATTTTCGAAATGTTAAAATAAAATAATGATAGGCCTATAATCATTTGTGAACAATAGTCAGAATTGTCAGATAACACACATAACACATAAATTCTCAGGCAATTCAGGTAAGATACAGTGTGTTTGTAATGGTGTGAGTGAGATGGTCTGTACTAGAACTACCATGTATACAATGAATATGGAGATGAGCTGGGATCGTCTGCATTTGCTCGTGGCGCAAAACAATCTAGATGTCCCCCTCTCACCAAGCCTTTAAAGATAAACTTTAGTACTGGTAATGCGATTGCATTGTGAAAGAAAAGGTGTGGAAGGATCAGAAACAGTTGATCATGTAGCATATAAGTATTGGTGTGCACTGCAAGGTTCTGGAGTCATCAAAATCATAATAAATTTGACCGAGTCTTGGTAAAGTAACAAGCACTCACATAGAAAGCTATATATGGGACAACACACATGGTGTCGGGGCTAGTACTACCTTGATTTCCTTGTCTTTCTGTGCTCATTACTCAGCCAGTATACATTTTCTTCCAAAATTGTTTGGCTCATGTCATTTATTTGTAATCTTGAACATTCAGTGTAAGTTTCGTTTGATTCTGTGAGAATTATTATTTTTTTTTTACCAGTACTGGAGTTTATCTTTAAGCAAGGCCACATGTCTGATAGACGCCGAGCGACTAAAAAGAGACTAATCGCGAAAACCCGAGTGAACGCCAGAACGTACCGCCACTCGACCGCGCGTTCACCATGGGTCTCTAGATTCATCTCAGCCGCTGATTTGGGTGGAAAATAGCCAGAGTCACGAGGCCTTGTCAAAAGGCTACCTCTCACCTGGAATTGATTGACGTGACCTCTATCACCATGGCAACATGGTACTTTAGGAGGACACTATGGAAAGACAGAAGGAGACGATAGAGGAGAGGAGGGGAGAAAAATTAGGAGGAGGAGGAGGGGACAGAGAAAATAGGAGGAGAAAAGAGAGGAGGGGAAAAGTGAGAAGAAGGACGGGAAGAAGGAGAAAACGGGAAGAAGAGAAAGGAGGCTGTAAATTGAGATGTACACGGAAAAAAAGGAGGAGAGAGAGAGAAAAAAAGAGGTAGCAGAACTTCCAAAGTGAAAGAGGCCATTGTTTGTTATATATTGTTTTATTCATAACTGTCATCGAAAAATCAGCTTTTAAAATCAACCCTAGAGTAAACGCAAAGCATCTTCTGTTCTATTAAAGTGTATTTTATCTTTTTCTCTGTCCCACCCTCTCCTCTCTCTCTCTCTCTCTCTCTCTCTCTCTCTATCTCTCTCATGGAATCTATGCAATTGTCATATGAAAGACCTCAGCCTCCATCACTAGTTTCAAAAGTGCAAATATGTGTCACTGCAACTAGGGTAGAACACAGCAAGGTACATGTATCTGCCAAGAGTGTAGAGACTATAGTCCGTGCCTATACTTTACGATATGCGCACTGATCTTTTAAAATAGTGACCCAAAGCTTTACCCAAGTAAAATTGTCTTCTCTTTTCTTTTCTTTTCTTTTTTGGTCAAAAATAAGGAAAGGATCCATGTAATTTAGCCCTGTATACATATAATGCTACAAGGTCAATAGTTTTAATAATTCATTTAATTTGTAAATGAATTCCAAGGCCTCAAAACAAGGTGGAATTGCACTTCGTTAATGACTATTTTGTTATCTAGCTATCGAGATGTCCTCAGATTCTTGTTCATTTTCATTTCAGTAAAACGGAAATATCAATAACAAAAATTGAGCTTGGCCCAAAATGGGGAAGTAGAAGGGGACGACACACTAGGAATTGATTTCAGTTTTAAAAAAATATATATATAATAAAGATATCGACTTCTACGAGAGGACTGGCTGTTTTTATACGCTCAAGGGGAAGTTGCATCCGCTGCTATCACCCCGAGGAGCGCCTGGGCAGCGGATGTAACTTTCCCGCGAGCCAGTATAGAAACAGCCAGTCCTCGAATATTGAATATTTACAGCTCATTTTATGTACATGTATGTTATTACCAAAGAGGAAAAAGACCAGTCAGTCACGCAATAGTGTTTGACAGTGAAGTCTAGCAAGTAAATGGGTTTCCTTGCATAATTTGAATATTAGGACATTGCTAACGTTTAAGTTTCACCGATAGGACATACATGTACATGACATATTCATAATTCCTGCAAAGTTCTACAGAATTTAATGTTGGCTGCAAAAGGAACATAGTATCAGGGATCGTTTAACAATGTTAAATCTGAGATACACGGCCCAACTTGTTAGCAGTGTATGTGATATGGTGTAATTTTGAAGTCCTAAAAAATTGCGCTTCAAAATGGTCAAGAAGTGCCTCAAAAAAGTAAAAAAAATTAAGTGACCGGTTTTACCATACTCGTTTTCTCCAATAGACTGCAGTGTTATGAAAACCGTTAGGCAAACGGTTTTCAAAATTTGTAATTCCAATCATAAATATCTTGATAATCAGACAGGCGATCGGCTTGTAAAAGTCATGGGGTTCCTAACTGACCTAAAGGTTTATAATTATCATTGCAGCATGAGCTAAATCCAGAATTTTGTTTCAAAATCTGAGACAAAGTTACCGGATCCGGTATATAATATTAACAAAAACATATATGAGCATGTATTATGCGAATAGTTCATAGCACTTGGACTTATTCCGGCAATCCTGACCACCCATTGATGTACCGCATTGTTCGGCAGCTGTACCCATGTTTACACAATTATGATTCATATGTTGCCAATTTGAAGATTGAAGAACGACTCACTCCAAAGGCTACACTCATGAATGACAATGTTTGCGCTTAAAGGGGAGATCCGTCTATTTTTTTCGAAAAGGCAGGTGTTATAATTTTCCGTTATTGTATTGTGATATCAAGTCTTTTAACGCTTCCGAAGAAATTTAGAAATTATTACCCCAGCTCTATATACATCGGCATCTTTTCTCAGTAAACAGTGCATGTCAAATAATAATCTTTAGGTACCCGACTTACAATATCTCTGCCTATTGTATACAGTTTTATTAAGCCCCCTCCCCTTGAAACAATTTAATGAGATTTCATAGACTTTAGTTGATGAATGTTCGTAAGATACTTTTACACTGCAAGTCGAGGATAATTTCGAAAAATAGAAATTATAATCACATTATAAAATTCAAATTTACTCAAAAATGCCGGAAGCCATGTTTACGGGGTTTTTGGGGTGTTTTTTGTGGGAGGTTGGGGCACAGATCGGCTGTCACCCCCTCCCCCCCCCCCCCCCCCCCCCCCCTTCCTCTTAAATTAGCTACTGTGACTGTACCAGCACGTATGTAATTAGCACAGCACATGATATAGAATGCGATACGTCATATTGTGTTGCAGTCGCGATGACACCCACTGCAATGCTGGAATACCGAACATTCATATGATCTACACAGGCCTATGTGGTGGTACATTCTATTTTGGTTCTACAAAATAATGCTTCAGCATTGAGCAACAATACTAACCCGAGGCAAAGAGACCGGATTACTACAATATTAAAATGAGTATAAACAATTAACGTACCTTTTAAAGCCCCACTGTCGTACTAGTAACTACTTGCTCCCTCTATATAGAAAACTTCCTAAATCGGTGCCTGTTGGTCCCCCATGATCCTCTTTTTCTTATGTTAGTTGAGAGCTGAGTTAATGAGATAGCCACCTGCCAGTGACCTCGCTGTGTGGTCTAATTCCTTCTGGCCCAGTAGTATTGACGGTCTTTAAACAAAGCCTGCTATTAACAATCTGAAAAGCGTACCCGACATAGCAACAAGTAATGTATGCGGACTAGAATAACTCGTCAGTATGTACTATGTCCCCAGGAAAGAAACATAAACTTGAATATGTTTACCGGTCAATTTCCTACACTACCCGAATTCTTAACTTAAAGCCTTGACAAAACACTACTCCTAAACCTAACCCTATACGTTCTCCAACCACTTGGTTATTGATTGGTTCCCTAATGCTAAAGATTTCCTAAATCCCAACCCTTCCACTACTTTTCTGCTCGAGGGAGCTCTTATAGGATTTGGTTTTGAATAAGTGAGATATTCTCAAAGCGATATATTGAAATGTGTCATTGTTTATTTACCAGAGCTCTTCGGGAGCTTCCCAGAGCTAAATAGGTCACCGCTCCCGTATATTTTGTTCACTACCACTAACCCTTTCCTATACCAAAATATGAGTTTAATAAATATGCGTTTAATAAAAAAAAAATATGGAAATGCAAGCATTGCTTTGAACACACAGAAATTTGTTATGCCCGACTCATTTTTCCTGATTGAGGTGTCATATGAAAGGGCAAAAGACAAACTTTCTAGAAATGTGATTTTCTCTTTGAAATTCAGATATCGTTCGCCAAATGACTTTTTGGTACCCTTTCTTCAAATTGTTCTTAATCAGTCATGCGTGAAATATGCATCATAATATGATGAGTTGCATCACAATCATGAAAGAAGAGGATATAAGCTTTACAAATATGTGTCATTTATTAATTATAATTGTAATTAACTTGTGATAAAACATCAATAGTTTTCGGTTTCGTTTTTTCTTCTGTAATAGTATATGTATATTTGTAAAGCGCTTAGAGACATTTGTGTTAAGCGCTATATAAAAGCTAAATATTATTATTATTATTATCTATAGTCTGCAGCCACAGACCCCATTTGACACTTAACAGAATTTCAAAAAGCTTCGAGCCTAGTCTATAACTATGCCAGTCTCTGGTTGTGTCATATTTACAATACATGCTCTATGGATACAGCGCAGTATCCATAGTCTCTAGATTCAGACCCTCTGCTTAGGGTTTATGCTTACAAAATACGAGCTACATGCTTGTCCCATGCATACCCTTTTGAGTATGGTGAACCCAGTTCTGCCCAGGGGCTATATCATGCTTGGTTGTTTGGCTCATAAATAATCACTTCCTCGAACTGCAATCTAAGATAAATATAAGATAGGGATAACTAATGTACTACACGATAAGGAAGTGTTCGATCAAATAATTTATTACACAAACAGTTTGCACACACCGCATACATTAGGTCTTCGTCATGATGCATACTGCATAGACTTAAATGTACAAATATACATGCAGATGAACTGTATCGTATCTTTTTGTGTAAACGTGAAAATGAAACTTTTGTTTGTTTGTTTATGATTTATATTACAATATCATCTGATATAAAACAGCATATCACATCACATTGTACAGAACGACTACGATACTATACATTCAATAGAGGCCTCAAAGGAGATAGTTACATACATGTAATATGTTATTAAAAACACTACGTTCTTTTACCACGGATGACAGGTCCGTGCTTATGATATTTGAGGATATGTCGTAACATTACCTAGTCCATGCAGTAAGACTGACTAGGGGGTGCATAAACGGCACATGTTCACATTCTCTTTACAACCTGTTTAGTATACTACCGTAAAGTGTACCCCTTTTCGAACCAGATGCCCTTGACAAGGTACAACCAGAGAGAGAAAAAAGTGGACAGTATTTATAGTTTCAAATAAATATTTTGTTACAAATGCATCTTTTTTAATTCTTTCTTTCTTTCTTTCTTTATTCATTTATTTGTTTATTTATTCATTCATTCATTCATTTCATTTGTCAGATATGTTTAGATATTTTTGCGGAATATTATCGAGCGCCCCCCCCCCCTCCCCCACCTTTACAAAATCATTTATTCACCTCTGTGCTACATCACCGTTGTACGAAATTAAGTTTCGATGATACATTTCCTGCTACAATTTTTTGGAACTCATTAGGCCCTTATTTATTGTCTCAATTTTGGGAACGTATTATGCTTTAATAACATAATATAGTCTGATACTGTAGGGGACCAAAGATTAAAAACAATTTCCAAAAAGCCTTTTATCAAAATATAATATGATGAAAAATGTGACGGAAATATCAAACCAGATTATTCCTAACGCTAACAGGCCATTTAATTAATCTCTTTTTTCCGAATCACCTTATCATATGCCACCATCACTAATAATAATAGTCCAGTTTTATATTGCGTTTGAATACATCGATGATGTATCTCATCGTTTTACAGATACATGTATATTATATACACCCCGGTAATCGGCTTCAGGCATGTCCGCTCAAAATGAATGCGTACATTCTCCACTCGCTGGGGAGCATTTTCATCGGGCGCCATTTTACGATCATAACGTTGAGCGAACTACAATGACTGTCGCATCCTCCCGGGTACCAATACACCTGGGTAGAGAGTGGTTTAATGTCTTGTCAAAGTGTGTTTGCTGGGATTCGAACCCTTCAATCCTTTTATCATATAAAATTCTGAGAAGATATAACTTCAACTACCAAGAATAAATCCTAATGTCAGTGACATTTCATGAAAGGAAGTTTTTAAATAACTATTCCAACTTCATGGGAACAGTGTATGTAGAGTTGTAGACCCATCACAATGTTCACCTCACCATATTAGTATACCACCATCAAACCATTTTTCATTTATCTCTTGAACACTGGCCCATATGGTTCCATATTTGATAATGCTTCCCTCCCATCTCTATTATTCTCGCTAAACATACATCTTCAAAATATTGCAGGCGAGGGGCCCCTAACCGACGCAGAAAATCAGATTAAACTCATCGTTTTAAAAAATCAGCTTCATAAATCACTGGCAAATTGATCTCGTAATTAAATGCCCCGCGCTCGAGTAGAAAAGCTGGGTATAAGCCCTTCCAACGAGCCCGAGGATAAATAATGGTGATATCATGGACTATACTGAGCCGATAATTTCATTACAGACAGTGTTTGTTGCAGTGTTTCGAGGAGGATAGCAAATAGGGTGCCTGTTAAAGGGTTATCACGTTTAAGGTTTAGCTTAAGACGGTGGTCTCCTGCATTTTTCAATTTTGAAATGATTTGTCAACTATATGTTTTTTGAAAAGTATGATTACTTAATATATTTATATTATAGGATCGTATATCTACTTTTACTTTTTTTCATAACATAATGTACCTTGTATGTATATCACTTTCTACTACATGTTGAAAAATTTCCGAAACAATTAATTTTTTTAATCAATTGTTTACATGTATAGGCCTATTACTAGTAATGTTTTGAGTCACTTTTGAATAAGGGTAATTAGGCTATACTTTTTAATTGTAGGTTATATGACAATCTTAAGAATCTTTGTCTATTACGAAAAATATGCGAGGCGCTGGGAAAGGTTTGCCCCATAGGCCATCGTCAGTTCGTGATTGGAAATCAATGAAAGAAAATCACTCAATGAATTAGTGATCTCCCATTGTGTCCAAACGAAACATTGCTTCATATCTGTTACACAGAAATATCTCACCGAACGCCTTATAATTTGTAGTAGTTAGTGGCCATGTGATTTGTATCATAATTCGCGGACACTCAAGTTTATTGAATTACCAATTAATGTCTTTGTGAGTGCAAAGGTCTCTGAAGCAGCGAACCCGTAGTCCCATCATAAAATACTCTAGCCTGCATAATATGTATTGAGGTTGCGTGTTTTTTTTTTAAATGCAGAAATATAATCAAATGACCCAAAAACTTAAAAAGTCAAATTGTATAAATGTATATATTACATTTAAATCACTCTTTTTTAATATTGGAATTTATTTTGTTTTGAAGTATCTGTGTCCGTTAAGAAAATAAGCGAAAGCTGATTATGTATGATGAAACTTCCATAAGGCGGTATGCTATAGGTCACAATGCACTTACTACACATGACCTGTCTGTCGTAAAAGTGAAGTCCACTCTTGGTGACTGATAACACGTTATTGGGTAAACACGAGAATGGTGTCAGATCCCCCATGAAACCCACTACTATGTCTTTAAATCACTTCTACCCTGTCATTATTATTCAAGGAATGGAATAGCAATGTTTCTTCTGTATACAAAGACATGGAGGGTTAGCAGAAGCATCAGTGTTGTCAGTGTGCAACCATGCTAGTGTATAATTATACCCAAAAAGAGTTCAATTATTCTTCTTTTCTATTTTTCCACGAACCCGTTTCTTGTTTTACCATTATTCTGATTGAGGCCGCGTGTCTCTGTTCGATTCAACTCCAGTCCACACTTCACTTCACAGGCTAAAAATCGTTTACCAAAATTCATACCATTACACTGGCATCTAATTTCTGGATAATGTACTGGTACTGTGGTACACAGTACACAGGTACTATTATTATTATTTAACAACCCGCAGAAATTCATAGTAATAAAGTAGAATTAGCAACGTGTACGGAAAACTGCTATCATGTTTCATACCATCACACAGAAGAATAGAATAGCGGCTTGTATTACGCTGTGATTTGTTAGGTCCCCTATAACCCCCCCCCCCCCCCCTCTCCTTGTTTTGCGGTCATTATTTGATACTCATATGGGTTAAAGGTACTATGTCCCATTTGCAGGCCAAAAAATGAAAAGGTTAAATTCCAACGGCATTTGAAAGACAATACTAATTTAAAACTTCCCTCAAAAGGTGGGGCTTGAAAAGTGGGAAAATAACGACTATTAGTTGTCAAATCGACTTAGGAGCTATAGAACCAATAAGTAATAGTCTTTGATTTTCAGACCATTGTACCGAATGGTCATACGTTTTATGCTTCGCAAAGATTCAACCAGTTTAATTTTGGCCATCACAAGAAGTAGGTTATTGATGTAGACAAATGCTCATTCACAGCTCATTTTATGTATGTTATTACCAAAGAAGAAAAAAGCCAGTCAGTCAACGTTTAAATTTCACAGATAGGACATACATGACATATTCATAATTCCTGCCAAGTTCTACATAATTTGAGATTGGCTGCAAAAGGGACATAGTACCTTTAATATCGATTGCTTTTGGGTAGACCAACATGTTAAATCTTAAACTCATGAGTCATAATAGGCATAATGCTTAGGAATGCCTAAAAATAAGTAACGCAGATTATAATGCTGAAAGGTGGAAATTATTATAGCGTGCTTTGTTCTTCCCTCTTCAGCATAAGTGTTTTGTATTTAACTCTGGGTAGCATGGTTCTGTGAAGTCCTCATCGGCTTGACTATATATCTATTTTGTAAATTATGCACAAAAATATCTAGAAAGCTTTAATCTTCTCGAACCTATGGAACTTAATTAGCACTACTATTATGCAAAGGTGTATATAAACTAAAAACCATAACTTTGGAGCATAAACTTTGTCTTGCAGCACAAATAACTAATAACATCCGAGAGATGCGTCTGAACCCGTGTCAGAGATAGACCAGATCAAATCCAATGATTCCAAAATTTACATTAAACTAGAAAGGAAACTATGATTAAAAAATTGCCCTAAGACGTTCAATTACAAAAAATAAGTGAACTATTTTGAACAAAATTGTTTTGCACATCACAGTTGCAGCTCTGCATGGTGATCACGTGATTTTTCTTTGGCCTCAAATAAAAGGGGGTTTCCCTTTCTCAGTAGGAGACACTACTGTCACTTTACGTCACAATCGCTAACCAAAATCGTTGAACAGTACCTTGTTTGTCATGCATCACCCATAGTCTGCAAGCGCAGACCCTTGTAAGTCGTAGAAAGTGAAACAGTGTCTGAATTAAGAGACTATAATGCAGACTGCGGGGTCTAGTGCTGCACTCTACATGCACTGTACTATATCTACTCATAACACAGTCCGTGAAAAGGTAGACCTAGGCTCAGCTCAATGCCTTATGAATCGTGTATAATGTCAAATTAGAGTATGTGCCTACAGGTAGAATACATATCCCCTGCCTTTCACCCCCCCCCCCTCTTTCTCTCTCTCTCTCTCTCTCTCTCTGTCTCTCTCTTTCTCTCATAATACATCAGAGCGATGAACTCAGACTAAGCCAGGGGGTCTCACCTAAGCTAAAAGGAATAAATCAATATGCTATGCACAAATGACTGAACATCTAAATCTGTACAATGGGGGCCTACATGCATGGAGGTCCTTCAATGTATGCGTAGTAGGCATATCCATTTTTTTTTTTATATGGGGAAATCTATAACCAAATGTTGAAATTTCGGCTCGAACCTGGTAATTAATTAAAGATCTCAAGCTCGATTGAAATTCGTCAAATTTAAAATGCCTCCCAAGATGCCCACCATTCGAAGTTAACCTAACATCGGTTTGCATGGTCTGATATAATAGATGACATGCAGATTGCAGAGATATTATTACAATGAAATAATTACAAAAAGCAGAAAACTGGTAATGGTAAAATATAGGAGTCAAAATGTGGGTTAGAAATCCTGCATACTCTCCTTGAAAAAAAATTTCGATATAGGAACGCGTCAAGGAGAACTAATAGTCAAGTATTTCACTGTTGTAGTCCATTGCTATGCAGAAATATTGACAATTATCTTTCCATTGACAACATATAATGTTTCAGTGAGCGTCATAAACATTTCGAAAGAGGAGATGGCTCATATAAAACTGATCTGTGAAAATTGACATATGATATCATAATGGATTTTGTTTTCGTCATGAACACGTCTCAGGGAGAGTGGAAGGGACAGAAAAAAGATGAAGAGCTGACAGATCAATTTTGACAAACAAAATAAATCACCAATCATTATTTACTACAATGTCTTTGAGTAACAATATTATAATTATTATATCATTCTAATAAAAAATTATAAAAAAGGAAGAGGTCTGTAGGAAAAATATATCAAATTTAAATATTATGCATAATGCCATATACCTCTCTTCAATAGTGTCAAGATAATATTCAGCTTATATAGTTTTTTTTATATATCCTATAATTATGTCTGTAGGATCAGATTGATCAGATGATCATGATCTACTAGAGATAATTATTACAGATACTAGCAACAGATTGTATAAAATAATGAAGCAAGGATATATAATATACGAGTCTGGTAGTGGTACTAAATGTACCAGACTCGAATAGCATTCATGCTATTTTATGGTTCCTTTTATTGGTTAATTTATTTTGTTATTTATTTATCAAAACATCTTTTAACAGGATAACATTGATCAGCTTGCAGGCTGTTTTATATAATGGTCCTGCATATTAAAGGATGAAAAATACAAATTCAAGAGCTGACAATAAGAGTAGTTACAAACAAAAGAGCAGTTTTATACAAATGGTAAAAAAAATGGTAATGTTATTACATAGGCCCTATAAATATATGTAGCTATTGTTATGTGTTTATTTTTGGATAATACATTTCAGGTTCATGCTGAATCATACATGAATTTAGATTTCACTAATACTAGAGTACCGATACTGCTTATGCCCTTTGCATACATGCAATACATATTTTTCTGGGATACTCTTTTTTGTACTGTCACTGTATATGCATTGTCCAATATTTCTTACCTGTCACAAACACGGCTTTCCCTCTCGGATTCAGGCATTTCTGGGGTAAATTCCTGAACAGATAATAACAAGCGACTGCAAAGACCGTCACTCCGCAAAATCCTCCCAGAAATAACTGGCAAAATGGCTGAGCGATCGTAGGCAAAAGCACCAGGAAAGTATAAGGGAACGCTAGACGTAACTCCTCCCGGAGGTAGCGGCGTAGCACGGCCCCGTTGAAGCATAGCGTTATTGCGGAGTAGCAGAGCAGTTTCAGTGGAATCATTGTAGGTATACGTGGAGTTGCAATACGGAAACAAGCGTGTAGACCTTTATTTGCTCATAGCCAACAAAGGGGTGCCTCCGAAATGGGATATATTCCACCAGTGAACTATATATTCCGAGGTTATATTCCAGTTCGCTTCACAAAAAGAATGTACTGGTATAAGTACTCAGCCAGGAGGGTTCCTAAGTATGCACCCTCAACCCACACGAAAACATTGATCACTGGTCAATGTACAAAGTCGTGAACGATAAATCTTTCGCTCTCCTGGTGCGGGTTTTCGCACTGTACTCGAACACGACAACGGAAAGCGAATATGGAATAATAATCATATATCCTCTGCTTGAAATATTACCGTTGTGCGTCGTGTACCATGAAAACCCCGTGTTTCATTATGCGTTGTAGAAAACCGCTTGGGGGCAATCTAACCATACTGTTCCACTGTTCCAAATTTTCTTAATCAATCTTCGGTTTTATGATTTCTCGCGGCGCGCGGGATCGAGCGTCGCCCACCGTTTTCGTACGGGATGAAACGACTGTGAACGTCGCATGTATAGTATACTCGACGAGGAGAAGACAGTTTACACAAGTCTATTCACAGCGTGCAAGGTTATGGCCATGTTAATGAATAGACCAGTCCAGTGTCGGCGAGACGTATGAAAGGAGAATAGATATATTAGTCTAATAACGCATACCCGTTTCAAATTGTAATTTGATTGCATTTGTTTTTGACTCGGACACAAATAATTATGTAAGTTGATATCCCGCTAATACCGATACACTGGTGTAGGAATATCCATTATACGTAAAACGTGAATAAAATTCTTCCTTGAACAAAATTTTGGACGCATATGTGATATTATTTTCATCTCTTTTCCCTATTAAATTACAGGTCTCGTGTGGGAATTTCTAGAATTTGGAAATTAATCATACAGTCATCTACATGATGTTAGTGAAAAATATTTAAAAATTTTTAAAAAATGAGGATGCTCAACTTTGACAACATTTCGACGGCGTCTCTGGAAATTGTAAAGGTGTCAGGAAGTTCAGCTACCTCTTTCATCTTTCCTCACCCCTGTATTTATAAACATGTATATGTTACTCTCTCTCTCTCTCTCTCTCTCTCCCTCTCTCTCTCTCTCCCTCTCTCTCTCTCTCTCTCTCTCTTTCTCTCTCTCTATCCCTCTCTTTCTTTCCTCTCTCTCTCTCTCCCTCTCTCTCTCTCTCTCTCTTTCTCTCTCTCTATCCCTCTCTCTCTTTCTTTTCTCTCTCTCTCTCTCTCTCTCTCCCCTCTCTCTTTCTCTTTATATCTCTCAAATTGATCTCTCCGATCACATGTGCATCATAATTATCTCTAACTTCTCAGATCGGAAGGGTATACTAACGGCGGCTGCTTTCTGCCTCTCATATTCACATAAGTAGATCATTCATAGTACTATTTTACCGTAGACAGAGTGTGAGTAATGTTACATCACATGTTAATTTCCTAAGTAAACCTATGTACCAAAATATACTTCCTAGTTGCTTTTAGAATTAATATTCCAGACGTCTATTAAGATTGTATGGCGATTTTTTTTTTTTTTTTTTTTTTTTTTTTTTTTTTTTTTTCCAAATCAATGTACGGGGTTGCCCGATACATGAAAATGTCCTGTCCTTTGGAATATGCTAGCCTTGAAGAAAAAAAATCTTAAATACATAGATTTTATTGATTCACTATCATTAGGATGATGAAATTAGAAGCAGGCTAGTAAAAGTAAGTTGAAGAAGTAGTAGTAATTATTATCATCATTAACATCGTCCGTATTACCATTATCAAATTATTGCTTTTATTGTCGTTATTATTATTGTAATCATCATAATTGTCTTAGTTGTTGATGTCATTATCATCATCCTCAACAACATTAACCTCTCATGCAATTCTTATTTGAAATCGGAACTGATCATTAATTCGTAGTATGGTTATTTCAATCACCGATGGAATCTGAAATTTGAAATCTGAAAGCAGATTGCGCAAAAGATGATGACAGTGACAAAACGGTTTTTTAAAAGAGCCGATAAGAAAACTTCCGGGAGATTCTAATCATTTGAATGCAATAGCGAAACGTCTTGGCTATCATCTTTACATAGATTAATTGTGATATTTCCGATGGCTTTCATCTTAGCCTACAGTCATCATCTTCTTCTTCATCATAATCTTCTTCATCATCTCCTCCTTTTTTTTTCTTCTTCTTCTTCTTCTTCACGTTACTATTGTTATTATTATTATTGTTATTATCATTATTATTATTACTATTCGTCTTCTTCTTCTCCTTCATAATACTATTATTATTATTGTTGTTGTTTTTATCATTATTATTATTACTGCTCGTCGTCTTCTTCTTCTTCTTCTTCTTCTTCTTTAGCGTCTTTCTTCTTCTTTTTCTTCTTCTTCTCCACCTCCCCCAAACTCATTCCTCTTATTTCTTCTTTTTATACTCCTTTCTTCTTCCTTTTTTCTTTCTTTTTTTTTTGCTCTGCTTTTCATAGTTTTCAGTAAACCTTGTCGTCATGTATCAACCCAATGATATTGGTATGTAAAACGCTGAGAGTATTTAATTCGTAACTTAAATCTTAATTAATTTTATTGCCAAAGCCCTTTTAGCTCTAAGCGTACTTTCTACCAAGAACTGAAAATCGGCTTCTGCTAGCTGCAAGTCAAACTTTACCGTCCGTTTTAAACAAGATAGGACGGATGATTCATCATTATACACAAAACCATGACAAAACAACTCAAAGAACATTTAAAAATCGATTTACAAGTCACGTCGGAACGAAACCGCGTAAGCGGATTATCGTGCGATTGAAAGACTTCTTAAGCCGTTGTCCGTCAATAGATTTATTCTCTAGTTCGTAGAAAGTACATCATCCCATTATGATGGCTTGCAGATTTTGAGAAGGACATTGATGGAAGCCCTTTTACTTTGTAACGATTATCATTCTTCAGCTGTAGTGAAGAAATATCCATCCAGCGTAAACACTTCACCAAATTTGTCTCAGACGAGATACTTTGTGACGATATTTACGAAACAATTTAAGCCAGACTGTCCTAACAGCTACTAGCTCCCTCTATATAGAAAACAATGCCTAATCGGTGACCATTGGTGCCCCATGATCCTCTTTTTCTTATGTTAATTGGGAGCTGAGTTGAAGAGATAACCACCTGTCCAGTGACCTTGCAGGGTAGTCTCATCCCTCCTATAAACTAGCACAGATAACCTTTAAATACGAAATTCCAGTTGAAATTAATAATAATATCGATGATATAATGACAATATTTATATAGCACACATAATCATGCGTAATCATCTCTAAGAGATGCTCAAGTTGCCTACAAAATAATTTATATCAAGAAGCTCCAAAGCAATCCAACAAAATGTTATGTATTCAGTGATAAAAAATGTTGTTTATTTTCTTCGTATTTTATTCAATTTATTTTAAATCCGCTTTTCTTTTATTGTTGTACTGTTTAATTTGTAATGCGTTTTATTGAGTATTGTATATATTGTGTATGTGATTTTTTTTTTTGTGTGTGTGTGTATGCATGGACTTGCAGAAGTACAGCCGTTGGCTGAAGCAAGTGACCCGTGTTGAAATAAAATAAAATAAAATAAAATAAAATAAAATAAAATAAAATAAAATGAAATTTGATTATCACTGTTATTATCATTATTAGTATTATCATTGTTATCATCACTTTAAGGTTTGACCTATTGCCTCAGACTTGACATTCTAAGTAAAAACAGATCTTACGTTCTGTTACCATACACTGAACTATCACTTGAAACTTTTTTTTCGCAAATTGTTCACGGGGGGCACCTGGGGCCATGTGACATAAGGTTGGCACGTCTCCTAAGGCCCCCTTGATCATTGAATGAAATGTAAAATCAAGAGCATCACGCCCCACCCCACCGCTACCCCCCCCCACACACACACACACACAAAGATACAGACGCATCAACATCCGGCGTGGGAGTGGGAGTGGGAGTGGGAGCAAGAGGTGAGATGAGAAGTGATGAGAAAAATAGCAATTTATTTAAAACTATTTATTCCTTTACACAAAAGTAAACATAATAAGATCAATTATATACCTCACTTAAGTAATCCAGCAATCTGATTGGTCGAAATTGCATTCATAAACTTTAACTGTTCCCGAAAATTCCCAGTAACCATGGTTAAACAGTTCTAAAATCCTAATAACCATGGTTACCAGGAAAATAGTTCAGTCTCCATGGTTACCCCATAGGTTTACATGTTAAAAAATGGTCTGAGCGATCGAGGATACCGTACGTGTGCGAAGAATTGGTCGGTTATTTCAATACAATTGAATCTCGATCGATCTTACCGACAATTTTATCTTGCATTGTTGACATGAAGACGAAAATAAACTTCCAAAACAAAAAAAACAACATCATTCTGCCGATAGATCTTGATCTAAGTTCGTGCCAAATTGTTTTTAGTTACATCACCTTTTGTACGCAAGAGATCGAATCCCATCTTCGACAAAAGTTTTTTTTTTTTTTTTTTTTTTTTTTAGTCTATTTTTTTCGGCATATAAAAGTATTAATGACTGCTTTAATATTCGAGAAATAGTTTTTTTATACGCTCTCGGGAAGGTTACAATTCGGCTATTGCCCTCGGCACGCCTCGGGTAATAGCACAATTCTAACCTTCCCTTGAGCGTATAAAAACAACTATTTCTCTCAAAGCAGTCATTAATACTATACTAAGAAAGGTAAACAAAACTTTAAAAAAACGATGCATCTGAAAAAAAAAAGGTTCTGACAAGTGTGAGACGGGTCGCGCCCTCCATGTTTTTTCGGAAGTGGACATGCTACGGTCTCGTGTACTCTGTAAATGCTCCGGAAGTGATAAATCAATGATCGAAGAAGCTTTAATCCCCATTTGTAAATGGTCTCTTTCAAGGACACTCAGGCAAATCATCGACTCTGAGCAGACCAACAAATGGTTGCATTGATCCCGGCTAAAGACTAAAGCTGTATGGACACTTTGCGTCAAGAGATATATTTAGGAGTAGCAAAAGTCTTGTTTAGTATAGGTCATAACAACATTCATAATGTATGACATGTAACATTTTGAAGAGGGCGGTGACAGGATAACAAGAAAATACATAAGTATCAAGTGATGTGTATGTGGGTGCGCGCGAATGTGCGTGCGTGTGTGTGTGTGTGTGTGTAGATGTGTAATACAATTTCAGACGTGTATACTTATTATTGATTACATGTAACGACACCAGTCGAAAGTAAATAACGAATAGTAGCTATATGACAATTAACACAAAACCAAACACATGATTATTTCTGCATCAAACTCATACTGGCGTGACACTCGACTAGCGCCACACTTCTCATGGCGCCAATCTCATACTAGTGTCGCTCTCACCCTGGCGACATTCCCATCCTGGCCTCATTTTCAAACTGGCGCCATTTTCATTCTGGCGTCATTCTCATTCTGGTGCCATTCTCATACTGGCGTCATTCTCACACGGGCCTCGTTCTCATACTGGCGCCATTCACATCCTGGCCTCGTTCTCATACTGGCGCCGTTCTCATACTGGCCTCATACTCAAAATCATACTGTCCTTATTATTGTACTGGCGCCTTAGTCATACTGGCGCAATGTTCATACTGGCGCCGTTCTCATACCATGCAGGGGGGGGGGGGGGGGGGGAGGGGGGGTAAGCGGACACTTTTTTTTTTTTTTGGTAGTCCAAAAAAAAATGGCAACGACTCAGCCAACCGAAAAGTCGCTCAGTGGGGGGGGGGGGGGGGGGGGGGGGGGGGGGGGGTAAGCGGACACTTTTTTTTTTTTTTTTGGGGGGGGGGGGGGGGGGGGTAAGAGGACACTTTTTTTTGGGGGGGGGGTATTGAAATTTGAAAATTTGACATTTTGCTCCGTTGGGGGGGGGGGGGTTAGGTCATCTTTTTTAAGGTCGGCCATGGGAATATTTTTTTTTTTTTTTTTTTTTAGGGTTTTAGGGAAATTTAGGGGGGGGTTTACACACAAAAAATTACCAAAGGGGGGGGGTTAACCCCCCAACCCCCCCCCCCCCCCCCCCTGTGTACGCGCCTGCCATATTATACCAACGCCGAGCATATTCAGACTAGTGCCATATTCATACCAGATCAATCTACCAGCATCGTTTAGATCCCGCCCCCCCCCCCCCCACTCAGTGTTATTTAGGGTACGCATATGCTCGTTCCCTATTTTTTAAAGCACCCCCTATCTGAGGACTGCCAACATTTTCGAACCCCCCTTTCGCGGGCTTTTCGCGGCCTTTTCCTGCTTTGGAGACCCCCCCTAAATCAGGAAAAATGCTCAATGTACCCCCCTAAATTCGGAATAATTTCTAAGGAGTCCAAAGAGATGAGAAAAAAGAAGAAAAAACACCCCTTTTTTGAAGAAATCTCCGGGTGAAAGTCAAATACACCCCTTTTTTTACAATTCTCGGGCCGGACTTTGTCGCACGAAAAGTACCCCTTTACCGGACATTTTGGCAACACGCATGCGGTCATTCCGACCCCTGAGTGGGGGGGGGGGGGCCGGGGTATAGATACAATGGTGCCACTACATTTTTTCCTTTTCGGCACCATACTCATAATGGCCCCTTAATAAAGCTAGCGTCATACCCACTCACATCAGCGTTAAACTCAAAATAGTGCCAAGCTTAAAGGATAGTTGAGTTCTTGTTTCAGACCGCAAATGCCTTCAAAGTGCATGGTTATTGATCTTATTCTTATTTATGACATTTCTAGTGCCCTTTTAGGATTTAAAATTGCTATGAAGGTAATTTTAGACTTCAAAATGTGTAAAATTTATCCAATACGATCATACCAATTCAGCTCTACTTTCACAAAAATATAGTGACCGTTATTTAAATAATTAATAATAACAATACATGGGCCGGCTGGTTATGCGTATTATAACCAACACGAAAAAGCCCAAATCGGCATAGGCTGGAATAAAACGTACAAGGCGCTATTTCGTGTTTTCAACGGCTGGTTCAATTATCGAATATTTGTGGTGGTACACAAATATTAGAAATGGTTATATTTAAGGATATTTCAGCCGTCTCCGAACCGATTATTATCAAACAAAGATGATTTTGTCATTTAAATTGTATGTTCTTTCAAATCTGACACTCAGATGTTCATTATCTCACAGAAAAGAATTTTGTGTAGCGCCCTCTGCAAAAGAACTTAACTATCACTTTAACGTTTTACCATATCGTCATCTCCACCAGTATCTCTTGTGTCTTTTTCATTGTGCTTTTACAAAAAGAACTAAATAAATATATATACGGCTAAACAACTCACACATACCACGCACGATATCCTTGTTAGCACCACAAATGCCAAAATTGCTCAATGCGAATTTTATTCAACACAGTGTAGAGAAATAGAATATACATCCTATTTACAAATCACCCAGTTTACTGTATCAGACCGTTATCTCAATTTTGTCTACAATAGTAAGATCAAAGATGAATTGGGGTGTTAAAAAAACGAGAGAGTACATCTAAGATTTCAGCAAACCTAAGATTTGTTCAAAATATCGCTGATTTATACCTATCAGTTGATTTCTTTTTACAAATGTTGGATACGCAATCTTCGACTGGTCACAAATATTGGATACATAAGAAAAGAACTGGACGGCCTATTAAAGCCCCACTGTCCTACTTGTAGCTACTTGCTCCCTCTAAATAGAAAACTTCCCCAATCGGAGCCTGTTGGTCCCCCATGATCCTCTTTTTCTTATGTTAGTTGAGAGCTGAGTTAATGAGATAGCCACATGTCAATGACCTCGCTGTGTGGTCTAATCCCTTCTGGCCCAGTTTTATTGACGGTCTTTAAAGTATATACCTCAACATATACGTCACCTATAATCAGAACAATCGTCAGTTGTCATGGTAATGGAGACGAACATATATTTTGTATGTGCCATATCTACTTTCTATTTTTTACAACATTTGTGTAAATTATGTCAAGTCATATACTAGAGTAAATAATTAAATTTAAAAAAATAAAATTTGAATAACTTTGGATCATGATGATGCGCTACTTATTAATGTTAACGGTTCTGTGACATTGTGAAACTGATTTCACACCGTACAGCTCTTATCTGACAAATCGTTATTTAAATCTACCATCAGAATAATTATTAGATTGTTGCCCTGAAAGGTGGAACAATTTTTCTTACCTCATTCTAAAAAGGATTTTGAAAATATGGATAATTCTTGATAGATACAATTTGCATCTTCTCAGAACTTTATCTTATTTGAAAGATTTCAATGACTGTTTAGATTGATCAATAAACCTCTGCAAAGATATAAATAGATACAAATTTTCTGTCAAAAATATTTCATATCACAATCACGTCATGAAAAGAAGTGTACAAATTATTCCAACCTTTTTGGGGGCAACAATATATTAAAGCACTGGAACTATTCATTTGCAGATACAACATGCATTTTGGGGGTAATGTTCAAAATAATAAGCTTTACTAAAAATATGATGTTACAAGCATTAAAAGTTTTGTTAGTTAAATTTTAACAAATTATTTAGAACAGCCGTTTGTTAAAATGTGATAATCTGTTTATCTAATTTAAAATAGTTCAATAGAAAGATTAGAAGTGGTCGTTAGTAACTAAAGAAATATATATTACAATTATTTCACTATGAATCCACAATATGACAATGTTTGGTTTATTATACAATGAAAAGAAAATCACGATTTACTGCTTCATATCTGACCGAAGCTTATAAATCTAACAACATTAACACGAAGGATGATGATTATTATCACTGTTTCTAAAATTGAACACAACCATTATATAACCTTAGCGTAGTGTAAAATATCAAACTAAAAGTAATAGAAAATATCATATAAATGACTAACCATATACATTGTGGACATAGAAACAAATATGTACGAATTAAAAATTAAACTCTAGAGCAGGGCTTCTCATAGTCCGGAACGTGGGGCATTTAAAAGAGGAGGCTCCGAATTTGTGTTTAACCCCAAAAGGGCCGGGGGCAAAATCTACCCGGTCCCCTATCTTTTGTACCAAATTTATGTAATTTCGACCACATATTATGTACTGCACAAAACGCAGAATTGTCACTTCGATGATAATGTGAATCAATCAAACACCATTTGAGACATAGATATGAAATTTCATGGACTTGTTCTTTATCAGATATGCCAATTTTCAAGTGTTTTCATCGTTACATGCCCGATATTCTAAAGGGGCGACTCCCCCCCCCCCCCTCCCCTCGGTTGAGAGAGTATCAAAATAACCCGGACTTTTTAGGGTTAAACTTTAACAGTTCCCTTTAGATCAGATATAGACGTAAAACAAGTCTCGTTATTTTTTCTCTATACAAGTGCCATTAATGTAATTTTTCGAAATAGATTTGTCTGACCATTTGCATTAGTTAATGTTTAACCAGCTTATTGCCGGAAACCGTGCTACTTTTTTCCACTGATAAACCCCACCTGTGTACCAAAACTTCCACTTCTGACTGTCTTAACTCACAAAATTAAGGTACGTGTAAAGAGTAAAGACGCGTTTGTATTATATCACAAACTTATATTTAAGGAAATAATTGATTAAGTGCACTACATTTGCCTATTGTTTTGGATCTTTTAGCTTTCATGAAACTCACTTCTGGACCGCCAAGGAAAAAGGTTTGAGAACCCCTGTTCTAGAGCATCTACATTATCCTTTTGGTGCAGTAAAATAATAATGAAAACAAATAAGGTGAATACTGGAACAGTATAAATACAAAGGACTTCAGCAAATAGATTAATTTAGACCTACCTTTTGTGCGCATGAAATATCCTCATTATTTTGTTTTAATTGGTTGTGTGAAGATATGAATACATTCTCTAAACAAAAGGAACAACATGTACAATGCAAGGTTTTATCTCTTAGACAATTAATTTTGTTTTTAGCACCTCTTTCTTTGTGCAAAGTGGATTTGATTTCTTTCATAGAATACTTTTGTAAGCCACGAATTTGAAAGAAAAGTGTTTGAGAAAAGTCGAGTGAAAATCTATAGATCTGCCAAGAGAAATCGGTCGAGGAGTACTAACAATAATTAACAATGAATAACAATCGGGTGTAATTAATACTGATCTTTTTGTTTTTCACAAACTAAGGAGGATATCTAGCTGGTCTAATGAGAGTATTTTATCACAAGGGAAATTAACCCTACGCGGAACTCTGGTTTTGTAGGTATTAGAATAGGTAGAGACACATATTTTGTAGAAATTTCAAAAAGAGAATATTGACAAAAGCAGAAATATTATAATCTTTAAATGCTTTTCTTTTGAATGTAAAATCCCATGTGAAGTTACGAGGAATCTCCGCTTGGTAATGCGGTAATATACATGATGTGATATGAGTAGCATTTTCCTTTACCCAAATTACCTAAAAATGCTTATTTTCTCATTCTTTATTTCGACATTCAGCTGTTTAAAACTACCCATCAATTGCTTGATGGACAATACAAAGTCAATTTAAGCAAGTTTTTTTCTGAAATATTATTATATAAGTTTGTATTTTGAAAATTGAATGATTTTTGTTTTTGTTTTGACGTTGAAATAATAAATGAAATGAAATGTAATTGCACTTGAATTCAATTTTAATATTCTTTTCGATAACGTTTACAATGTTTTATGACGTTTTCTATTTTCTTGGGACTTATTACTGTGCCATACAGAAAATAATCTCCAGTTGTCATTCATGCTTTCTTGTTAATGGTTTTTGTGTTCAACTAGCTAGCTGTGTTTAAAGGTTTGCGCATTCTTATTGATGATGATATGTTCATATAGCTGTGTTAGTTCAGGATTTCATGTAATAATGTTATGCTCATCTAGTTGTGTTAGTTCAGTCTTTCTCGTTCATAATATTATGCTCATCTAGTTGTGTTGGTTCAGTCTTTCTTGTTGTTGATATAATGTTCATCTAACTGGATTGCTTCAGTCGTTCTTGTTGATGATGTTATGTTTATCTGGCTGTGTTAGTTCAGTCGTTCTTGTTGATGAAGTTATGTTCATCTGGCTGTGTTAGTTCAGTCGTTCTTGTTGATGAAGTTATGTTCATCTGGCTGTGTTAGTTCAGTCGTTCTTGTTGATGATGTTATGTTCATCTAGCTGTGTTAGTTCAGTCGTTCTTGTTGATGATGTTATGTTCATCTGGCTGTGTTAGTTCAGTCGTTCTTGTTGATGATGTTATGTTCATCTAGCTGTGTTAGTTCAGTCGTTCTTGTTGATGATGTTATGTTCATCTAGCTGTGTTAGTTCAGTCGTTCTTGTTGATGATGTAATGTTCATCTAGCTGTGTTAGTTCAGTCGTTCTTGTTGATGATGTTATGTTCATCTGGCTGTGTTAGTTCAGTCGTTCTTGTTGATGATGTTATGTTCATCTAGCTGTGTTAGTTCAGTCGTTCTTGTTGATGATGTTATGTTCATCTGGCTGTGTTAGTTCAGTCGTTCTTGTTGATGATGTTATGTTCATCTAGCTGTCTTAGTTAAGGCTTTCATGTTGTTGATGTTGTGTTCATCTAGCTGTGTTAGTTCAGGCTTTCATGTTGTTGATGTTATGTTCATCTAGCTGTGTTAGTTCAGTCTTTCCTATTGATGATGTTATGTTCATCTGGCTGTGTTAGTTCAGTCTTTCTTGTTGATGGTGTAATGTTCATCTAGCTGTGTTAGTTCAGTCTTTCATGTTGTTGATGTTATGTTCATCTAGCTGTGTTAGTTCAGGCTTTCATGTTGTTGATGTTATGTTCATCTAGCTGTGTTGGTTCAGTCTTTCATGTTGTTGATGTTAAGTTCATCTAGCTGTGTTAGTTCAGGCTTTCATGTTGTTGATGTTATGTTCATCTCGCTGTGTTAGTTCAGTCTTTCATGTTGTTGATGTTATGTTCATCTAGCTGTGTTAGTTCAGGCTTTCATGTTGTTGATGTTGTGTTCATCTAGCTGTGTTAGTTCAGGCTTTCATGTTGTTGATGTTATGTTCATCTAGCTGTGTTAGTTCAGTCTTTCCTATTGATGATGTTATGTTCATCTGGCTGTGTTAGTTCAGTCTTTCTTGTTGATGGTGTAATGTTCATCTAGCTGTGTTAGTTCAGTCTTTCATGTTGTTGATGTTATGTTCATCTAGCTGTGTTAGTTCAGGCTTTCATGTTGTTGATGTTATGTTCATCTAGCTGTGTTGGTTCAGTCTTTCATGTTGTTGATGTTAAGTTCATCTAGCTGTGTTAGTTCAGGCTTTCATGTTGTTGATGTTATGTTCATCTCGCTGTGTTAGTTCAGTCTTTCATGTTGTTGATGTTATGTTCATCTAGCTGTGTTAGTTCAGGCTTTCATGTTGTTGATGTTATGTTCATCTCGCTGTGTTAGTTCAGTCTTTCATGTTGTTGATGTTATGTTCATCTCGCTGTGTTAGTTCAGTCTTTCATGTTGTTGATGTTATGTTCATCTAGCTGTGTTAGTTCAGGCTTTCATGTTGTTGATGTTATGTTCATCTAGCTGTGTTAGTTCAGGCTTTCTTGTTGATGATGTTATGTTCATCTAGCTGTGTTTGTTCAGTCTTTCATGTTGTTGGTGTAATGTTCATCTGGCTGTGTTAGTTCAGTCTTTCTTGTTGATGATGTTATGTTCATCTGGCTATGTTGCTTCAGGCTTCCTTGTTTGTGATTTATGTTCATCTAGCTGTGTTTGTTCAGTCTTTCATGTCGTTGAGGGTATGTTTATCTGGCTGTGTTAGTTCAGTCGTTCTTGTTGATGATGTAATGTTCATCTAGCTGTGTTAGTGCAGGCTTTCATGTTGTTGATGTTATGTTCATCTAGCTGTCTTAGTTCAGTCGTTCTTGTTGATGATGTAATGTTCATCTAGCTGTGTTAGTTCAGTCGTTCTTGTTGATAATGTTATGTTCATCTATAGCTGTCTTAGTTCAGTCTTTCTTGTTGTTGATGTTGTATTCATCTAGCTGTCTTAGTTCAGTCGCTCTTGTTGATGATGTAATGTTCATCTAGCTGTCTTAGTTCAGTCGTTCTTGTTGATGATGTAATGTTCATCTAGCTGTGTTTGTTCAGTCGTTTTTGTTGATAATGTTATGTTCATCTATAGCTGTGTTAGTTCAGTCTTTCTTGTTGTTGATGTTGTATTCATCTAGCTGTCTTAGTTCAGTCGCTCTTGTTGATGATGTAATGTTCATCTAGCTGTCTTAGTTCAGTCGTTCTTGTTGATGATGTAATGTTCATCTAGCTGTCTTAGTTCAGTCTTTCTTGTTGTTGATGATGTAATGTTCATCTAGCTGTCTTAGTTCAGTCTTTCTTGTTGTTGATGATGTAATGTTCATCTAGCTGTCTTAGTTCAGTCGTTCTTGTTGATGATGTCATGTTCATCTGGCTGTGTTTGTTCAGTCGTTTTTGTTGTTGATGTTATGTTCATCTAGCTGTGTTTGTTCAGTCGTTTTTGTTGTTGATGTTATGTTCATCTGGCTGTGTTTGTTCAGTCGTTTTTGTTGTTGATGTTATGTTCATCTGGCTGTGTTTTTCAGTCTTTTTTGTTCATGATGTTATGTTCATCTGACTATGTTGGCTCGGACTTTCCTGTCGATGATGTAATGTTCATCTAGCTGTGTTTGTTCAGTCGTTTTTGTTGTTGATGTTATGTTCATCTAGCTGTGTTTGTTCAGTCGTTTTTGTTGTTGATGTTATGTTCATCCGGCTGTGTTTTTCAGTCTTTTTTGTTCATGATGTTATGTTCATCTGACTATGTTGGCTCGGACTTTCCTGTCGACGATGTAATGTTCATCTAGCTGTGTTGGTTCAGTCTTTTTGTTGATGATGTTGTGTTAATCTAGCTATGTTGGTTAAGTCTTTTTGTTGTTGATGTTATGTTCATCCAGCTGTGTTAGTTCGGTCGTTCTTGATGATGACGTTGTGTTAATCTAGCTGTGTTGGTTTCGGCTTTATGTCGTTGATGGTATGTTCATCTGGCTGTGTTACTAGCTGTGTTAGTTCAGGCCTTCGTGTTAATGGCGTTATGTTCATCTAGCTGAGTTGGTTCTCGCCCCACCATAGTGACTGTTTGTCCTGATGATGTTCCGGCTACAGAAGACACCGTGTTTACCCCGAATCGCTGGATGGTACCAACTTCGTGTTGCTGACGGTACAGGGCGGAGAACTAAAATAAATAATGGGAAGATACATGTGAAGAGTTCTGTGTTTACTTTATTTTAAGCGATATTTCAATATTAGCATAGTTTTTAATTAAAGCTCATTCATAAAAAAGAAAAACAGTCAGGTTGTATTAAAGTATAATTACAACAAGTTTTGGGAAAAGGCATTTAATTTTTTTAACAATTCTTAATTTGTCCTCACCAGACACTTTATATTTCTTTTTGTTTAAACCATCATTATTATCATGATGTTTATTATTCTTGTTATCATCATTCTTATGATTTTATTGCACTGGTGTGCAATGTTATTTCGAATTCTGTGCATTCTCAAGAATCAATATTTACTGCCAGTTTTCAATTTACATGTCAGTTTTGTTATTCCTACTATTGTTATCATTATTGTTGTTGTATTTTCTTTGTATCCTCGAATGTGTGTAGATATTGTTTACGTTGCTTGTATGATATTATGTATGTCACTCGCCAGTGGAGAACGGATTTCTGTATTTGTTTAATCAGACAATAAATTATCTTGAATCCTGAATCTTGAATTGAAAAGGTACAAGGCAGTTAGCTGAGCTAAATGTAAGCTCATACTTTTATGAATGATGAGTACAAGCATCGACATGATATCTTTGTTTTAATTGTTTAAGGCTCATTCTGTAGTCATGTCATGTCTTAGTAGAAATTACAGATAGGTCATTTCATGTATTATAACTTATTAATAACGAAATACGATTATCTTGGAATGATATTTGTCATACAGAATGATTACATTATGGTCTTATTTGTCTTTATTTTGCTCCTTACTAATCTCATATATTATCATTAATGCTATTACCGTCATCATTGTTTTTGTATTATTTTTGTTATTATTATCTTTATACATTTCTTCATTTTTCAAGTAAATATTACTAAATGTGTACTAAAGAGAGAAAGAGACAGACAAGGGGAAACAGAAACAGACAGGCAGAGGGAAAATGAGAAGAGATAACATACAGAATATGCAGTAGTAAGTGAGAGAGAGAGAGAGAGAGAGAGAGAGGGGGGGAATAGAGAAAAGAGAGAGAGAGAGAGAGAGAAAGCCGAGAGAGTGGCGTATTCAGAAATGTATGGGTAAGGGAGAGAAGTCCTCCCAGGACCAAGAAGGCGCGGTATGTATACAACCCGCATGCTATATGGAGGCGGGGGTGGATGAGGGGAGGGGGAGGCCTGGGGGTTAATGACACGTTATTTTAACAAGTTTTACCTTGGGGAGGAAGAGTGTACACAGAATGGTTGTAGCACAAAAGATGATGAACCCGGAAGTGACTATATAGGTCACGTTGAGTGAGTTTATGTTGAAGAGAGAGAGGGGAACAGCAACGGCGCAACACAAGCAAGCATTGTAAATAGATATTCCAACATAGTAGCTGTCGTTTAGTCCAGGTAGGCTGACAGTCCTAGAAAGAGAAACAGAATAGATTTCAATTCATATACATAATTTATAAGCAAATACATAAACAATACAAAGAATATGGAGGAGCCAGCAGAGGCCATCGGCCTTTTAAAGGCTGGGCTCCAATGTCCGCAGATAATTATACAACGTAAAGAGAAAAGAAACAATGGGTAGTAAATAAACAAATGAGTACAGGTTAATTAAACATAAGATAGAAATTCCTTCAGTAGATAATGTTTGTATTTTCGTTTGAACAAAAAAGACAACAACGATCGCCAATGTGTGGGCGTCACTAGGAATTCAGCTATTTAAATTTGCAATTGAGATGTTTTCATGAATTCCAAAAAAAAAATAATAATAATAATATTTTTATCACTTTTTGTCTTTTTGCTGATTCGAAGTATGCAGACTGGAAACTTATTTTTGCAAAGAATTCCTGGATAGGCCTACTTCACCTTGGATGGAGGAGAGCGAATATTTTAAATAAGAATAATAATGATCATAATGATAATACAATTTTAAATAAGAATAATGATAGTAATTGGGTCTTATTTACAAGGCCGGTTAGCCACATCAGTAACAGTGCTCTTTCTGCAGGCCCTGCGATAATTATTACCCCAGCAATCACCAGGGACCCGTTTCACAAAGCCTTTTTTCAATGACAAATGGCAAAAATCAGTGACAAATCTGTAGATAACCAATCAGAAGCAAGTATTTCAGTAGCTTATAACACAAATTGTCATTTGTCACTGATGACAAGTTTTGTCAAACGCCCTCCTGGTATCATTTTACACCTGATTGGAGTGATGTGAATGCGGATCAATGTCTAATTGCCAAAATACGTTAGTGCCGGGCTGAGATTTGATCCATCAACCCTCGGATTGAGAGCCAAGTGAAAGAACCACATGACCACGATATTTCCACATCAGAAGAACATAATAATAATAATAATAATAATAATAATAGGCATTTATATAGCGCCGTTTATCTAGACAAATTTATTCCGAGGCGCTCAAATTAGTTATTACCCGGCTTTAGCCTAGCTGCCATTAAAGCACTCTAGCATTTCAAAGAATTAATTCCTGCCAGGTGGCCACTTACCTCACCAGGGCCCAGTTTCACAAAGCCTTTTTTCAGAGACAAATGACAAAAACCAGTGACATATCTGTTGATAACCAATCAGAAGCAGGGATTTCAGTAGCTTATGACCAAAACTGTCATTTGTCATTGATGACAATTTTTGTGAAACGCCCCCCTGTGTCGAGTGTGGCAAATGTAGATTAATGTCTTGTCAAGGAATATTAGTGCCGTGTCAGGGATCGAACCACGACCTTCGAACTTCAATTCAATTGCTTAAACCACTCGAAACTTCTACATACCTCGTCTGGAAAGATAGGAAAGCTCCAAATATCATGATAAAGGACTTGTATACGGCCAGGATAACGGTCCAAATTGTGTTGTACTTTGTAGAACATCGCCGATACACGTGGATATACAGTACAAAATTGTCACGGTCTTTCTGGGTCTGGAAAAAAAAACATGTTCAGCAATTATTTCATAATCAAAATAGACAATTGGTACAAATAGATTATAATCATACTTATATCATAATATAGCATACATGGCCCATATACATCTTTCTGTGTACAGTGCTTGTAACTTTACCAAGACTTGGCCAAATTTATTATCATTTTGATGATTCCAGAACCTTGCAATACACACCAATACTTAAATGCTAGATGATCAACCTTTTCTGATTGATACCACAGGGTTTCTTTCACAATGCAATCGCATGACCAGAACTGGTCTATACCTTTGAAAAATGGTAAAAACGGTAAATCACATGATAATTGACCTGCTTGGTACTTGGTACTTGGTAGGATTCCTCCAAAAGACACCGTAATGGTGTTTAAACTGGAGGTTTGTCGTCATGTGCGGCCCCCATCTTAAGTATTTCTTGTGTATGCTTGCGTATTTCATTACTTATGTTTGTATCTTTTTATTTCATTTGGACCTACCCGTGGTTGTTCGATCAGCTCATCGATGACGTGAGACGGATCAACGATCTCCCGGGTGACAAGAATGACGATGTCGATGAGTAAAAGCACGACGATAATGGCAACAAGATGCCGGTCCTTGATCACCTCCCCAAGAAAAACAAAATAAACATCTTGAATAACAAATAAAAATCAATTTTTTTACTCTCATTGATACTTCTGTCATAAAGCCGACAGCGCCCTCGGTCGGGTTGGAGTCGGTTTGTCGGATAATTCAAAGCAACAAGATGGTCGGTTATCCTCATATCCGTTCATCGAGGTGACCAAATATTTGACTATTTATTCATATATTTTATCACGTGACCACCAATTGACCAATCATGTATTTAGAAAAGTCATGAATATTCGTAGAAGGGATATAAAATTATTCATTTATTTATTTATTTATTTAATAGTCTTTTGTTTAGTAGGGTGGCTCCATCAGTAATTCAATACTGTTTTCCGTGGAGGCCCTACAACATTAATACGAAATTAACAAAATATTGAAAACAAACAATCCAAATCGAAACAAAATTAATTAAGTTACAACATTTTCGAACAAAAGAAAAGAAACAAACACAACACAACACAATGGACCTTTAAATTGTCCTTCTTTTTTACTCACTCGTTTCGCTCGATCGCAAAGTTAGAAACAAATGTATCCGTAGGTGTGTACATAGTGATGCTAATTAAATACATGTATTCTGTGATGAAGCCAGGATTGTGCCATGACTAGAAAAAAGGGTTGGAAAACTCTAATGTCGACTACATATTTGCAAATAAGAACCACAAAGTGTATATTTGAAGAGCTTAAAGAGAAAGTTGAGTTCTGGGAAGAGGTGACAAATAATTTGTGAGCGTTATCCTTGTTATTATGCAAGGGTGGAAGAACATCAGATAAAACATGTTCCCTGAAAAGCATGGCTCTTCAAATGCCTTCATATTCTAAATATGGCATGTAGCATCGTAAAAATCGGGACGGAATTTTACGCCACGTGTTCGTTTAGTCCCATATACATCCTTCTGTGTACAGTGCTTGTAACTTTACCAAGACTTTATCATTTTGATGATTACAGAACCTTACAATACACACAAATACTTATATGCTAGATGATCAACCTTTTCCGATCGATTTCACAGCGTTTCTTTCACAATGCAATCGTGTGACCAGAAGTCAACTTTATCTTTAACTCCAAAAGGAGCCAAATCCACTTTTGATGAAGATTGAGTTATTGACATCAGAACATTGTTCACTTAAGCATTTGCTTTCAACAAAATTATTTACCTAAATCTTGGGAGCAAATATGAAAAAATGCACCTTCTAATATCAATTTTCCATAGACGCCTGTACAAAATCCGGTAAACAATTTCTTTTTTCTCCGAAGTTACAAAAATGGATTAAGCTCATTTGGGAATTGAACTCTTCATTTATTGACATCGAAATGTAACATAAAAGACAACCAAGAAGATAAAAAATTAAAAACCTGACGGTCAATTCTTACATTGCTTACCTTCCTCATGGTACGTTTGTTGATGACGATGTTATACACCCTCCACATCTTGGTAAACATTGCTCCGAACGCTATAGTGAATGCGAAGGAGATGAGCCACACACGTGCCTGATAGAAACAAAAATGTCTACTTTCTATTTCACGTTTATATCATGATGTATAAAATAATAACAATAATTATAATCCATGATATGGTTTGTATGTATACTTTGTTCAATTTGCTCTGTATATGCGATGTCAGACAGAGTCCAATTATCTAGATAATTCATTGCATGTCTGTCACCAGTCTGTCACTTACGTAACTGAATTATCTAGACAACTATTATTTAGATAATTCATGTTGGATCGGGAAAATTGTGTCTGACACTGCCATATGTGTAGACTATTTTGTGTACATAACCTCTCAAGATATTATTTTTAATACTGATAAAATTGGCTTGTCTAAATATAACAAATAAATGAAGAAATATTAACAACAAAAATACTAGCCAATAAGTCTTTTCGGGACAGCAAAAAATAGTTTATTATATCGGCTGTCTATAAACGTATATGTGCGCCTCATGGACACCCAAAGAAATTTTGATAATTTTCTATGATGGTATGAGTTATAACAAATAAATTAATGAAACAATTATAAATGAATGAATAAAACAATAAACAAATGACTGAATGAAACAATAAACAAATGAATGAATTAATTAATGGATGACTTAATGAACACATGAATTGAATTAAACAAAATAATAAGTAGAATAAAATAAGTAAAATAAAGTAGAATTGTGTAAAAGCTTACCCCACATATTAAGTATTGGTTCCGGGGCTTTAAGATTCCAAGATCTAATCCGAGTAAAACCACACAGATATAAGCTATACATATGCCGCAGATGATGAGGTTGTTTAGGTTTGGGCTCGACATCTTGATATACCTAGAAATGTTGAGAGTAATGTTACGTAATTTTGAAGATCTAATCCGAGTAAAACCACACAGATATAAGCTATACATATGCCGCAGATGATGAGGTTGTTTAGGTTTGGGCTCGACATCTTGATATACCTAGAAATGTTGAGAGTAATGTAACGTAATTTTGAAGAAGAAACAAATATATATATATTACGCAAATAATTACCATTGGTGAAGGTGATGGGACAAACTATCACTTCCGAGGCGATAGTTTGTCATCGCTTGAAACCAAAAGGTGATTGTTTGCTTTATATTCCACATCGGAAACATTTCACTTCTTCCATCATTTTAGAGCAACAAATCATCAATTAGCAGCTAGCAAACGGTGTCCGATATGTACAGTGCATGTAGTACTTATGTACGTACGTATACGCAACGTATACAAGAAAGTGCGTTGCACTGTGTAGATACTACTACACAGTGCAACGAACTTTTCTCCTCCCATCAATGATGGGCGAACTATCTTTTATCACGTGATTTACTATTGACCAATCGTAGCGCAAGATTATTTGTATGTGGAACATAAATATATATATAAACCCCTCAAAAAAAAGTATGATTGATTGTGTACCTCTCTCATTATGGCGCAATCATCGCCATGTTTAGTATCATTAGATGAAGGGTTTATTTATCTTTGATATGATACCCCATTTGTCATGATTTTTCAGTCATGAAAGGTGCAGTAGATCAACATGAAAATTGAAACTTGAAAAATCCAATGCTCTTGTTCGACTGTGTATTGTCCGGGTCTTTTCAAAAGTTGCTAACCAAGGCAGGATGCTTCATAAATTTAATGAATAAACAGTTAGTTAGGAATCTTGCGTGACATGTCACCATTGTGCATCAACTTTTCTAATTCTTCTTAAAGGTACTATGTCCCTTTTGCAGCCAACCTCAAATGCTGTAGAACTTTGCAAGAATTATGAATATGTCATGTATGTCCTGTGAAATGTAAATGTTAGCAGTGTCCTCATATTTAAATTATGCAAGGAAACCTGTTTACTTGCTAGACTTCACTGTCAGACACTATTGAGTCACTGACTGGCTTTTTTTCTTCTTTGGTAATAACATACATGAAAAGAGTTGTAAAGGGTACATGAGCATTTGTCACGTCAATAACCCACTTCTTGTGATGGCCAAGATTAAACTGATTGAATCTTTGCGCAACATAAAACATATGACCATTCGGTACAATTGTCTGAGAATCAAGACTATTACTTTTGGGCTCTATAGCCCTAAAGTCGATTTGACAACTAATAGTCGTTATTTTCCCACTTGAAGACATTTTCAAGCCCCACCTTTTTTAGGGAAGTTCTAAATTAGTATTATCTTTCAAATGCAGTTGGAATTTAACTTTTTCATTTTTTGGCCTGCAAATGGGACATAGTACCTTTAACACTTGATTGACCAGATGCCCCAGTTTTGCAATTTTCTTTCAGGGGCTCATTTATTTTTAATTGGCTATTCTCACTCATGAGTGAATGGTATGATTCCAATTGCATTTTAGCAAAGATCGATTTATGTAAATTTTTATGTACGAAATAAGCTTATATCAAATATATATCAAAATATCTTAATTGAAATTAGTGTCCATTTTCTTTTTATTTGGTGAGGGTATGTATATACATGTAAATAAGAAGAGATGCTTTGAATTCTGCGACGGAGATAATTCATATCGACATAGGACAGAATTTTAAAATGATACCTTAGACATTCCAGTTTAAATGTCATTTCGCCAAAACGGCATGTTCAACTTATTATACTGCAAAGTACAAGCACTTTCTTTTTTAAATGCTTCAGAAACGCACATGTTGTCAAGACAACAACCCTTAAGTATATAAGGAAGCAACTAAGACAATGACAAATAGAGGGAGAGGGAGGGGAAAATGTATAAAGTGTGTATGTGTTTGTCTGTGTGTGTGAGAGAGAGAGAGAGAGAGAGAGAGAGAGACCGAGAGAGAGAGAGAGAGAGGGGAGAAAGAGAAAAAAGATAGAAAGAGTGTGTGTGTTTGTGAGAGAGAGAGAGAGAGAGAGAGAGAGAGAGGAAAGAGAGAGAGGGGAGAGAGAGAAAGGGAGAGGGAGGGGGAAAAGAGAGAGGGGAGAGAGGTAGAGGGAGAGAAAAGAGAGAGGGAGAGAGAGAAGAAAAAAGCGATATACAGAGAGAGAAAAAACAGAAGATGAAGAAAGAGACAGTGAATATAAAAGGAATAATGGAGAAATAGGGGGAAAAGAGAGAGAAGGAAAGAGAGAGATAGAGTATCGAGTAAATAAAATGATAATACAAGTAGATGCAGCAGTGCCAGTAATGGAATTAGTTGTGTATTCTATCATAATCCCCCCACTTTTTCTCTTTTTTCTTTCATTCTTGGTGCGTGATTAGAAAAGAAGTGTATATTTAGCGCTTTACAACAATTGCATATTATTTTTCTATCATGATTACCTCTTT
The DNA here is from genome assembly GCF_000002235.5 of Strongylocentrotus purpuratus. NCBI lineage: Eukaryota > Metazoa > Echinodermata > Echinoidea > Camarodonta > Strongylocentrotidae > Strongylocentrotus > Strongylocentrotus purpuratus. The sequence goes on from NW_022145603.1 coordinate 16,381,540, forward strand.
TTCCTATTTCTGATGTTGAAAGTTAAGAAGAACACTGCTAAGGAAATACCGAAGGCAGCAAGCACGCCCACTGTTATAACCGTTACCTTGGAGATAGATCGCTTTACTAAGATCTCATGCGTACGGTCTTCGTCAAATGGTGGTCGACCGTCTGGAGGTTGAGAGGAAGAAAGAGAGAAAATAAATATTTGTTTCCACTTTCTTTCAGTATTTTGTCATCTTTCTCAAATCCATTGTTCTTTAACTTGTTAATAGCCCTTTATCATTAACGAACAGCATTTTAGTGATTAGTTGGCACTTCGCTGCAGGCTTAAGAATCCCCACTGGACTCAATTAAGAAGAGAATAATGTACATTTTGCTTAAAAATACTCAAATAGGTGCCACTCGGGAAAAAGCTCTTTTAAACAAGGCCAATTATGCTCCTTAATTATCCTGTAGGGTGTTGAATATGTGGATTAACAAAGAAAAAAGAAAAAATGAAAACAAAGAAAAAAAGAGTAATGTCGACGATATCGCGGCAAGACATATAACAAAACATTTACAGGGAGCCCAGGGCGTTGGCATAGGGAAAACCCTTTCAATTCTAATATACATGTTAATGTAAACATATTATTAAAGATCTTACATACAGGGAGGTACATTTTATAGTGAAGGTATTTCTGGAATGGGTTATAGATTTTCTTCTAGTTCTTCTTACGTAAAATTTTTAAATGGTTGTCATAAGCTTTAAATGTGTTTAATAGTTTTATAATCATACTCCTAGATTTCGAATGTGGAGAATTAACCGAATCTTTCTGTAGACCTGTAGGTACTGTAAGTCCCACCGCGGCACTAATGTCCTTTGGCAAGACATTGATCTACATTTGCCACTCTCCACCCAGGTGTTAAATGGGTATCCGGTAGGATGCGAAAGCTAATGTGCTTAGATTAGCAAGTGTGCGCTTGTAAAAATGACGCCTGGTTGGAACGCTCCCCAGGGAGTGGAGAATGTGCATACATTGTGTGCGGGTAAGCCTTGAATCCGATGACCGGGGTAATAGTATATATATCTGTAAGGCGCTTTGATAGGGCCCTCCTGAAAAAGCGCCATATAAGAAATAGTTATTATTATTATTATTATTATTATTATTACTGTATCAAAATAATCATCATGGCTTACTATTTCTCTCCCATATCTTCTCGGTTGGTAAGAGCCACTGGATGAGTTGACCTTGAGCTAAAGTTCCTATGACAACACGTGTCCCATCTGGGAAGAAATATACCAAGAAAGATGAAAGGCCAAATAATAATAATAATAATAATAATACGAAAACATTATATAGCGCTTGTGACATAAAAGTTTCAAAGCGCTGTACACAAATCAAGATTACTTCAAGAAGAATCAATATTACTAATGGAATTAACATAAAACCCATGTACTAGCACTATGAACATGACGGACAAAGAAAGCGGACAAAATATACAGTTCCTCATTCTACCCTCAACAATGTGAGGAACAGGTGTCACATACATATTCACCTGTTCTACACATTTTTACATAGTAGCAGTGAAGGAATGTTCCTTTGTCTACCATAGCAATTGTTGAGGGTAGAATGAGGAACTGTATATTTTGTCCACTTTCTTTGTCCGTCATATTCACAGTGTAGTTTAGTGAGATAGAATATAGTTTTACTGTAGAAGAAGCATCACATCTACTTATAGAAAGGTAACACATATACAAACGAAATATCTTTATCAGTTTTTAGTATACAGTGCGTACCAGAAAAAAGCGAAATCAGGAATTATGGCATTTCCATAATTTTATTAAACGAATTCGTTTTCACTGGCTGTGCCGTAGCAACAAACAATAAACTCCGTTTCGTTGACGATCAGGTATGCATGAAGTCTTTTGTCTTCTTTGTTGTTAGGGCAAGACAGCCAGTGGAACGGATTCGTTTAATAAAATTGTGAAAATGCATTACTTTAAACAAACAGAACTTTGTTTTTCCGGGCTCATTTTTCCTGATTAAGGTGTCATATGAAAGGGCAGAAAATGAACTTTCTAGAAATGTGATTTTTCTCTATGAAATTCAGGTACCGTTCGCCAAATGAATTTTTGGTACCCTTTCTTCAAATTGTTTTTAATAACTCATGCGTGAAATATGCATCATAGGAGTTGCATCAAATGAAAGAGGGGGATCTAAGCTTTACAAATATGGTTCATTTATTAATTATAGTTGTGATTAAGTTACAATAAAACATCGACAATTCTTGGTTGCGTTTTTTGGGGGGACGCACTGTATAACTTGTGAACTTTGTAACTTGTAAGAATACGATAATATTAACCTCTTATTTGTTCAATGATGAAAACGCCAGTCCTGTCACCATCTTCTTGGAATCCTACTGGCCCCTACATGAACAAACAGATACAGAAAATACATGTACTAGAGAAATTATTGATTATTGGCGTGTGCTCAACATAAAAACGCGTAATCATATTTTTAGAAACAAGCATTTCCCTTTTATTGCATTTTCTTCCAGTTCAAACCAACAGTTATGTTCTCCTATTTCTTTTCTTTTGCATATCAACAAAATATCAATGTAATAAGTACATACATAATGACATTATGAATTTTAAGGGCATACAGTTTTAACACACGCAATTGTCCTGAAAAGAATTGGTTTGCGCCGGATATCTCTTATAGAACAATACTATGAACTTGTATAAGACCGAAAGAGAAGAATAGAGGGGAAAATGGAAAAGAAATGAAATAATGAGAAAAGGAATTTAGAGTCAAGTGGTTGGAAACGTACTTTGACGAATTACATGATAGCTAGCGTATATAACTGATCTGCATTAATGGTACTGTATATAAAAAATGGGAAAGAAAAGAAAGTATTCTATAGAATGATGCAGAAAAAATAATCAAGTAAAAACCTAGGTATAAGTCCCGGCAAACGGGTAACGAAAACGTTAACAATTCAATTCAATTCATCAAAAATTTGTTTTCTTCACACAAAAAAAGAACGAAGCATGAAATATATATTTATAATGTTATATAAATACATGTAATATATAACAAACGATAACAATATATGCTGATTGGGGGTAGTTGATTTTTTTTGGGGGGAGGGGGTGTGACTAAACATCTACTTTGGGGTGGCGTCAATACAACATGTCTTTCACTAAATCTTTACAACATATTTATTTTGTATATCGTCTAAATTGTATAACGCTTCTCTGTAGGTAGAATACACTCGTCGTGCTCTTATCATCGTAGGTATAGTAGTATAGGAAAGGAAGGATAATGAAGGCTTCGGGTTAATAATATATAAGATAAAGTTTGTCATACCGACACACCGTGAAAGTATGATTCGAGGATATGTTCAGAATATCCTTGTAGTGTTCCTATCATCGAACGTGTACTCATTATAGGGAACGGAGAATAATGAAGGCTTCGGTTAAGTAACTTACCGACACACCGTAAAACTGCGATTCGTATAATATTCGTAGAAGATGCTCGTCGTGTTCCTATTGTCGTACGTGTAATCGTAGAATCGTATAGGGAAGGGTGAATAATGAAGGCTTCGGTTATAGATAACTTACCGACACACCGTAAAACTCCGAGTCGAGGATATGTTTGTAGAAGATCCTGGTCGTGTTTCTGTCATCGTACGTGTAATCGAGCAGGATACTATTACCCATCATCGCAAGAGACGTGTTAAGCCCGAACGCCATTGCATATATCCCATCGTGTGCATTCGCGGCCACATCGCGGCTGTTGAGGAGGATCTTCGAGCCGAGGAGTCGGGACAGCTCCTCGCGAAAGGAAGTGGCCGTCTGGGTATGTGTGAACGTGGTTTTGGGTTGGGGGGCATCGATGGAAGAGAGGGTGGGGTCGAGAAAGGTATGAGGAAAGCAACAACAAATAAATCAGTTATTTCTCTAGCTATAAGACTTAAACACAAATATTAAGACTTTCAAGAAACCATCATACCCTTTTATATTGCCAATTGAAAATAAGTTCTCCTCGTTTACCCATCGTTACAAAACTCGATAATTTTCTGTACTGTTTACTTTTTTTGCTTCCATTCACTGAAACGTTGATTATAACCTTCCATGACCTGGTATGAATAAACGTATGAATAAAGAGAGGCCTACTTGGGATACTGAATAAACACTGTCTTCTATACAAACATTTCAAGGCTCCGACTCGCAGGCCCAGGTTTAAAACCAGCTGGCTGATCTTACTTTCACATTCTTACTGTCCGAACCTCGCGAGTCTTCTCATTCTATTGTATCCCAAGTTGGCCACTCAGTATTCAAATTTGCATTTTCTTTTCTTTTTTAAAATCTTTATATATCAATTCAAAATCCAACTACCACATAAGCCTGTGAATATTGATGTGCATCCCCTCTTTCTTTTCTCTTCTTTTTTTCTGTCTTTTCCCCCTTTTACCAATATTTTGTTCCTCCATATTTGTATTATTATGTATCCTTTGAGGGTAGTCATACTATCAAGCTTTGCTTATTTTGTCAACCCTCCTGTTTGATGTTCTCGATTAGTTACACCCAGCCTTACTTTATTCTACATATATTCTTTTGTCATGTGTAAATTTGCAATATTTGTTTGTTATATATTTGTAAAAATGCAAAAGAAAAAGAAAATCAAACAGAAATAAATAAATCAAATCAAATCAAATCAAATCAATACATAATATTTCATTCAGATGAACTCTTATAAACATACAGTTTACATAAGCAAATCGTATGGCATTAAATTGAAAAACAACAAATTTAAGAACGAAAGAATGTACCAAACGAAATATACAAAAACAGATGGCTGTAAATATAGCTCATTTTCAGCTGCACTATAGTGCAGCTGGCCTCCCTTTGGGACCAGGGAGTGTTTCACAAAGATCTTAAATTGAAATTATATCTAAGTCGGACTTAACAATTATGGAAAGCCGTTAGCATCTTTGAAAAATATTTTATGAAAGTTATTTTAAAAGGCATAGAATGTTGATTCAAACCAATCATATTTTCTATTATCAAAGAGATTTTATGTTCTTGATGTGGAATTTTATTTGTTTAAAGTCTAAAATACTCTGATTTTCGCCTCTGAATGTAATTCATTTTAAGGCTACAAATGCCTCTCCGTAATTTTTAAGTCTAAATTAGCGTTAAGTTCAACTTAGGATCTTTGTGAAACATCTCCCAGAACAAAAAACAAGGCTCACTCGAGTGGTTGTAGCTGCGGTCTTCTTCCTTGCATACATACTAAAGTATACCGTGATAACGCTCTGAAGGACGGCCATCATGTCATCATCAGTGCACCCCAGTTTCTCCTCTGGTTTGTCGGAAGTTCTCCACCAATTGCTCTCCAGGAAACCTCGGAAGATAAAGATGTGTTTCGGGCCGTAAAGTTTGCGTATGAACGCCTAGAAGAATCGGAAATCAACAGGATAATTTTCATGTTAGATTTTGAATGAAGTGTGCGTGTATTTGATGTGGTGTTTTTTGTTTTAATTTCTATTATTTGTGTTGATGTCTCAGCTATATCATACAATGTTTACGGAAACCTCGGAAATGAAGATGTGTTTCGGGCCGTAAAGTTTGCGCATGTACGCCTAGAAGAATCGGAAATCAACAGGATAATTTACATGTTAGATTTTGAATGAAGTGTGCGTGTATTTGATGTGGTGTTTTTTGTTTTAATTTCTATTATTTGTGTTGATGTCTCGGCTATATCATACAATGTTTACGGAAACCTCGGAAATGAAGATGTGTTTCGGGCCGTACAGTTTGCGCATGAACGCCTAGAAGAATCAGAAATCCACAGGATAATTTACATATTATATTTTGAATGAAGTGTGCGTGTATTTGATGTGGTGTTTTTTGTTTTAATTTCTATTATTTGTGTTGATGTCTCAGCTATATCATACAATGTTTACGGAAACCTCGGAAATGAAGATGTGTTTCGGGCCGTACAGTTTGCGCATGAACGCCTAGAAGAATCGGAAATCAACAGGATAATTTTCATGTTAGATTTTGAATGAAGTGTGCGTGTATTTGATGTGGTGTTTTTTGTTTTAATTTCTATTATTTGTGTTGATGTCTCGGCTATATCATACAATGTTTACGGAAACCTCGGAAATGAAGATGTGTTTCGGGCCGTACAGTTTGCGCATGAACGCCTAGAAGAATCGGAAATCAACAGGATAATTTACATGTTAGATTTTGAATGAAGTGTGCGTGTATTTGATGTGGTGTTTTTTGTTTTAATTTCTATTATTTGTGTTGATGTCATGTCTCAGCTATATCATACAATGTTTACGGAAACCTCGGAAATGAAGATGTGTTTCGGGCCGTAAAGTTTGCGCATGAACGCCTAGAAGAATCGGAAATCAACAGGACAGTGTACATGTTAGATTTTGAAAAAAGTGTACATATATTTAAAGGCCGTCTGCGCTAGTTTGGCTAGGAGGGATTAGACCACCCAGGGAGGTCACTGACAGGTCACTATCTCATCAACTCAGCTCTCAATTAATATAAGGAAAAGAGGATCACGGGGGACCACTGGTCACCGATCAGGCATTGTTTTCTATATAGAGGGAGCAAGTAGCTACAAGTAGTACAGTTGGGCTTTAATGTGGTGTTTGTTGTTTTAATTTCTATTATTTGTGTTGATTGTCTCAGCTATGTCATACAATGTTTCCGGAATCCGTTCAGGGGTGTACATTTTACAACCTATAAACTTATCAATAAACCCCTCTACATTTTCCCGTTACTCTGTTGTTCTAGTTCTCAATCTGATCATTATTCTCTGTATTCTTTCCCAAACAATGAATATATTTGTCATTAACTTGAACAAATGTATGGAAGAAAGATTTTTTAAAAATTGTTTTTAAAATTTGTCCCTTGCACACGAGACGTTGGTTGTCTTTTGGATGTCTACATTAGTGACTTGTGTGGTTTTAACGTGTATTATAAGAGACACTATGAACATGACTGACAAAGAGAGCGGACAAAATATACAGTTCCTCAGGTAGACAATGGAACATCCCTTCACTGCTATTATGTAAAAAGGTGAATATGCATGTGACACCTGTTCTACACATTTTTACATAATAGCAGTGAAGGGATGTTCCTTTGTCTACCTGAGGAACTGTATATTTTGTCCGCTCTCTTTGTCAGACATATTCATAGTGAGAGCTGCCGAACGACTAGTAATCACACAATGAACAGGGGACGGAACGAAGTCATTGTGTTAAATTACATTGCGTCACATCGCGTTACATTGCGTTACATTGCGTTGCGTTACATTGCGTTACATTGCGTTGATTACTTGCGTCTAGATTAATTCCATTCACACTGAGCTCTATTAGCGCAGGGGGAAACGCATTCGAAATGACGCTTCGTCTTCTCTGACGCTTCGTCTCCAACGAGCAAAACGTGCTAAATTGAGAGCAACATCACGCAGAAAAATGGATTTGAGCCCACCAAACACTTTACAGCCCCTGCAACCCGAATTCTGAAGAAATATCAAATTTATTAGATACGGAAATATTATAATAATGATAATAATACGAAAAATTAATATAGCGCTTGTGACATAAAAGTTTCAAAGCGCTGTACACAAAAACATCAAATATCTTCTTCCCTATTTATGTTCTAAACAATGATAACAGTACTACCAACCGAGATTTTAGTGCATTTAGACCTTTCGGTCGAAATTACAAAAACAATAAAGTTTCGTTTATGCAGACATGACCTAAAAAATGATTGATCTAGCTTCTCCTGCTTTTCATGTCAAAATATTTGTTCAAACATGGTTTACATTGACTAAATGAACCATTCGTAACCACTAATAAACCATTCAAAGTCAAAACTGCCTTCGTGTTTGCAGCAGCATATCCGACCAAACCTTTTAAAGCCCCTCTAAAGTGTTTGGAGCCACAAATTCGCTAAAAAAAACTGATGGCAACATTTCACTAAAATTGTGTATTGATGTGGAAGAGGATGTCATATAACACTCAACTCTGCAAGGATTTTGAAAACAAATGTGTTTGAAGATGAATATTGATGAAAGAATACAAAACTTGGGGTTTTTATGTGGTACGCAGAAAACCTCAATCTTGTTTTCTTCCATCAATATTCGTCTTCAAACACATTGATTCTGAAAATCCATGCAGAAGTCAGTGTTACATGATATCCTTGTTCACGTCACTTCATTATACGATTGGAGTGAATTTGTGACATCAAATTTGTTGGGCTCCCAACACTTAAAGTGATTCGGTAACATTGCCTCAGATTCTGAAACAAAATCTTGGATTTAGCTCATGCTGCAATCATAATTATCAACCTTTAGGTCAGTCAGGAATCCCATGACTTTTACGAGCCGATCGCCTGTCTTATTATCAAAATATTTATGATTGAAAAATCGAAATTTCATTTTTCGTTTTCTTAACGGTTTTCATAACATTACAGTCTATAGGGGGAAATGAGTATATGGTAAATCCGGTCAATAAAAGATTTTTTACTTTTTTGAGGCACTTCATGATCATTTTGAAGCGCAATTTTGTAGGGCTTCAATATTACCGTATATCACACACACACACACACACACACACACTGATGACACATAGGGGCATGCATCTCAATTTTAACATTGTTAAACGATGCTTTAAAGGTACTATGTTCTTTTTGCAGCCAACATCAAATTCTGTAGAACTTTGCAGGAATTATGAATATGTCATGTATGTCTGTGAAATTTAAACGTTAGCAGTGTCCTAATATTTAAATTATGCAAGGAAACCTGTTTACTTGCCAGACTTCACTGTCAGACACTATTGAGTGACTGACTGGATTTTTTCTTCTTTGGTAATAACATACATGAAATGATCTGTAAAGGGTAGATGAGCGCTTGTTTACATCAATAACCCACTTCTTGTCATGGCCAAAATTAATCTGATTAAATCTTTGCACAGCATAAAACGTACGACCATTCGTTACAATGCTCTGAAAATCAGACTATTACTTACTGGCTCTATAGCTCTATAGTCGATTCGACAACTAATAATAGTCGTTATTTTCCCACTTAGAGACATTTTCAAGCCCCCCCCCCCCCCCTTTTTTTTTTTTTTAGGGAAGTTCTAAATTAGTATTATCTTTCAAATGCCGCTGGAATTTAACGTTTTCATTTTGTTTTGGCCTGCAAATGGGACATTTAAAGCAGTAGGTATTCATTTCCTTGTATCATTGTCACACAGAGGCAGAAGCTCCAGTTACAGCTTCATCATATTCAATAATGATGATAACAAAGCTTCTGGTTTTAAAATGCTCTCAATAATAAATCAACACTGACAGCGAAAAAACACTTCTCACGTATGATTCACTCTTTATTCCGTTTAATAAGATTTCGATTATTCGAGTTATCGAATCAGCGCATTTGTGAGAGAATGCAACGTAAACAATATAGTTCAGGGTCAAAGTTGTTTACGCTAGCAAAGTGCAGAAAGGTCAAAAGAGAAACTATTAGTTAAGCGCATCGCGCGCGATACCGGTAAAGTGCGCGCATTCCAAGTTAGCATGCGCGGCACAACAACTGAATTCGTCTCACATACTCAACAAGTTCCACTGGGGTTGGATGTTTTTCTTTTAGTTCTCCCAGATTTTAGGAACAGGAATATTCACGTAGGAACAGGAATATACACGTAGACCTATACTTTTTAGGTGTCTACACTTGAACAATTTTATTACCAAGACAACTTTTACCGTGCTGGCTCGTCGAGGATGGTTTAGCCCACACAATCGCCTGGTATAACTCTGGAAGTGATTATTCTGGATACATAAACTAAAGGGGATCTATAGATCTAGACTCTAGATCAAGTCTAGATCTACTCAATAAACTAAACCGGACTATCGCGCTCGATCAAGCCCGAACTTGACAGTGACAATGGGGAAGAAAAGAGGCGGGCAGACGACTAAACGCAAAGATCGCGAGACCAGAGCATCAACACGGAATGTTAGTGTTACCACAGGACCCAGCACGAGAGTGACAAGGCCTAGATTTAGTACTACTAGCTCTAGGCCTACTAGTAGTAGGAGAGGGAGATACACGTCAAGGTCAATGCCAAGGGCAAGGGAGTCGGTGTCGCAAGATCAGCCAGTGACCGGCCCAGGGACGGTGGAGCAGGCGCCTGCAGCCCAGGCAGCAACACCCAGTCAGTCGTCGGGACGACCCTCGGTCGTGACACAACCGGGTGAGTTTACGATAAACAACCGTCAGCTTGACATTACAGGCATTAGGCCTAGATCTAATGAAAGCATAGAGACCAATTCAGCCCTCGTCCCTACCGTATCGTTCCCTTCCATAGCAGATAGTACCAGGGCGGGATGGAGGTCTAAATTCAGACCTGGGGGATCATACGGGTAAAATACTAGGCAACCAGGGGATGACGGCTCGAGGGCAGGGATACGTTCCAATGGAACAGTGTCAATCGGGTTTTACTGTAGTTCAAACGGGACAACAACTCATGCTTAAACCAATAGTAACGGCAAGAAACAAGATCTACAATATTGAGGCGTGGACAAACGCCTGTTTGACATTTGCGAGTGTCTATTTGCAGGCACATCCAAACTTCGCACAAGAGATCCTAAAATATTGCCACCTCATACGGTCGGCATCGAGCAAATACACAGGGTACGGATGGCGGGACTATGATGTGGAGTTTCGCTCCCGTAAATTAATATCTAATAAAGATCGTGGGCTAGTATCGATGGAGAGTTGTGGCTCATGCACGTTGTAGGGGGTGGGGCGCCTAGACTAACATTAACAACAATAGGAACCCCCACGGCTAAGCCTCCAAGAGTGGGGAGGCCAGGCGGGCCCAGACCATTTCAGTCCCAATTTCCCAGAACATCGGGCACCAAAAGTCAGGCTTACTGGAGTCAACCAGCCCGCCGGCTGGGCGGCCGCCAGCTCGGAGCTCGCCAGTCCGGTCCCGGTGTATGCTATGCACTTAACTTCAGACATGGAAAATGTGAGCGTCAGCAGTGCAAATTCCTCCACAAATGCTTGGCATGCGGCAATACCGGCCTCGGGAAAGTTACCTGCCCGCGGGCCCGGGAGGCGATCACCAGCCAAACCGCATAAAGCAGATCTAGTAGGCCTAGATAGTCTAGTAATTCTTAAATACTGGGGATCAATATAACGAAGGGACATCAATGGCCAATAATAATAATGTTAACGTAAAGTCGGTACAAGATCATCAACTACACTCACTAGCTCCATCTCCCATTAAAGTAGAAAGACTAGTAGCAGAGTTAGAAAGATATCCCAATAAAAAGGCAGCGCAATTCTTAGTAACCGGTTTCACCCAGGGCTTCATATTGAATTACAACGGCCCTCGGTTGCCTGACGATCTACCAAATTTGAAATCGGCAGATCAGAATAAGGTAGCGACAAAAAAGAAAATCGATAAGGAAGTTACTTTGGGACGCTACGCAGGGCCATACGAGAAAAGACCCCTTCAAAATTTGAGAGCAAGCCCAATTGGCTTAGTCCCGAAGAAGAACCCAGGGGATTTCCGACTAATAAACCACTTATCCTATCCGAAAGGGTACCCGATTAATGATTTCATTGCCGATGACGCATGCAAAGTAGAATACAGTAGCCTAGCTATGATACTGCCGTAGATTTAGTTTCTAAGACGGGAATAGGGGCTGAGTTAGCAAAAGAAGACATAAAATCTGCATTCAGACTGCTACCCATATCAACCCAGGACTTTGAATTATTAGGAATAAAATTCGAAGAGAAGTATTACGTAGATAAGTGTTTACCAATGGGGATCCGATGCGCACCGGCATATTTCGAAAAATTCTCCTCATTTCTAGAATTCTGTGTGAGGGACAGGCTAGGAACAGATAGGATAGTTCACTACATGGACGATTTTTAGCAGTAGGGTCGGCAAATGCAGGAGGTATTAAATGTTTAGGAATAATAACCGAATTTCGCTCAGTAGGCAGTGAACTAGGTGTCCCTCTGGCTATGGAAAAATCGGAAGGGCCCTGTACAAAATTGACATATCTAGGCCTGGAGGTCGACACCAGCGTCATGCAAGTTCGGATACCTGACGGTAGGTAGCAGCCTTGAAACAGAAAATCCGCAGGGCCTTAGAACAAAAGTCTTTGGATCTGAGGATTATTCAGTCGTTAATAGGATCCTTGAATTTTGTTTGTCGAGCCGTACGGCCAGGTAGAGCGTTCCTAAGGAGGTCAATAGATCTCCTGAAAACAGAAGACGGGTCAAAGGGTTCACGGCGTTTAACGGATGGAGCCCGTGCTGACCTCGAAGTTTGGTTGTCTTTTCTGGAACAACTTAACGGGGTTACAATCATTCAGCCTAGGCAATGGTCAACTGACGACATCCACATGAAAAAAAGCACGCCGCGTTTCATGCTAGTAAAGATAAGATTCTCAAAAACAGATTAATATGGAAAATCAACAATTTTTTGCATAAGAGAGAATGGCATACACAACAGTTGCCCAATTGCCGCAATGTATAGTTTTCTCAACTTGAGACCCAAAACCCATGGCCCTTTGTTTTGCCATGCTAATGGGGCCCCATTAACCAGGTATTAATTTAGAGCAGTATTGATTAAGGTGTTGATCTTTTCAGGGGTGCAATCAGCCCATTATGGCACTCATTCATTTCGTATTGGTGCTGCCACAATTGCTGCCTTGAATGGATTACCCACAGAAAAAATAAAAGAGATGGGGCGATGGCGCAGCGGGGCCTACAGGTCTTATGTAAGACCCTAGTCATATTAGAATAGAGATATCCTCCTTCCAAAGGTTATAGCGTGGAAGGTTGTAGTTTACATTAATAAAATTGAGAGTGCTCTTCCTCATCTCTCACATGAAGCAAATTATTGTAGTTGATCATAAGTTTTCAAAAAGTCATGTATACAGTGTAAAAATAAATAAATAAATACAAAATAAAAAAATAAAAAATAAATAAATAATAAACAAATAATAAGAAACCGATTATCGTGCTTACCAAATTATAGCACGGGCACAATATGATGCTCGTTTTAACCTTAACTACAAACAAGTCGAATAGGGTGGACTATGAATAAACATATGATCGCGAAAAGAATTATGTACATGTAGGCCTATACTTCCCCGGAGAACTCTTTTGTTTTCACCACAGGTACTCGAGCCCAACGGTTGTGGCTATTGGGGGATAGCTTCGTCAGGAGAGCCGGCGAGAGGGCATCCTGGACAGGCAACCACAACCTGGGAGTAAATGCAAGCGAGGTTAAATGGTTTGGCAGAGGCGGCCTAACCCTACACGAATTTCCGAGAGCTCTCCAGGACTTACTAAGGTACAACCCAGCTCCTACCATCATGATCATTCACGTGGGTTCGAACGACCTCGGCCGCTATGGAGCCAAGCAATGTCGACAGGCATTAGATGATGCCCTCACCACAGCCCGGGAATTATTACCGAGGTGCCATATTTATGTTTCAAGCATAATACCTCGTTTGTTCTACTATGGATATGGCCGTACAGTGCATTCGCAATTAGCGATTAATAAGGTGAGGAAATCCCTGAACAAATATGGTAGAAGAAAGATCAGGCGCATGCACAATGCATCGTTCATCATGCACAACTTCATCGCGCAAGAACACCAATATTTTAACAGGGACGGGATACACCTGTCGGACAGTGGATGTGACATTTTGATACAGAGTTTCGCAACGGCGGCTCGAATGGCTGGGTTAACTTAAAACTTGAAATCTCTGAGAAAACGCCGTTTAAATATAATGACTCCCTCAAAATAATGCACGTGAGTCTTGCGACTCAACACTTTAACATTTAAGCTGAATATAATATTATTTGTCTGCGGTACGATTGTATAGCAGACAAATGTTGTTTGTATCGTTAATGAATGCATATTTATGTTGGGTCCGGGGCTGTGCCCCGATGGAATGTAATTTGCATAGGCAGCTCGTACAGGTGTGCGAGCTAATTCTGCCACGGAGACCAGGGCGTGGCATGAATTAGTGTGTAATTGAATCATTTTAGCTTGAGCTTTCAACGAGACAACTTTTATTTACAATAAAAGTGCGTTGTGTCATGTACTGTTACATGACTGCGTTTGAATAAGGTTTTCCAGAGTTTTTATGCTCGTTGAGTTTTATCTCTGGTTTTTTATCCTGGACCATGATAGGTCCGGTTTCCAGTGAAGGAAACGGTTTCCAGTGAAGGAAACGAGAAGAAATGTTTGTTAAACATTCATACTGAATAAACGGCCGGCTCTCAGTAGTCGTTGTCAGGCTATTCCACAATAATTGAAGTGTATTATTGTGTTATTTGTGTGTATTGGAAAGCAAGAGGGATGACAGACGAAATAATATGTGAGATTATAGGACAGACAGATCATTGCATAATGTATATACATGCACATGTCAATAGAACAAGGCAGAATCTGATTTGGACCATGATATGGCTCGTTGACGCTGCTATCATGGTTGTTTTGTTGTTGGTTTTGGTATGGCAGCTCGTCAAGTATACCTACATGTATATTTCTAGTTTAGGGAATAATGCCAAAGATAATAAGATAACAGTGGATTGTACAGATGAATACAAGGTGTACATGTAAATAGACGTTCGATCAAAATAGGACAGTCGACTAATGACTGAATCTTATTTGAGGCTGTGCAGCTCGACTGTACACGGGCAAACATGTTATTATTGTCTTCAACATAGTGATCGTGTTTAATTGATTTAACGTGGATTCATAGATCGTAATTGTTCATTTCAATTTTGCTCGGCAAAGTCACATAAAATGTGATAATGGTGCAGAGAATTTAAGCACCTGGCTTGGTATTAAGGTTTGGGAACCGATGGAGAAAAATAATAAAAATAAAATTGTTAGTATTTTTGATAAATGCCCTTAAAGAGATGACTATAGTTTGCTTTGTTTGAATGGGTCCAAGTGACAACAGATAACATCATTTCATTTAATTGTTCGTCCATTTATGGCAGAAAGTAACAATTTAGAAAACAAAACAGACAAAACTATTTAAGAGGCAAAAAAAAAAAAAAAAAAGAAAAAAAAAAAAAATGGTTTGTATTGGCTGTTTGGGGTTGAAAATTGTCAAGGTTGCTTATTGCTATTGATATTTATGTTAATTGTTGTTCATAACAGGGGAGAGCGGTTTGCCCAATGGCAAGGAGGGGCTCTCAGTAGGAGAGGTTGTTTAGGGGAATCCGTAATCTCAGGAAACTGGGACTTCGGTTGGATGTCTTCCTCCCGGTTGGTCACGTGACCCGGGTTCCCCTACTTAGTATCTCGTTTTTATTTAGCCTCTCCCCTCTTCCCTGTACAATAGTGCGGGTACAGATATCGCCCCTTTTTAATTTCATTGCATTTCTGTTATTTGATTGTGACATTAATTGTTGGACGGTTTGAAAGGGGGAAATTCTATCCCCAGTGGAATAAATGTTGAGAAAATGGCAAACAATTTATCCATGTTGTATTTCTTCTCACAATTCGATTATTCGAGTTATCGAATCAGCGCATTTGTGAGAGAATGCAACGTAAACAATATAGTTCAGGGTCAAAGTTGTTTACGCTAGCAAAGTGCAGAAAGGTCAAAAGAGAAACTATTAGTTAAGCGCATCGCGCGCGATACCGGTAAAGTGCGCGCATTCCAAGTTAGCATGCGCGGCACAACAACTGAATTCGTCTCACATACTCAACAAGTTCCACTGGGGTTGGATGTTTTTCTTTTCCCGCCTCCCCACCCCTTCTACTCCTTAGACAATAAGAAAGGAAGAAATAAGAAGTAGAAAGTGAAAGAGCTCAAAGAAAGGGGGAGGGAAATTTACACAGCAGAGCTCGGGGAGGATAGATTTGAGACATGTGGCCAAAAAACAAAAAGTGATGATGATTATGGTTGGTTGGTTTGGCTTGATGCATTTTAAATAAATGGTTGGTTGGTTGGGCTAGTATGCTTTTAATGAATGGATGGTTGGCTGGGCTTGTAATAATTCGTGTTATGGTTGGCTGGATGGGCTTGTATTCTTAATTGGAACAAAGTTTTGGTTGGTTGGTTGGGCTAGTGATGTTCCAATAAATGGCTGGTTGGTTGGGCCAGTAAGCTAGTAATGAATGAATGGTTAGCTGGGCTAGTATAATGATTCGTTTTAGAGATTGGCTGGATGAGCTTGTATTCTTAATTGGAACAAAGTTTTGGTTGGTTGGTTGGGCTAGTGATGTTCCAATAAATGGCTGGTTGGTTGGGCCAGTAAGCTTTTAATGAATGGATGGTTGGCTGGGCTTGTAATAATTCGTGTTATGGTTGGCTGGATGGGCTTGTATTCTTAATTGGAACAAAGTTTTGGTTGGTTGGTTGGGCTAGTGATGTTCCAATAAATGGCTGGTTGGTTGGGCCAGTAAGCTATTAATGAATGAATGGTTGGCTGGGTAGTATAATGATTCGTTTTAAAGATTGGCTGGATGGGCTTGTATTCTTAATTGGAACAAAGTTTTGGTTGGTTGGTTGGGCTAGTGATGTTCCAATAAATGGCTGGTTGGTTGGGCCAGTAAGCTATTAATGAATGAATGGTTGGCTGGGCTAGTATAATGATTCGTTTTAAAGATTGGCTGGATGGGCTTGTATTCTTAATTGGAACAAAGTTTTGGTTGGTTGGCTGGGCTAGTGATGTTCCAATAAATGGCTGGTTGGTTGGGCCAGTAAGCTTTTAATGAATGGATGGTTGGCTGGGCTTGTAATAATTCGTGTTATGGTTGGCTGGATGGGCTTGTATTCTTAATTGGAACAAAGTTTTGGTTGGTTGGTTGGGCTAGTGATGTTCCAATAAATGGCTGGTTGGTTGGGCCAGTAAGCTATTAATGAATGAATGATTGGCTGGGCTAGTATAATGATTCGTTTTAAAGATTGGCTGGATGGGCTTGTATTCTTAATTGGAACAAAGTTTTTGTTGGTTGGTTGGGCTAGTGATGTTCCAATAAATGGCTGGTTGGTTGGGCCAGTAAGCTATTAATGAATGAATGGTTGGATGGGCTAGTATAATAATTAGTTTAATGGTTGACCGGATGGGCTTGTATTCTTAATTGAAACAAAGTCTTGGTTGGGTGGTTTGGATTGAAGATTCATTTGAAAATTCGGTTTTGGCATTCTTTATTTTGAAAATATGCTGAAGGGTTGTGGCTCGTAGAGCCTTCTTGGACGCTGTAATTAAGTAGATATAAGTGCCCAGATAGATGTATCGAAGCTTATCATAACTCATCCTGCTATGAAATTATTATATGTATGTTTGGGGTTGAAAATTGTCAAGGTTGCTTATTGCTATTGATATTTATGTTAATTGTTGTTCATAACAGGGGAGAGCGGTTTGCCCAATGGCAAGGAGGGGCTCTCAGTAGGAGAGGTTGTTTAGGGGAATCCGTAATCTCAGGAAACTGGGACTTCGGTTGGATGTCTTCCTCCCGGTTGGTCACGTGACCCGGGTTCCCCTACTTAGTATCTCGTTTTTATTTAGCCTCTCCCCTCTTCCCTGTACAATAGTGCGGGTACAGATATCGCCCCTTTTTAATTTCATTGCATTTCTGTTATTTGATTGTGACATTAATTGTTGGACGGTTTGAAAGGGGGAAATTCTATCCCCAGTGGAATAAATGTTGAGAAAATGGCAAACAATTTATCCATGTTGTATTTCTTCTCACAAATGTCACTTTTAATATATGCAGTCAGAACAATAACCTACCGCATTTTGCGGTTACCATACACCATAATTGAGATATAACATGATGGCGAGATGAATACTGAATCGTATACGATTCCATAATTGTAATTATGAGCTGACTCATAATAGAATAATATATATATAAATGTATATATATATATATGCGTACCTGGCATAAAACTTTTCTAGCCGTGTCCTCCGAGAAACTAGCGATGATAATTCTTGAGTCTTTTACCTGCAGAAGACAGCAAGAGAAAGAGGGCATTACAAAACATTGGCAAATAAAAAAAGAGCATGAAAAGAAAGAAGACACTGATAGAGGATGAGGGAGAAAGAATGACACGTGAAATTAAAGATGGCAGAGAGTAAGTAATAAAGAGAGAGAGGGAGATAAAGAAAGAGAGAAATAGAGAGAGAGAGAGAGAAAACCGTATCAGCATGACAGGGACAAATAAATGGCAGATAAAATGAAAGACGACAGCAAGCAAGTAAGAGAAAGAGTGAGAGAGAGAGAGAGGGAGAGAGAGAGAGAGAGAGAGAGAGAGGATGAAAGACGACAGAGAGCAAGCGAGAGAGAGAGGGGGAGGGGGAGGGAGAGATAGAGAGAAAGCAGACACAAACTGTATTTGCATGACTTGGACAAATAAATGGCAGATAGAATGAAAGACGACAGAGAGCAAGCAAGTAAGAGAAATAGAGAGAGAAAGAGAAAGAGAGAGAGAGAGAGAGGGGGAGAGGGAGAGAGAAAATGAAATACGACAGAGAGCAAGCGAGAGAGAGAGAGAGAGGGAGGGGGAGGGAGAGTTAGAGAAAGCAGACACAAACTGTATTTGCATGGCATGGACAAATAAATGGCAGGTAGAATGAAAGACGACAGAGAGCTTGAGAAATAGAGAGAGAAAAGGGGAAAGAGAGAGAGAGGGAGAGAGAAAATGAAATACGACAGAGAGCAAGCGAGAGAGAGAGAGGGGGAGGGGGAGGGAGAGTTAGAGAAAGCAGACATAAACTGTATTTGCATGACATGGACAAATAAATGGCAGATAGAATGAAAGACGACAGAGAGCAAGCAAGTAAGAGAATGAGAGAGAGAAAGAGAGAGAGAATGAAAGACGACAAAGAGCAAGCGAGAGAGAAAGAGGGAGGGGGAGGGAGAGATGGAGAGAGCAAACACAAATCTTTTTTGTATGACAGGATAAAAATAAACTTGGAATAGATCCATGAATTGAACAGCGCTGTGTGGAGGTAAATTCATTAGAATAACATATTAATTGTATCGATCGTTAACAAAATGAAAGTAGAACTAACCCCAAAGAATAAGTGTAGGTATTTTGAAAACCGACATGAATTCCAGCATTTTGATGTACAATAAATCTTATGAACGTGTACAAGAGATATATAAATAAACATTTCTTGGCATTATCTTCTACATTATCTTCTGCAGGTGCCCATTTCATTTCTTAATTTCCAACTTTCTTTATATTTGCTATTATATTTGTTTGTTTTTAAAACATGTATATCCGATATTATCATCATCACGTTTTATATATCAATTTCTGTTAATTGTATTTAAAATGTAAATGCTCAAAATTTAAAGGCTACGAGAAAAGGAAATGAAATGCTTTATCCATTCTCTCCTTTTAATTTTCTTTTCCCCCACTCATCCATGTATATAAATTCGATTTATTTTATGTATGATGTGCAAAATATTGAAGTTTCCACTATTATTATTGTTAATTTATTCCTTGAACTAATTTGTGATCGTTTCCATATTGATGTATTTGTAATTTGTCTTTATTACTTTGAACTTTGTAATCTTTGTTTGTATCAGTCTCCCGACTGTTTTAACATGGAATTTTGACTCAATAAACCGAAATGAATGAAGGAAAAAAAATAATTAAGTAATGCCTTTTACTTTTTGTAGCGTGACATGGGCGCAGCCATTTTCTTGAAAATGTGACGTACCAGGCGGAGTTGTAGATGTATTATGCACCAAGCTTCACTGGAAAAAACTTTTTAATTAAATAACAAAACCTTTACTTTTCAATGAGAAAGTAAAAATTACATTTAGTGAAAAATATATAATTGGGTGACAATTGTAATTCATTTATTTAAAAATGCTAAAATCTATTTTATTCATACGAAACCTGCACCCCAGAACAGCACCAACTTATTTATGCAATTTGGATACTGGCAATTGGAGTACAAAGGATAATAGCAGGTAGATGACATGCCTTAACACCACAAACACCTGGGAAGGAAGCATCCATAAATTTGAATACATTTAGTTCATAAACGACCCCGCATAGTACGTCACGTTATCAAGAAGATGGCGATGCCAATGTCTTGCTGAGAAACTGTACTTTATTCTAACTGTACGCCTTTGGCATACACTAAGGTGGGGAATATCTCTCAGAACAACTAAAGTTATTATTTGGGGTTAGTTCCCCTTTAATATCGACAAACATGATCACAATCGAAAGACAGAAAGTAAAGGTTTTTAAATAAAACTGAATAAATAAATAAATAAGCAAACCTAGCGAATAAAATTCTATGCACTACATTTGCTGATGTGGTACTGTGTGGCAACATAATGAGGTATCTGACACCCATATTAGGGAATTTTAGATTTGCGTAGTGACGTCCATTCAAGGCAGTGCATTAAAAGGACGTCGATCGTAGTAATCCACTTTTTCGTTCGGCAAATCTAAAAAGTCCTTAAAGAAGTTAACGCACTACGAGAAGCGGGTTCGTTTATTCCTACATTGCATGTAATGCCCCCTTCACACGCGATGATGTTTCTTACAAGTCCTTATATGGATCGCACAAATTCACGGATCCTTACGATTTGGCCACTTTTACGACTGATTTAACAGTTGTTACGAGTTATTACAAGCTATTTACTGCAAAATTTCCCGATTTGTTACGAGTTTTCACGGATAACTACGAGCAACTTAAGCAGGGCTCCCACTTAGCCGAGTTACAGCCTCGAGTCGTGGCGAGCCCTGCTTTACGGGCATTTTAAGATCTTTTTTCGGTCGCGTGAAGCAGGCGCGGATCCAGGGGGGCAGGGGGCCAGGCCCCCCCCCCCTACACTGGCGGAAACGTGCTCCTTTAATCTATTAATTCCTTGAAATGCTAGATCGTCATAATGGTAGCCATGGCGACGCCGGGGTAATAACAGTGGAGCGCCATGAGCGTCAAAGCTGACAGACATAAGCGATATAAAAGAACCAACTTTTATCATCATGACTATTATTAAGCCAAGTAAAATTGATTAGTCCTTTCTTATCCTTTTTTTTTTCTTCATGAGAACTAGAGTGTTCTGTTTTGTATGATGCTTGATAGATATATGTACATAGAAATGTCATTATTTTAATATCAAAACAAATTCTGCAAATTTAATTTCATTTGCTCCAGGAAATGTTCTTCTCTGCTCCAAACAAATCTAAGAGGTCATACTAAAAAGCTTTACCAAAGGCGCACTCGCACAAAATTAGCTGGCCACTTTTTTTTCAAATCGAGTGGTCCAACCCTGGAACAGCTTACCTCCCTACATAGTAGGGACTTTTAGATTTGCACGACGAGAACGTGGACTGCGACGTCCATTTAAGGCACCGGCAGTGACGTCACATTGCCTTAAAAGGATGTCACACGAGCAGTCCACGTTCTCGTCGTGCAAATCTAAAAGTCCCTATTGTCTGCACCTACTGTGGCTAATTTTAAGAGAAAACTGAGAGCCCTTCCCATAGGACAACTTGGACAAGAGGGCTAATCAACCAAGTATACCAAGTAAGCAAGGTGAAACTACAATATGTCTATGGTTGCTGACCTGATTGCTTTTATTAAATGACTTTATTTTCAACAACAATTAAAAAAAAAAATCAAATATAAAAAAGAAAATGAGACTTGGCGAGAAAGTCAATTCAATTCAATTCAATTCAATTCAATTCATTAATTTTTCCTCTTTCAATCAGGGAAAAAAATACACGGGGGCTCAGGGCGAATTAGCCCCCGAAATGCCCAAAAGAGCCCCCGAAAGTCTTAAAAGAGCCCCCAAATTTTGCATAGAGTTCAATGCAAAACAAATTAAAGAGTGCTATTTTCATGTAAGCAAGCTTGAAAAGTAGCCCCCGAAATTGTTTAAGTAATTTTTTCCCTGCTTTCAATCGTTCATTTATACAATGATGGTACATTTTAACATATTCACATATTTATATACATATAGATCAATTTGCACAATACAATACATTAAAAAAATAAACATGAAATTGAAAGGGAAGGAGGGCCGACTAAAAAGCAGAGCTTGTAGGGTGTAAGCCCCCTGTAAAAGTAATGATTATGAACTATTATTTTATGAGAGAAAAACAACAATAACAATAACTGATTCAGTAATACAAAAAATCACTTTTAAACGCGAAACATTGATAAATACATACATGTTTATAAAAAGAAACAATCAAAGTTGCATAAAGTCACACTACAAATTATATTTGATTGGGGAATGCAATAGCCTAGTAACTATTCAGAGAATAAAGCATTTAAGTCTCCTTTTGAAAATTTGTATCGAATTACACTGTAAAATATCATTTGAAAGAGAATTCCACAGTTTTGGACCTGTAAAAACAAATGTCTTTTGTGCAAAAGATGTTGTATTTAATAGTAGATGAAAAGAGCTCGCCTTGCGAGTGAGGTAACTATGAATCGAATCATTTCTTACGAACATATCATTAAAAGGCAAAGGTAATTGTTTAGTGTTGAGCTTGTACATTAAAGATAAACTTGAGTTCTGGTAATGCGATTGCATTGTGAAAGAAAAGGTGTGGAATGGATCAGAAAAGTTGATCATATAGCATGTAAGTAATGGTGTGTAATGCAAGGTTCTGGAGTCATCAAAATCATCATAAATTTGGCAGAGTCTTGGTAAAGTAACAATCACTTACACAGAAAGATGTATATGGGACAACACAAATGGTGTCGGGGCTAGTACTACCCCGATTTCCTTATCTTTCTATGCTCATGACTCAGCCAGTATACATTTTCTTCCAAAATTGTTTGGCACATGACATTTATTTATGATCTTGAACATTCAGTGTAAGTTTCGTTAGATTCTGTGAGAATTCATTTTCTTTTTTTTTTACCAGAACTCAAGTTTATCTAATTAACTGTGGAGTGAGGAGGGAATACAAACTAGGGATTTACGATATATACCTTACCTTCAGTCTGCTAATCACCCCAGCTGGGTCGTAGTAAAATGACTGCCTTGATACGAGGGTGAAATTCCGGTAGTCTAACAATTCATGTAAATCCTCCATAATCTGAAGAAAAAACAGAAGAATATGACAGTTGGTAAGGAACACAAAAACACATTATACGGTTTTTATTCAAATAATTGTCTCCTTAAATAATATTTATGTAATACCCTAATAAGGGTATTATACAGTTTCCCTTTTAAATTAAAGGAACGTCTGAATTTGTAGAATACCCAACCTTTTAATTTCGATACTTTTTTTAAAAGGATTTATGACTTACTGATAAACATCTTAGGGTGTAACTGTTTCCTAATTTACATTTCACAGATGAGGATCTGTTTATGCTGATAACGAAAGCTTACGAATTTGCAGAGGAAATCGTGGAACATAAGAGACCAGATCTGTTAAACAATTATAATCTCCTCTTTACGGTAATGTTGGTGATGAAGATTATTAATTCTAACCCTCTGTTGTGCCCTTTTTGTCAGGTGGCAGCATTTTTCAAGCTTTTTTTAGTCACGAAGCTCATCTAAGAAATAAAAGGTCTCCTGCCACCCCTATCCTAAATTCATCCCAGAAGATTAATTTTGCAGTGATTTCTAATACTTGCTGTTCACGAATTCGACGTTATCCAAAAATATTTTTGATATACCTAAATTTCTCTTGCGGCATCCCCGTTGAAAAATGCTGCATGGTGTTCGCTCTCAAACTATATCTTGTTGATTTACTTCTTAAAGTTTACCCAATGTTTCAATCAAGTAGATTTATAATTCATTATAAATTTCCTTGTGAATTAATTATGATTATTAATGAATGTCTTTAGTTGTCTTAGTAGTGTGTGGAGATGTCAAGGTCGAGTGGATACGTCACCGGTCAGTGGATCTCATGGTTCGAGTCCCGTCCAGGCAGTAATGTCCTTTGGTAGGAGGTTAATCTACATTTGTCACTCTTCTCCCAGTACACGAGCTAGTGAAAGTAAATGGGCACCCGGCATATCGGAAGAAATTTCTGAACGCTTTAGAGCCTTATTATTGCGCCTCATATACACCCGAGCTTTACCTAGGTTATTATATATAGAGAAACCTGCTTTAGTGGCCACCTGTGTATAAAGGCCTCATTTTCTGTTTCCATTAATAACAGTTTCTTTCTCGTATGTACTGATGGAACCTGTACATAAAGACCGCCTGCCTATAAAGAACACTTTTCTTGTCACCCTTGAGTGGTCTTTAGAAACAGGTTTCACAGTAATACTTTGTACCAAGCACGGGAGAGTCTAGTAGCCGCTCTCTATATATTTAAAGGCATCGCTCAACTATGTTAAATCTGAGATGTATGGCCCTACCTGTTATCAATGTCTGTGATATGGTGTAATATTGGATTCCCATTTTTTTAAAAGAACGCTTCAAAATGATCAAGAAGTGCCTCAATCAAAGTAAACATCTTCGAGTGACCGGTTTTACCATACTCATTTTCCCCAATAGACTGTAGTATTATTTAAAAACCGTTAAGAAAACGAAAAATGAAATTTCGATTTCCAGTCATGAATATCTTGATAATCAGACAGGCGATCGGCTTGTTAAAGTCATGGGATTCCTGACTGACCTAAAGGTTTACAACTATGATTGCAACATGAGCTAAATTCAGAATTTTGTTTCAGAATCTGAGGCAATGTTACCGAATCACTTTAAAGACCGTCAATACTACTGGGCCAGAAGGATTAGACCACACAGCGAGGTCACTGATAGGTGGCTATCTCATTAAACTCAGCTCTCAACTAACATAAGAAAAAGAGGATCATGGGGGACCAACAGGTACCGATTGGGGAAGTTTTCTATATAGAGGGAGCAAGTAGCTACAAGTAGGACAGTGGGGCTTTAAATGAACATCTTACCCCGGCATGTGGTTCAGTAGCTTCAGTAATGGTGGAGATCTTTGACCAACCAAACCGTTCACAGATTTGAAGTTTGACCTTGTTGAGGTCAGATGAGCTTCCCATGGTCCGGATGAAGAACGGGTAGAGACGGTGATCTGAAAGCCCGATGGCAGAGTTGGCAAAACCCATCTAAAAAAATATATATATAAGATGAGTCAAAAGCTGATAATAAGCTTGGAGTGACGTCCGTATTTTTTCATTTTCTCCATTGTCCCCATTCTTTCTCCTCTTCCTCACTTTGTTATTCATCAAGCTCTTCTACCTTTTGTTCTTTTTGTAATGTCTTTCTTATTATTGTCATTTTTCCTCTTCTTCTTTTTAATCTTCTTCTCTGTGATCTACTTATACTTTCTCTTATTTTACTTTTTGTCTTTATTATAATTAACATAATTAATCTGAGTATCAGATCACGCATTACTTATATTTGGTTTGATTAATTACTATCAAGGTTGAAAATCCCATGTAAAAAATATTAAAGAGGAAAAAGTAAAGAGGAAAATAATTGTATGGGGATAATATGCATTCTACGACGCTTTCTTTCTTCTTCTTCTTCGTTGTCGTCGTCAATGTCGTTCATTTTCTATTCCTACTTCTCTCTATTATTCCTTCTCTTCCTCCTCGTCCCCCTCCTCTATGTTATATTTTTTCCTCCTTATATTCTTCTTTCTCTCTGTCATCTTTTTCTTCATCATTTCTTCTCCCTGTTCTTCCTGATCTTCCTTCTTTCCACCTCCTACTATTTTTACACTCGTTTTTCTACTTATTATGTTTGTTACCATTGATTATCCTCATACTCGAAATGATTCTCATCATCTCTCTCATTAGCTATTTGGTTCCACTAATTCGATAAGGACTGTTGCGACAAATGAAAGTATTTTGTGTAATTAATTAATTTTATGCAATAAATTACCAAAATTGACGACAAAATATTTTATAGACTTGATCGCTCAGCAATTTCAAAAATGTTATTTGAAGAAATGATTGTGTTACATCAGTCTAATATAAATAGGAATTAACTTACAAGTCATAATGATCTAAATTTTCAAATTGGTTTGACACCTATAGTATTTTCCATGTCCCAGGGGCTTAATTACATTGGCCACTTTGGCTAGAGTATGGCAATTAAAGTTTCATAACAAGATAGCAAGGGAAAATGGGAGAGAGACAGAGAGAGAGATAGAGAGAGAGAGAGGGGGGGGTGAGAGAGATAGACGGTGATAGACCTAGTAGAGAGAGGTTTTACGAGAAAGAGGGAAGGTTAGGGAGGGAGGATAAAGCTAAGAAGGAATAACTAGAGAAAAGGAAGAACATTCATGTTTTCCGCGTGATAAACACACGACATTGTTGGAAAATCTGAATCTGTGTATTTCTATACTCAACTAAGTAAAAAGCAGCACAGTACATTGTATACCAAAATTTGTCCATGTCTTCCTTGTCATCTTCACTGGCTTCGTGGGAATAATCGTACAGATGAACTTTACTCGCACACTTACACATGTCTCAAGCTTCAGGCCCTAACATACCTAGATGATCAACATTCATATACAATTATCGCTCAAGAGGCCACACAATGTGAGGGAAATTCCCTAACAAGAAACAAATAATGAAAGAATAATAACAGATTTGGGTGCGGTATTGGCAATAAAATTCTCTGAAAAGCAAGGAAACAAGGTAATTTGCCCATGATTCTTGCTTTATTTTGTTGTATTTTATTCTCCCATTTTAATTTTTTAACCGGGGGCTCGTGCCCCAGGGCCCCCTGGATACGCCACTGACAGCACCTGGGCCCCGTTTCACAAAGCCTTTTTTCAATGACAAATTACAAAAATCAGTGACAAATCTGCTGATAACCAATTTGTAGCAAGGATTTCAGTAGCTTATAACAAAAACTGTCATTTGTCACTGATAACAAGTTTTGTGAAACGCCCCCCAGAACACTAGGAACAATACTCACCTGAATGATGCCCCAAATACCAGTCACAGCCGCAAGAATCTTGGTAGTTTCAGCCTCAATGGTTCCTACGAACGCAATCATGGATGGTTTAGATAGGATCATCTCATAGAGTAGATTCAACGCACGTGCTGAAGATCCCTGTATCAATGGAGGAAATAGTATGGAGTTATAAACAGTACATGAGGGGTCGTAGTCCAGTGGTTTAATCCTTGTCTGGAAGTGCAAAGGTCCGTGGTTCGAGGCCTAGCACGGTACTTATGTCAATGAGGCCAACTACCCTCCAGGGCAACACCCTCTATGACGAATACCCCCGGGGAAACTACCCCCGGACAACTACCCCCAAGGACAACTACCCCTGGACAACTACCCCCATACAAATACCCCCTAGGACAACTACCCGCGGACAAATACCCCCTAGGATAGTTTTCCGGGGGTAGCTTCCGGGGGTACTGTTGTCCTAGGGGTAGTCGTCCTAGAGGGTGGTTTCCCTAAGGGGTAGTTTTCCTAGAGGGGTAATTGACTGGGGGTGGTTATCCGGGGTGGATGTCCAAGGGGGTATGTGTCCTAGAACCCTTAGGTGTTACATTGGTAACGCTCCTGTAAAAAAAAAAAAAAAAAACTAGTTAAAATGCTCCCCATGGAGAGGAGCATGTACTGAATAGCAATTGAATCCAATGACTGGGGTAATAATCATGCTGTAGACGCTTTAGTAAGTTAATTGATAAAAACATAGTGCATACTGAAAACTATTACCTTAGTGTATTATGATCCAAACCTACACATTAGATAATATGATCAAATTATAAGATTATATCAAAACAGCGAACTTACTTCAAGAACATCGCAAATGAACCACTGATGCCCTAATCCCTCCTTGGTGGATTAAACATTTAATCTTCATTTTGATTTTATTTTATTTTTGCATTTTTTCCAATTACAATAAATGTATAACAATTATTATCAACTGAACACATAAGAATTCAACATCATCATCAGGTACACTAAAAACACAATATGTCAAAGTAATACAGTGACATCATTTATCCAGATGTTAACATCCCATTTTCTTGTTTGCTCCTTCCTTTCCGGGAGTACTACTAATGAACGTGCAAAAAATATCAGTAGAAAGTTTTCCTACAGTAACTGGCAACGGAATAACCTAAAACTAGCGGTGGATATACATTACACACATACACACACACGCGCGCGCACATCCGCACACAAACAGATTTTCTTTATAAAATTAACGCCTGATTTTTCAAACGTACCTGACAAACGAAACTGCATGAATTAGAAAAGTAAAGTTCTCTTTTAACTCACTTAAAAATAATGAACGTATGATTAACTCTCTCTCTCTCTCTCTCTTTCTCTCTCTCTTGTATGCTTTTTCCAACATAGTAGATACGATTGACTGAGAAAAAAGATAACCATTAGAAAAAGATTTCATTTATGAAACTGTGACGATTCTAGGAGAATCAGGGTTCGAACTGTAAACAAGACAGCCAGCTTCTATACAAATATTAGTCGTATTTTACTCTGCAAATAACCTTAGAGAAATTTAGGAAAAATGCGTCGGGTATTTTGTTTTCAACCCATTTCTCCTTACTTGGGCAACCCCCCACAGCAGACACACACTCTTTAATAACAAACTATGGGGGGGGGGGGGAAGAGAGAGAGGAAAGAGAGAAATCATCTAAAAATGGTAATTTCAAATGTCTATCGCACATACCGCAGAAATTATGTTCGCACAACATAATGCATCATTATAATTTTCGAACATTTTCATTGGGTGCGTGATGGACGCTCGAAATAGGGACTTTTAGATTTACACGACGAGAGCGTGGACTGCCGCGTGTGACGTCACATTACCTTACAAGGATGTCACATGTTGCGGTCCACGTTCTCGTCGTGTAAATCTAAAAGTCCCTAATATCTTAGGCTGATTTTCCGGCAATCTTACGATCGTCTTCGACTTACCTGAGTATCTCTGACAACAAGATGTATCTCGTGATCGGGTAGGATGTCACTCCTGTTGTTAAGATCAGCTACTGCTATGTGCATAGCAGCCATGCTCTGGTTGGCAAACTCCTCTGCCCAGTCGCCGTTGCTACTCAGCGGCAATAGAACACCAATATAAAGGGGGATCAACCCGGTTACATTAGATACACTGCCGTCACTTTCTTCCACTTCAAAGTGGCCCGATACCCCAGAGATCATCAGCACCACGCCTATAGTTACGGCACACACCATCAGACATCCTCCGTTAAAGACTCCTTCACGTCGCCAAATCATCGCAAAGAGTAATGAGTTCAGTTATAAGGTAAGTAGGCTAACCCTTCGTGAAATCTTAGTTTTTGTAGGTGGTCGCTGAGACAGAATTAATAAAATCAGTTCCTACACCACTGCACCATCGGCCATGTCTTGAATCGTCAATTCATTTGGATTATATAAAGAAAGAAGGCTTATGCAAAGACAAGCTCGACCGACTTTGCTGACTGCAGGTACGTGATGAAATACGCATGCAAACGAGTCTAAACATCCACGGAAAGGATGTTACCAACGCTCGTCTCCTGATCGTCACAATCAGACAAGAGTTGCAATATTATCCCGAGATGAATTCTGATCATTATGTAATAAGAAGACGGAGAACTCTGATTTACGGTAGAACGGCTAACCCTAAACAATAGCTTCGCACCAATGGGATTGGAGGATGTGCTCATGCGCGGTACAGACTGAGGGCAACGAACGTATCTCATCGTTTTCTCATCATCGTCTTGACAGAACAACAATCCCTTGTGAAACCCTTCCTCACATTCTCTCACTCACTCTCTCTCTCTCTCTCTCTCTCTCTCTCTTTCTCTCCCTCTCTCTCTCTCTCACACACACACTGACTCACTCTTTCTCACTCTTTCTGTCTGTCTCTCTCTCTCTCACTTTCTCTCTCTCTCTCTCTCTCTCTCTCTCTCTCTTTCTGTCCCTCTCTCTCTTTCTCATTCTCTCACTCACTCTCTCTCTCTCTCGCTCGCTCTCCTCTCTACCTTCCCTTTGTTCCTTTTGTGCTCGCCCACTTTTCTATCCGTCCTTTTCACCATCTCTGATTCTAATAATTAATTAGGTGATTTGCAGCAGATGTGCTTTTGTCATGTTTATTCTTTATTAATTTATCCTGCCCTGTTTATCTTGTACAAACATAATTCATTCGTAATGTTCTTCCCCTAAGCGCTTTCTCCCTTGGAGCACTATTCAAATTATATCATGGATAGCATATTATTACCGGTCAAAAAAGAGAAAAGGCCCTCCTGAAAAAACGAACGTATCTCATTATTTTCATCATCGTCAAAAAAGAACGTCATTAGGCTTCTGTATTACTCCTTCCTCATATTCTCTCACTCTCTCTCTCTCTCTCTTTCTCTATCCATTTCCTTTCTTCTATTTTTTCTCGACCGCTTTTCTATCCCTCTCTTTCACCATCTCTGGTCATTAATTAGATGAGTTGCAGCGGATGTGCAGATCACCTCTTGAATTTCACTCAGACTTTCATCAGTCTACTCTACTCCTCTGATTGTTCTGCTTTCCTCTTGTCTAGCACTATGAACATGACGGACAAAGAAAGAGGACAAAATATACAGTTCCTCATTCTACCCTCAATAATTGCTGTGGTAGACAAAGGGATATCCCTTCACTGTTATTATGTAAAAATGTGTAGAACATGTGAATATGCATGTGACACCTGTTCTACACATTTTTACATAATAGCAGTGAAGGGATGTTCCTGTGTCTACCACAGCAATTGTTGAGGGTAATATGAGGGACTGTATATTTTGTCCTCATTCTTTGTCCGTCATGTTCATAGTGAGGGCAGCGGCTTGATTCCAGTCCTTCTCTATCACGTCCCTGTATCAAGGTTGGGTTTCCTTTGAACGTGTACAGGGCTAGGGTGCGACTCTCCTACACATGGGACCTCTAGTTAACGTTCTCTCCGAGGAACAGAGTTCTTTCATTGTGGTCTGCTCAGCGTAAGATTTGTGTCACACTACCTCCTTAAACGAGTCAACGTTTATAGAGGGAAAAATGACAGCGTGTTTTTCATTTTAAAAATCTTCTTACTAATAACATATTATTCTGGAAGTTTATTATATGAAATGAAAAGCTTCCGAACAGACTTTTTGCTCATCATTTTAGTCACTTCAGGAGTGTGTAAATATTTCATATTAAGCCTCGGTCACAATTGCCATTACGAACTGCTACAAACGCCGTACGAACGATTTTCAGACAATGAAAATTCGGGAAGACAATGGAAAACAGCGTGATTCGTACGAAATAATCGTTTGTACGAACCTTTGTGACCGTAGCTTAACATACATCTCTTATCTCTAACGACAAACAACCTTCAAATACCAAATCTAACACAAGACTCTGGGAAACTCAGACATCTTTTTGTACTGTCATACAGACGTTCTTTAATATAAATCAGTATACATGTATTATCATATCAGACTGACATCCAACAATATAATGAAAGCGTTTCATAAACATTATCATAACTACATAATATATACATAGTTGTTATACTTAACTCGTCTAAAGAAATGTCCATTAGATTTGTTTTCTATGATAATATTTCACTTTTATATGGCGCTAATACATCGACGACGTCTCTAAATGCTTTACAACTAAAGTATTACCCCGGTTATCAGACTCTGGCTTGCTTGCCTGCACACAAAGTATTCACATTCTCCACTCCCTGGGGAGCATTCCAGCCAGGCGCTATTTTATAGACGCTCACAATGCTGATCAAACTACATTAACGTTTGCATCCTATCGGGTTTCCCATTTAACACCGCATGGTGGAGGGTGGCAAATGTAGATTACCGTCTTGCTAAAGGACGTTACAGCCGGGGTAGGATTTGAACCCCGTACCTTTTGCTCTGCAGTCGGGTGACTTATCCACTAAACCACATCTCTTCAATATGCTATGATATTCTGCAACGACCCAACGTTCAACCAGACATCAAGTTGTTTTCAATGAAAGCAAGAAAAATCAGAAAGATTGAAGAAAGTTTGAGAAAATCTTGGAGGATAAGAAATGTATTAATTTGGAAGATGAAATCAATTGAACATAAATGGGAAAGTTTCTTCTTTATTTCTCTTGCATGAAACTCTCCGTTCGTTTTGTCATTGGGAAAGTGTCAAAACAATCCCTTCTATTTTCACGAATGGTAAATATTTCAAAGACGTGTGCGCCAAAACATGTGACTAGTAGTACAGTGGAAATCATTATAACTAGGTCATTGGGACCATGAGAATTACCTTGATATGTCAGGGTAAAAAAAAAAATTTGAACAGCTGGGACCAGCAAAATTACGTTCTTATAACGATACTTTGTTGTAACTATAGATTTTGTGTTTTTTTTATATCAGAGCTTGTTATAATGAGGTTAAACTGTATAACTAGGTGACAGACGTGAGAGAAAAATTAAAGTGCGAAAAAATATTACGAAAAATATTTTTGTGACAAAACTTGAAATCTATGTCATTTCTGGTACGAGAGGAAAGGAAATTTGCCAATTGGATTTTGACCAAGCAACTGAAACTTTCCTGTCCGTTGGATTGTTTCGTACATTTGTTGACCTCGTTTTTCACATTTTCCTGCTTTCATAAAAGTACACTTGTTGTAATGTTGACTTCCCTGTTGCGCAACCAATGGACATTTTATATCCACATGTCATATATTACTATGCATCTACATGCTTTTCCAATGCCTTTACATGCATTTTCAATGCCTTTACATGCATTTTCAATGCCTTTCAAAATAGAAAGTAATAATCAATGTCACAAAATATGAAAATGATAATAAATGTCAAATAACTATATCACATTATTCAATATACATGCATTTAACTTTGTCTACTATGCCATGACAAGAAAATTGGTTCTTTCTTAACAATTGGTTTCAAATTACTTGTTTTGGTTAACTTCCTCTTGTTGTGCTGCAAGCTTCTTCAGCCCTATGTCGTCGGTGGTGCTGTTGTTGCTGATGCAGTACGATAGGGTATAGTGGGGTAGGGTGGAGTGGGATAGTGCATTGAAGAAGAAAGAGTATATATTGTCCCAAGTCTATGTTCATGAAGTTATCACGTTCAGTGCTTATTATATGTAAACATAAGGCAGATCTAACTTTCATAACAGGCTACAGCATACCCGGCCCCTCTACTCCGGGGTCGGAGGGACCGCATGCGTGTTCCCAAAATGTCCGGTAAAGGGGTTCTTTTCACGCACCAAAGTCCGGCTCGTAGTACACAAAAATCCGGCCCGTATTGACATTACACAACGGACTGAGGGGGGGGGGGGGTGTTTTCAAAAGGAGGGAACATGCATACGTGTACCCTAAATAAAACTAAGTGGGGGGGGGGGACAGCATAGGTCTGAAGAGGCTTGCAGCACAGCAAGTGAAAGCTTACCAAAACAGGTCATTTTTCCACTAATTGTGCAAGAAGACAGAACCAATTTTCAAGTTACATCACCAAGATCAGATAAACCTCTTTGGTGATATTATGTTATGACAAGTTTATGCACACATACTGTACAAATGCATTCAATAAACAGTAAATATCTTATCCCGTCCGTTACACATGCAGTGTAAAGTTCCTCTATATCGTAATTACAATTATAATCATATCCATATGGTTTTAATGCATGTACTTTTCATATTTTCAGAGCAAATAGACCATGCATTCTCCAGTAAAGTGTTCAATTCAAGTAGCACAAATGACACAAAAATATTGACCACAACAAAATCATAAAAATAATTTAGATTCCCAAACTTCGATACTAACTGGTCATGATTTGGCGACATGCTTTCAAAGCGCCAAGGTGAGAATGTGAAAGCATAATATTGCTTGATAGTACACTTTATTATTGGAAAATGATGCAATTAATTTAATGGAGAATAAGAGAAGCCTTTGATTTATTTACACAATTATTTAACCCATTGCCTACTTGAACCGCGTGGTTTCTATATAAAAGCCTATGGAAATTTTGTATTTTTGTATTTATTAACATTTATTTCCTCCTCAATAGTACAATATGAAACACTTTGGCCCGAATTCACAAAGGAGGTTTAGATTTAACCCATGGTTTAAAGCTTCATTTACATAACCCATGGTTTAAAATAAGCGTGACAGAGGTCAGAGGTCAGAGGTCAGAGGTCCAATATTAGACGCGCACAAGGCAAGGTTCACTAATTTTGCGCTAATTTTTAAGCCATGGGTTATGTAAATAAGGGTTTAAACCATGGGTTAAATCTTAACATCCTTTGTGAATTTGAGCCAATGTATATATAAATGATATATGTAACAATGATTTCAACATAGAGTATACAGTAAATAATTCATATACGAAAGGGGCGAAAACCCCAAAAGCATATAGCTTGAGTTAGGAACGCCCATAATAAGTTAACACAGTTACTGAGAGAACAATATAGATATTATTATGAAAATTACATATTGTATAACAGAACGTTGATATAGGAAAGAAACAATAGTAAATGGAAGAAGAAAAAAGATGAGTGCATTAAGCAGTCAGTAGGTTACCTGTGGGAAACACATCAATAAAAACAATGCTTAGCTGGTGACATAGGGGCACAAACAAGGTATGTCCATCTTTTTTTGCCTTGGTGAAAGAAAATTTCTACATTTTGCACAGCCTCTGACCACATACATTTCAAACAAACGACTCCTAAGTTAACTTAATAAGACCTTTTCTTTTTTTGAACACTTTAGCGGAAGATGTGCCACATACGTGAAATATTCAGGCAACAGAGCATTTATATAAGGCAGTATAGTTCTAAGTTTCATAAAAAGTCTACTACAGTCAAACCTGTCTATAGCGACCACCCAAGGGAAACACAAAAAGTGGCCTTTGTAGGCAGGTAGTCTTTGTAGACAGGTTCCTTTAGTACATGATTCAATGAGAAAACATTTTCAAGGGCCCATGTGGCCTTTGTAGACAGGTGGTCTTTGTAGACAGGTGGTCACTAAAGCAGGTTTGACTGTATCTACATACATGTACATAGACATCTAGGGTATGCATTTACTTGTTAAGTACATAACAAAATAGTCCATTCACATCTTCAAGCGATAAAGGGTTTCAAAAGAATTCTCCATTTGTCATTGTCATCCGTGCTACATGCATTACAATGCTCAACATGAGTCATATTCAATCTCTTCTGTTGTTTTTAAAGACCATATGCATTTTTGGCAGCAATAAGATAATTGACATGAAACATGTTGAATATTGTCTCAAATTGTTTTCCCGGTATCAAAAGCTACGTGTGCAAGATCATTCAATATTCCATCCATGATTTCCAGTGAAGTTTAGTGTATATATCTGAAAGGAAAACTAGATTATGGCAGTATTACTCAATTTTTTTTCTCTGTATAAAACGATACACATGCGTCTTTGTGCGAGATCATTCAGTACTCCGTCCATAATTTCTGCCCAGCCCAGCCCCCCCCCCCCCCTCTCTTCGGAGTCGGATGGACTGCATGCGTGTTCCCCAAATCTCTGGTAAAGGGGTACTTTTTCGCACAACGAAGTTTGGCCCGCAATTGACGCTCACACCAGATATACATGTAGGGGGGTGTTTTAAGAAAGAGGAAACATGTATACACGTACCCTAAATAACACTGAGTGGGGGACGGGGATTTTTGTGGGTTTTTTGTATAAATATCTAATATATCTAAATATCCCTCTGATTAAAATATTTAAGGGAAACAAACCATTTAGCCTTTATAGACATCTGGTATTTCCATACAGGTGGTCATTCAAACAGGTTTGACTGTATTTGCATTTCATCATCTTAAACCAAAGAAACCAAATGAAATGTTTTTTGGAGGGCTTACTAAATCTATACATGTCCTTTAAAGGCAGGCTTTACTACTTCAGCCAGAAGGGATTAGACCACACAGCGAGCCAGTGAGGTCACTGTGACAGGTGGCTATCTCATTAACTCAGCTCTCATTTAACATAAGAAAAAGAGGATCATGGGGGACCAACAGGCACCGATTTGGAAAGTTTTCTAAAAGGAGGGAGCAAGTAGCTACAAGTAGGACAGTGGGGCTTTAAGTTGGAGCTTGTCACTTGAATGAAGAGGAAACAAAGCTGAGCTATTGTACATTTACATGTATGATTCAATGAACAGCAACATGATGTATGCGATTTGACAAAGCTAGAGCAAATTACATTTTCATCCAGATCAATTATATCTTGTTTCATTTCCTTTTACAATAATCATGTACAAAGCATAAAAAAGGAACATGTATATCTGAAACTTGATTAATTGAAATGCCTTGAGCATGTGATTTCAAGGGTATTTGGCACCTTACTTATTATACTGTTATTATTATGATTATTATTATTATGATATTATTATTATGATTATTACTTTTGTAATTATTATGGTTACCGGTACCATTATTATGATAATTATAATCATTATCATTGTTATTATTGTTATCAGTAATACTATTATCATCATTATTACTATCATTATTATGTTTCGTTGGAATATGCATTTTCATTTTTGTTTTCTTCCTCAATATTTCAGTTTTGGTTGCAGTGAATTTCATGGCAGTTGACAAACAAAAAATTGATCATGTTTGTGTTGCCCACTAATCTAAAGGATTCATAGAGAAGCGGTAAAATAGACCCATATTAAACAGCAAATAGGAATAAAATTTGTTTGTAGTACATATTAATATTCTGTTGTAAGATGTTCCGCAAATCCACAGGCTTTATAGACAAACATGGTAAAGATCAACAGATAGGTAAATTATTGATTATCTGATATCTATATACATATAAACTATTTTGCTGTAAGCTGTCTAACTAATCTAAAGGCTTATAAAATAATTTGTTGTTAAAGCACATAAAAACAGCACAGAGAAGTAAACTGTGCTTGTATTTGAATCCACTTAAATACCAATTTAATTAGTAGTAAGATGACCATTTAAACCATTTTATACCATTGTATATACATCTCATGGTATACCATAATAGAATCATATACCGCATACACATGAGTGCCAAACTATGTGGATAAACTTTCCTATATACACCGACAAGTACATGAAAATATTACAAAATATATAACTTAATTTATTACAATCCCTTTTGCAATCCAAATTAAGCACACTTGTGGATGCAAGGGTGTGTATAACTGATAATTCTCAGAATGATTATTATATCACAAGCAACAAATTAAACAATTAAAACTGCCTTCCTGGAGAAATGGAAAAGAGCACAGAGTAGGGATAACTAACAAAAGATAAATTTGCATTTATAGATAGAAGAAAACAATTCACGAAACGGGGGAGAGATTTGAATGAATCTGCATTTCTAGATTTAATCCATGGGCTTTGGCTTACCAAAGTCAATGATAAGCATTTCACATTGTTAATATAATAGGGGAAAATATGATTATACTAATTTAGAAACTGCTTCAGGAAAAGAATCACTTTTTTTAAATACATGAAAAAAGGCCTATATTTAATCCCAAAAGGGGCATTTTTATTTTGGTACTTTCCCAAAGAGAGTGGGAGTGTCTTTCTTCTGGATTTTGATTTACGCATAATGAGAATGAAGAAAGTCACAACTGTCAGTTCAAAACAAAAGCTCCTTTAATAGATTTCGTAGAAGATCCGTAAATGCTTTAATTAAAATAGAAGAAAAAACAATGACATGAGAGGTTCATAATTGCCAACATTTCACACACACAAAAAAGAATCTCTCGTACCAAAATTAGGAAAACAGTTTATTAGTTATCCTTTTATAAAGAGTTTGTAGAAGAGATATTAGTTTTAAGGCCAAAAAGTATGAATCGTTTTTTCCAATATAGGAGTGGTTGACAGGTATGAAAGTACAGTTTAACAGACAGGGAAAGGCAAGGCTTTTATACACATGAACATTACTAGAGACAACTTCTGTTAAACCTGAACACCCCCATGAGACTCAGGTGAGATCTCCCAAATGATACCATTTAGTGGTTTCTTTGGTCAGGTCCATTTTGTTGAGAGGGATGTTTGTGGCACCCAGGAAGGCGTTCTCTTTGAGTAGATCAGAGTTCCATACAGTGAGATGTAGAGTTCTTCTCTCTATCTCCTTATCTGAGTACTTGTACACCAGCTGTATAAATAAAAATAGTGTAGATATAATGACTGCTGTGAGAGGAATAGTTGTTTTATAGGCTCAAGGGGATGTTACATCCTGATATCACCCTGAGGCGTGCCGAGGGATGATATCAGGATGCACCGGTGAATAAAGAAATCTTTCTTGTGTTTGCATTACTTCTAGCATTTCCATGTTAAGGATATTTTGTTCATATTCATTAAATAATTTCTTTTGCTTTTTTTTGAGTACTTTTACACCAGCTGTTTAACAAGAAATTAATAAAAATATTTACCTGTGAATAAATAAATCCTTCTTGTGTTTGTACTACTTTTTAGCATTTCCATCTTAAGGATATTTATGTAATATTCATTAAATAATATTTTATGTTTCTTTTGTTTTGCATTTTGGATTAATTTTCAGCAATTGAAGACAAGGGGACATTTCTTAAATACTTCAAAGCTTATTATAATAGAAACATTGAATATTAAAATGGGACACACCATCATTTGGAATATATTCCTTCTCATATATTTTTTTCTCTTCTTTTTTTTTGTTGGTGGGTGGGGGGGGGGGGGGGGCCTTTCATTGAATCCAAAGAATTTTCGCCCTAAATGTTGAAAACAAGTTAAAGGGATAGTTGAGTTCTGTTTTCAGACCGCAAATGCCTTCAAAGTGCATGGTTATTGCTCTCATTGTTATTGATGACATTTCTAGTGCCCGTTTAGAACCTAAAATTGCTATGAAGATAATTTTTGACCCCAAAATGTGTGAAATTTAACCAATACGATCATACCAATTCAGCTCCACTTTCAAAAAAATACGGTGACCGTTAATTATTTAATTAAAAATAACATAACATGGGCCGGCTGGTTGTGCGTATTATAACCAACAACAAAAAAACAATAAAAATCAAACATCGGCATTGGCTGAAACACGACGTAAAAGGTGCTATTTTTTTTTTCAACGTTTTTTTTAAATTATCTAATATTTGTGGTGGAACATATTAGTATAAGTATTAGAAATCGTTATATTAATGGATATTACAGCCGTTTCTGAACCAATTTTGTTCTAACAAAGATGATTTGGTCATTTAAATTTAAATTTGACACTCAGTTTTTCATTATCTCACAAAAAATTGTTTTGAGTAGCGCCCTCTGCAACAGAACTCAACTATCCCTGTAACGATACCTGTCTATCAAAATACACAGGAAATGCTTAAGAGCTTAAAAATGTAACAAAGTTATAATTGAATCTTTGGGGACTAGAATGCAAAAAAATAATAATAAGCACAGAAAATATAACGGGGTTATAATTAAACCTCAGGGACTAAAAAGCACAAGATCTTCATTAGCACAAAAAAATATGACAAAGTTATAATTGAATCTTTGGGGACTAGAATGCAACAAAATTAATCAGCACAAACAAATAAAATGACGATATAATTGAATCTATGGGGACTAATATGCAATATTTTTTTCTCCATATTTGTTGGTGCTTTTGAGAAAAAAATGTGAATACATGTGTGATGAGCCATAGGGGACTGCAAATACATACGTGTTATTCCAAATGTTTTTTGTTTTTTTTACCTTTTAAGTTAAAGGGGAAGTCTACCCTGGTTTTAAGTTGTTTTAATAAAAGCAGGAAAACTGAGAGAAAAAGGACAGTGAAAGTTTGAGCAAAGACCAATTCAAAATATGACAGTTTTTATTTTTTTGAAGCTGCAATCTTTTTAACACACATTGGCACCTCTGTAACATATCTTGCGAGCTCCTCTCCCTGTATTAAAGAACTTTACAAATTTATATTTTCCCTTAAGAAAATTTCAATCATACATTCACCCTAAATATAATTATGGCAAATATGCGTTGATACAATCCCTGTATGAAACTTATGTATTCCATCATCAATAACTAAGAAAATGAAATTTTATGAAATTTTCAGTACAGAGCAAATTGGAGAGCTCGCAGGATACGTCAGTGTTAAACCAATTTGTGTTTCACGGATGACAACTTCAAACATTCATAATTTTCCTAATTCTAATCAGATATTGCCCAAACTTTCACTCATCTGTTTCTCTCATTTTTCTGCTTTTCTTAAAACTAAGTTAATACCGAGTTAATATCAGGGTAGACTTCCCCTTTAAGTCACAAGTGTAGATGCATTTTAAGTCAACTGCATAACCTGATTACGTGACTTGTATAACTCGACTTTAAAAGATTTTTGGTCTACTAGCCAGAAAAAAATGACAATTTGGGTACCAGTCAAAGAGCAGACATGTTTATACTGGTCAGGGAAAAAAAATACTTTACACATTTTGGGGGCTACTTCTCAAGCTTGCTTGCATGAAAATAACACTCTTTAATTTGTTTTGCATTGAACTCTATGCAAATTTCTGGGGGCTCTTTAATGAATTTCGGGGCCCAAGCCCACGGGTATTTTTTCCACTGTTACTGTTACAATTCTGTTACAATTCACAGCCAACTGGGCCCAGTTAGTTCCATAACAATTATCAATAACAAGATAAGATAACTGTTATAAACTACTGTAATCCTTACATTTGATTGGCTACATCTGTGGCAGATGTTACCGATAACAAGTTTATAAAACAGGCCTCTGATCTTATTTTTAGACTGGATGTCCCCAAACATCCTTAAAAAATGATGTGATTATTTCACATGCCTAATCATAACCTTAATTAGACAAAATAAACATTTCTCAAATTTCAAAGCTTATCTAAAACCATATAGCTTTCATCATCAGCGTTTAAAGTTCATTTGTCCCACATTGTGGGGTTGGACATTTCACTTCCTTAATGGCTGCTTTCCAAGCTTTCCTGTCTGTGGGATCCATATGACTGATACCCGACTTGCATATTGCAAGTATGTTATGTCAAGATTTGATTTGATATTTAATATTGTGTGAATGGTTAATGACCACTGTTGTCGGAGCAAGAAACCAATGTCAATTGCACCAAAAAAATATTCCATGTCTTGGTTCAATTCATTTGAAACATGTCACAGTAATAAACTATTACAATTTTTGACCGCCATGACAACGATGAGAGCATCAATTATGCACGCAAAAGTTTCTGGTTTTCAGAGTAATTGTATTGCAATTTCTTTCACATGCTGGCAATATTACAGTCATATTAAGTGTGTGGTAGTACTCAAGCAGACTTTTATATGGAGCAGGAAAAACAATTCCAGCTCAAACCTACCATTTCATTGTACGTTGGGTTGCGTGTCTTGCGGACGACCCTCGTCTTTCTCTTGGTTGACTTCTGCGGGTCGGGGGTCAAATACGTCTTGACATACGGGTCAGGGTCGCCTCCATCCGTCGAACCCTAAGCATTGATTGAAGAAGAAATTTAAAAGATTTCTGGATGCAAACAAATATCATACATAACTACAGAAAACACATACCTGCCAACATTCATAAGCAAGAAATCAGTGAAAAAAAATACATGGGGGCTTAGGGTAAATTTGCCCCCAAAATTCCCAAAAGAGCCCCCGAAAATCAGGGAAATAAACCCCATAAATTTCAATAATTTCCCATAGAGTTCAATGCAAAACAAATTTCAGAGTGTTATTTTTATGCAGGCAAGCTAGAAAAGTAGCCCTCGAAAAATAAATATTGATTTTTTCCCTGCAAGAAATCTGTATCCAAGGCCTTACCATGGCCATGTATTCAGCAGCAGTGTAAATACGCAAATTCTCAAATCGCGGCACATGGTAAAACAAGCCAAATTTGGCTATTTAAAAAAAATATATTATTTGGTCATTCAGAATTTTGAAAAATCAGAATATTCCAAATTTGTAGGTCCTCACAATTCAGAAAATCAGAATATTCTGATTAAATCGGAACAGTCAGCAGGTATGAAGACAGCCTTGATATACATGTTCAATACATTAAATAAAAAATTTACATGCACATGGGTATAACATATACTTCAGTGTCAGATTTTCCATGCAATCTGAATCAGTAGGAAGCTATTAAACTTTATAGGTAAAGACCAGTTTTGGAAACGCCCCTCTCTCAAAAAATGAAATGGAAGTTCTTATTACCAATCATGTGAAAGAATATGTGTTGACTAATACGTGATCATACAAATTTTGCCGAGAAACCGCCTACTAAGTGATATATTTTGTAAATTATCATATCTATTTGGACCTGATAAATATAACACACGTGTCGCGCACATGTGTGGGGTAGTCCCATATACATTTTTCGGTGTACAGTGCTTGATCGATTCCACAACGTTCCTTTCACAATGCAATCGCACGACCATAACTGGTCTTCATCTTTAATATCAGCCCATTGGATAGGATTAGATTATTGGACAAACTTTTTTTTGATAGACCCCAACTATTTTAGCATTCCACATGTGAGGATTTTCAGGAGTAGAAAAATGATCTGGAGGGTGTTTCACAAACCCTTTTTCCAATGACAAATAACAAATATCAGTAACAAATCTGCTGATAACCAATCAGAAGCAAGGATTTCAGTAGCTTATAACAATCACAGTCATTTGTCACTGATGACAAGTTTTGTGAAACACCCCCATGGTGTTCTTACCAAGTCTTTGGCATGTATGACCATAATGAAGAGCGCCCCCTGTCTGTGCTGGATGGTTAGTTTGACCTGACCTCCGACCTGACCTCCTTTGGTATGAACAACACTCTCTTCTTCCTCTTCAATGGCACTGGCTGTAATTCACATAGAAAAGAAATCAAATTTCACGATAGAGCTTGATTTCAATGATCAAGTTTATTCTATCACGATAGCTCTATCGGTAAAGGTCACGCCACTTTTCCTAAAACTTTTAATAACTGAGATTGCTGGAAAATTGACATAGTGGAAGTAACAACAAATTTATGATATAATCCATTTGCTGCTTGTAAGTATCGGCTTGCATGGTAATGTAGATACATAGTAGGCTTGCGGGTGCACCATGTGAGAGAGAGAGAGAGGATTGAGACTACACCAACAGTCCTTTTCAGGACTACACACCCTCAAGAAAGATTACTGAGAGTCTTTTTCAGGACTCCTCAATCCTCCCTCTCTCTCTCACATGGTGCACAC
The DNA here is from genome assembly GCF_000002235.5 of Strongylocentrotus purpuratus. Lineage (NCBI taxonomy): Eukaryota > Metazoa > Echinodermata > Echinoidea > Camarodonta > Strongylocentrotidae > Strongylocentrotus > Strongylocentrotus purpuratus. The sequence continues at coordinate 16,424,692 of NW_022145603.1, forward strand.
GCAAGCCTACTGTATAAAATATATTTGTTTTGCATAATATCTTTCTTTTTTTTTATTCACAGGAACAATGTTGTAGACTTCCAACTGTAGAAAGTGCTTTGACCTCTCACCTTTGACCTTGTTACAGGTTGCCTGACCTGCATCCTTTTCGTCTCTCAGGGATGGATGGAAGAATGTGTAGACTAGGTCACACTGCATGAGGGATAGGAAGAAGGGAAGACGTTAGAAGTCAAGGTACCATGCACAATGAGGAATGCATGGTACTTAAAGGGAGTGTATCATGGGAAATACTGGTTAACGCCACCTACGTCTTCTTTTGAACAACTACACCTAAACAAATGGACTTGATTAACTGGGTCAGCTGCGCTAAACTGGGTCGGCGCGCGCCAGCTAGTGCTGTAAGTCAGACGCCATGTTCGTGCTCGGTTTCGTGTATGTTGCACGCACGTGAATGCTGCGGTTGCGTCGTCCGTAATCGTATTATACCCGATTGGCCCCGAGTAGGGCCACGGGAAAGACACATAGTCTCGTCATGACACACTCCCTTTAATTAATCTCTCTTCACATGCCAGACAAGTACTCTCTGTGTGTAACAATATATCAATTGCCCATTTGTGTTTCATTGATGACAACTTCACAAATTCACAGCTGTCCTATTTTCAATGGGATATTGCTCAAACTTTCGCGAATTTGTTTCTCTCATTTGTCTGCTTTTATTAAAACCAACTTTATATCAGGGTGGACTTCCCCTTTACATTATGGTATCACGTGAAGCAATCTTTCGAGATTATCATCTTGTAATATTTTACAATTGAGGAAATCGGTAACCTGATCAAGCAAACTGTAAACAGAATTTATGAAATAAAACACTAGTGCCAATCACATTGACATACACGATAGCATTAAGGTGACCTATTTGTTCAAACAATTACAAAAACAGTAGTAAGTGTAGACAAATAAGAAAAAGAAGGGGAAGTGGAAGGAAGTGAAAGGAAGAATAGATGTCAATATAACTGCTCTCACAACGCTCTCACAACTTAATTGAATCTACTAAAGTAAACTTCAATATACAACTGGAAATTAAAGCTTGAATCTATAGTTTCAGGGGAAAAAACATAATGAAAAGGAATTCCATTAATTCCATAAAGGTTTGAGGGACTAGAAATTCATACCTACCAACATTTGAAAATAAGAATTAGGAATTTTTAGCACGGTATGCCTTCAAAAATAAGAAATCGCACTTGCAGCGGCAGTGTAACTGGGAATACCAGGTAAATCTGTACCAAAAAGCGAATACGAATTCGCTGCTCGATCATGCAGCCATTCAACGCACACAAAATGTGAAGTCTCAAATCGCGGCACATGATAAAACAAGCTTAATTTGGCTTTAGTACAAAAAAACAACAACAACAACAAAAATCGAAATTTTGAAAAAACAGAATATTTTAGATTTTCAGGTCCTAGAAATCCAGAAAAACAGAATATTCTGGATTATTCGTAAGGGTTGGCAGGTATGGAAATTATAAATAAAGACCTACCTGGGACACTTCTGGAGGCATAGAAAACAGCCATCTGAGGTACCTCTCCAGCTCTTTCTTCCTGCGTTCGGCCACCTGCTTGACATGGGTACGACCAACCCTTCGATGGGACAGCAGAGGGGGCAGGCCGAACGTGGGGTAGAGAAGTCCGAGCTTATCGCGAAGCTCTCCAAACTCGCTGTATCGACGGAAGATGAACAAAGGAACCGTGGAACCCGTCCGAAGGAGCCTTACAATGTAGACCTACATTGGAGCAGATTTGATACAAATTAATCATTTTTATGACACAAATATGAGTATTTCCTACCCTTCGATTGGAGAGAAGAGGGGATAGGCTGTACTGGGGGAAGAGAAGGACTAGCTTATCATAAAGATCTTCAAATTAACTGTTGAGCCGGCTTGCAGTAGCCATACGATGTAGACATACATGTACACGGATGGCAGATTTCATTTACATAAATGTTTCTGAAATATACAATGTAGATAGAAACTAGATGGACCTTCGATCGCGCGCAGTCGAAAATGATGCCTCCGCCAAGGAGCAATTTTACAAACCAAAACAGAAGCGAGCTATTTTTGCAAACATAATGAGCCCTGTGACCTGTGGCATTTGACCTCGTTACCCCCAAATTTAATCAGTTCATTGGCTCTGCAAGATAAATACATAACCCAAGGTTGACGGGAATCCATCAATGAGTTCTTGAGATAACGGGATCACGAGCTATGTCTGCATACATAATGAGCCTTGTGACCTTTGACCTTGGATTTTGCGACCCCAAAATCTAAACAGTTCATTGGCTTTGCAAGGTTCATATATGACCCAAGTTTGGCGGGAATCCATCAATGGGTTCTTGATATAACGCGATTACGAGAACGGGACGTACGGACGTACACTGTACATAAGTACGGACAGACGGACAACCCGAAAACATAATGCCTCCGGCTACTTTGTAGCGGAGGCATAATAAAGCTCATCATTATCAAATCACTGTTGAGCCAGCTTGCAGTAGCCATACGAAATTTCATAGATAAGAATAAGAGCAATAACCATGCACTTTGAAGGTATTTGCAGTCAGAAAACAGTACTCAACTATCCCTTTAAGGAGAAGGAATATGATACTCACATAGTACTTTTCTGTTTCATATCTCTTCTGAATTCCAAACACTTTAGCCTCTTGTATCTTCCCGTCCGTGGCAAGGCTGTCAATCAAAACATAAAGAAATCAGATGCTGCTTGTAAGTGTCGGCTTGCATGGTGATGTAGATATACGGTAGGCTTGCGGGTGCACCATGTGAGAGAGAGAGCGACGACGGATAGTCAACCTGTTCGAAACGTCGAGCCACTCCCGCCACCCATCCTTTCCAAGCGCTATAGTTCTCCTTAGAACTTTAAGCTTAGAAAGATAACCAACAGTCTTTTTCAAGACTACACACCAACAGTCCTTTTCAGGACTTCTCAATCCTCCCTCTCTCTCTCTCACATGGTGCATCCGCAAGCCTACTGTACATATAAAGAAATCATTAAATACACTTTTTGTTAAAGACTTGGACACTAAAGCTGAATAAGAAGCTAATTTAGATTTCCCCTGCCCTGCTTGAGAAAAAATAACATATCGAGGGGTCACCTTGGCAACAGTGCGTAACCCAATACATACTGTAATTTCCACTTCGCAGAGAGAGGACTTGATGAACAGCGCAGCTATTTACAGGACCATACTGCTACAGATGACCTGAGATGGCGCTAGATTCGATTTTGCAGTAGTTCTTTTAGTATGGTATAACTTTAAAGAGGATGGTGTACTTACGTGTATCTCTTGGGTGCGAAGGAGAGTTCAGTGCTGCTTGAAGCTGAGAAGCTCATCTGAGCCAGGTTATGAAAGAAAAAGTTGATCTGGGTTGACTTGGCTCCAAGACTTGCCTCTATCATCCTAAACAACAACGAATCCAAGGAGATATACGTTATTCTCAAGCATTTGAAGCCTTTCTGCACTAGTTTGGCCAGGAGGGATTAGGCCTCCCTGCAAGGTCACTGACAGGTGGTTATCTCATCAAATCAGCTCTCAATTAACATAAGAAAAAGGGGACCATGGGGGACCAACATTCACAGATTAGGCATTGTTTGTTATATAGAGGACGCAAGTAGTGCAGTGGGGCTTTATATATGCATAGTAGTCGACTCTCATGGGGAATTTTGTACCATTCAGGTGTTTACCCTATAACAGGTGTTGTCAATCACCAGGTTTAGCCATCAGTTTTAAGACCAACAAGCCTTATGTTATGCGTTGCTTTTTCCCCCTATTCCTCCCCCCCCCCCCCCACAATATGGTAAAGTCATTATCTTACATTTTCCTCACCTGAAAATGCAGAGGGGCAAAGAAACCAACCATCACTAAATTCCATCAGAAGTCTATCCCAGAATTCAATCATAATATTTTGAGCACTTTGTAGGCACTATTCACCAATGGTATACACACTTCAAGATCAAAATAGTTGAATAACTATTAAAGGGAAATCATCTTCTCAATTTTTCAGAGAATTTTTTATTTTTTTCTCTGTTGGTATTAACTCATATCCTGCCATGAGACTGCTAGCGTGCTATAATAGTGCTCTGTGCACGCGAGCGTGCTATCGATTGACTGCTACGTTCAAGCTAGCGAGCCATCGCTACTCTGCTTTGTGCACGCTAGCACGCATATGTAATAACAGTTATTGTTCATGCCCACTGCACCGTGCTGAGTGCTTTTGCAGCGCTATTGAAAGTACCATCGCGTGCATCAGATTATCAGCTTTGAATTACCCGTCTTTGTATACAACAGTCAGATTGGATTTTTGCGAGTAATTCAGCGATTTATTTTTTGTAAAGATTTAAATAACATGCACTTGAACCAACCCTTAAATTAACTTGGCACACAGGAGATTTGTGGCTGGCACAATAGGGATTAGCACTGTGGCATTGGGTGCATTGTATGGGTGGCAGCTTAAGAGTTAAAGAGACAAATCATTGTGTTACCTTGTGAACATTGCAGTAGCCTCAACATCACTAGCCTGTGGCTTGAGAGCATTCTGAACATACTTCAAGTCCTCTGCCTTTGATAACTGGGCGATACCGGTATTCAGCATCTACATCAATATATCAACAACAACAAATTAAAATTAAAGATAAAGAACAGGTTTGGAAACGCCCCCCTCTCAAAAAATGAAATGGAAGCTCTTATTACCAATCATGTGAAAGAATATGTTTTGACTAATACGTGATCATACAAATTTTGCAGAGAAACCGCCTACTAATTGATATATTTGGTAAGTTATTATATCTATTCAGACCTGATAGATATAACGCATGTGTCGCGCACATGAGTGTAGTCCCATATACATCTTTCTGTGTGCAGTGCTTGTTACTTTATCAAGACTGGGCCAAATTTATTATGATTTTGATGACTCCAGAACCTTGCAGTGCACACCAATACTTACATGCTACATGATCGACTTTTTCTGATCCATTCCACACCTTTTCTTTCACAATGCAATCGCATGACCAGAACTCAACTTTATCTTTAAGAATAATATAATACAGTCAAACCTGCTTTAGTGACCACCTCTCTACAAAGGCCACATTTTCTTGTTTCCCTTGAAACATGTACTATAGGAACCTGTACATAAATACCACCTGCCTATAAAGACAAATATTCTTGTCTCCCTTGCGTGGTCTTTATAGAGAGGTTTCACTGTATAACCATTCAGAAATTGTTTTTCACTGGTCAAAGTTAACAGATCAGTTTTCAAGAAGAAATAACCATGATCATAGACAATTAAGAGAATGGTAAAATATAGTCACAACAGCTTTAGTTGGGTAAGTTAAATACACAAAATCAGTTTTGTAAGATGAGGATGTCGACAGAGCGAGAGAGGAGAAGAGGACCAAAGGTAGGCAGAAGGTGGGTAGAGCAGTGAAGAACAGATAGAGAGAGAGAGAAAGAGAGAGAGAGAGAGAGAGAGAGAGTGTGTGAGCCAAGAGTTACAGGAAGTAGAAAGCTGTGTATATTGGCATAATGAGGCCACATCAATCTTTCAAGTTCAGAGATCTAGGAATGAGCAATAATGTATTTGAGGTATTCATGTCTGGCACTTTAAAACTGCATTAGACAAGGCTGCTTCAACACAGGAAGAGAGGTCTGAGAGCAAATGACCCACATTGCAAAAGACTCTTACTTCTAAGTTAAAGAGATGTGCAAAGCATGAAATCCCATTTTTTTAAACAGTCATATGACAACTGGCTACCCATCTGAACTACAGCCCCCTAAATTGTAGTCAAATCACAGGTTACTCTCTCTCTCTCTTGGAGAAGCCCCCACCCATACCCCTTCCAAGATAACAGCCTATGGGACGACTACCCTTCTCAGACATTTAACTCACTACAGGATATACCCTACTAAAATGATAACGAACAACTACGGTATGCATCCCCCCCCCCCTCCCCCTCCCCAATAATCTTCTGATAACTTCCTGTAATTACGTAAAAGAAGGTGGAGAAGTTAAGTCTTTTGGGTAATTGCGTGGGATATAATTAGCCTTGGAGGAGTTTTCTATGAGATAGTTTTCCAACAGTAATTGCCCTCACAGGGAAGGTTGTCCCTGGGGGGTGTTTCATAAAGCTGTTCGTAAAGTTACGCATGACTTTACGAACGACTTCAATATGAAGTGCCAGATAGGATGCCCAAAGTATTTCCTGATGTTTTAACAAAGTGTGACTATATTTCCAATAACCTCAATTAAATTATGGTAAAAAACATACTTTGCATTAAAAATGTTTGTTATTATGAGAATGTTAATCTACATCTGCACAGTTCAACTTAAGTTGATGCAGTTAAAATGATTGAGCATCCCATTTGGCTTTTCAAATTTAAGTCATTCGTAAATTCATGCGCAACTTTACGAACAGCTTTATGAAACACCCTCCATAGTTGATTTACTGGGGGTAATAAAAATAGACTTTTTTTGTAATGGTTGGAAATTAAGCCCTGATATACAATATTGTTTTGAATGGGAGCAGCAGGGAATTTATTTTCCCTAAATTTTCACACATTCTTCAATTCTCTCCTCCCTTATTATTCCATCCATCCATCCATACATTCATTTAGTGAGGATGTTTAAGAATGAGAAAACTTACCAATCCAAAGAGATTGAAGAAGAGGTTAGCATGCCGCCTGACAAGGTTGAAACCTTCACAGCAAAGGTCAATGAACTCCTGGAATCGACTGCTTGTCTTCCCTCCCCCGTTGATCACATAAGCCATGTCAGAGGTCAACACAAAGGGTGTGCGGTCTCTGAAATAACAGAGAGAAAATGGTTGAGAAATGGAAACAATGAACAGAACTGATCCGAACAACTATAACTAAGAATGGAACTTCTAGTTCTTTTAGCTTGACAGTAATTGGAATGAAATGAAGTTTGTTGAATAGTATGTCATTGTTTGATGTTTGATGATTTTTTACATAACTGTTAAGAAAGGTTAGTCATGGAGGGGACTGCTATCAACAATCCAAAGTGTCAGATTTGTGGGTTTTATAACACCAAATACCTCTCCTTTTGACCACACCCACATCTTGATCACACCCTCCTCTTGACCACACCCTCCTTTTGACCACACCCTCCTTATGACCACACCCTCCTTATGACCACACCCTCCTCTTGATCACACCCTCATTTTGACCACACCCTCTTTTTGACCATACCCTCCTTTTGAACACACCCACCTCTTGACGTTGCCAAACATCTGGGCATTCCCGAGGAATTTGCCAAAGTCGACGTGAAACATGTGACCTGTCTTGGTGACCATGATGTTATCGTTATGGCGATCACCGATGCCTAGTACGTACGTAGCAACACAGTATCCTGCACAGGAGAAGGTGAAGTTCTCCACTGCCTAAAATGAGAAAGAGCAATAAAGGGTGATGTTATTTCATTAAAGTGACTCTGTAACATTGCCTCAGATTCTGAAAGAAAATCCTGGATTTAGCTCATACTGCAATCATAATTATAAACCTTTAGGTCAGTCAGGAATCCTGATCGCCAAAAGCCGATCGCCTGTCTGATTATTAAGATATTTATGGTTGGAAATCTATTGGGGAAAATGAGTATGGTGAAACCGGTCACTCAAAGATTTTTACTTTTTTGAGGCACTTCATGATCGATTTGAAGCACACTTTTTTCAGGGCTCCATCACAGACACTGATATGCATATCAGATTTAACATTGTTTAATAAACGATGACTTTAAGAAAAAACTTTCTGACCTTCTGATAGTTGAGTTCATCATCATTATCATCATCATCATCACCATCACTATCACTTTATATTTTTTTTTACCGGCGCCGACCATCACTGGCTTTTCTGTTAGGAATCATCATTATTTTTGTAATGTCTTTTATAGGATAGCTTGTTGCTTTAACTTGATTTCATGCAACTTACCCAACTAAAGCTGTTATGAATTAATTTTACCATTACTGTAATTGTCTATGATTATGATAATGTACAGGTGTCATGGTCGAGTGGATATGTCACCGGACTGTGGATCACAACTATATATCTGTAAAGCGCTTTGAGAGGGCCTGCGGTCCTGAACAGCGATATATAAGCACAAACTATAATCATCCAACGACGATGGAAAACGCCAATAAATTCAACAATAACAACATTATTACAATATATTTTATCACCTGACAAAGTTTAGCAGCGGCACACGAAACGTCGTGATCTTTTAGATCCCTTGTTGACCATACATTGCGAGACAAACGAATGTCACTAGCGATATTATTTTCGAAACGTAATTATCACTATTATTTATTTGTTGAATATTGATCTGTAAGCTTTTACTAGTGAAAAACGAATTTCCAAATGGATAATAAATGCTAAATTTCAATTTCAATTGCCATTATCATTATCATTGTCATGATTTGTCGTTTTCACTCTGCCTCCGTCCTTACCTTCTGATAGTTGAGTTCCGTTGGGTTATGTTTCTGGAGCCATTCTGCAAGGACCTTATCCTTGAAGGATCCCGTTACCCCATGCTCTACCTGGATCTTACGAAGGGTCTCCGACTCCGGAACCAGCTCCACTAGACCTGGTCAAAAAGAAACATAATGCTAATACCCAGATCTTATATAACCACACCTGATAGTATAGAGATATCTACTATTTTGAGAGCCAGACCTCGAATATTAAAGCAGTCGATTTGTCTTTTATATGCCGAATTGAAACAAAAATCTACGAAGAATTATTACCTTATTGTTTTATTGAGTAAAGATTGGTTAAAACATCACAGAAAACCTGAGACACTGTCTGTTAATCATCGCTGGAAAAATGACTGAAAGTTTCAATCATTTGGGAACATTTGGGAATCGCAGACAAAAAGCACTATGTGGTGTCCGTGCTCGCACAAAGACACATAACCAATGGGGATCGCAGCATGAGGGCATATTTTAAAAGACTATAGACCGGTAGGCTGGTATGAGGGCACTTTTACCAATCAGATGGCTAGATTTCGAAAGTGAGGTGTATAATCAAATCTATTACCAAGAAACCTCATAGTCATTTCTATTACAGTCAAACCTGTCTATAGGGACCACCCAAGGGAAACACAAAAAGTGGCCTTTGAAGACAGGTGGTCTTTGTAGACAGGTGGTCACTAAAGCAGGTTTGACTGTACCACAATAGTCCTAGCTTACCTCTATGTATCCCTGTGGTCATACATCTGAAAGTAACCATCCTCAGATCTAGACCATCAGCTAGCCAGAGTTTATCCATGATCCGAATCATCTGCATGGTCAGCATGTCCTGCCTCATATCCTCACCTTCCTGAAACAACAACAAACACAAACTTAATAAAAAGGGGTTAATTTCTGGGCCCTACTTCATAAAACTTGTGATCAATAACAAGATACGATAATTGTTATTGGCTACTAAAATTCTTTCATTTGATTGGGTGTCAGTAGATTTGTCATAGCTCTGTGGCAGATGTTATTTTTATGTAAAGGCACCGTCTTAAAAACAGTTTCAATTAATCGCAACTATGTACATAGGAGATAGGAGACTGTAAACTTGCGGTTGATTAGACCACCTGCGATTGATCCGTATCAATCGCAAATCTTTATAGGTCGAGTTCTGGTCATGTAATAAGATTTTGAAAGCAACTGTCTGACAGCAATATGAAAATATTGATTGTGTAGTACATACAACTTGGTGTATGGTGTGAGGTTCCAAAATCATCAACTGGTAAGAAATTGACTCAATTTTGATGAAAAGCACAAGCAGTGCACACGGAAATGGGTATATGGGACTACACAAATGTGAGGCATCCCTGTTTGGTCCAAACACTTGAGCTCTTTCTCGTCATATTTCAAATATGAGGGTATAAAAAGAGCAAAAATTTTCTGTGGCCAAATTTTCAACATGTAGTTCACACAGAAATGGGTATCATGACAAAGTTTTAACGAGAGAAACGAAAGTGGGGTCCAGATACCCCACCTGATTTACATTGATTCCTGTGTTAGAGTGGTGGGGTATAAAGGTAAGGACCAGTATTGGAAACGCCCCAATTTCAAAAAATGAAATGGAAGATCTTATTACCAATCATGTGAAAGAATATGTTTTGAATATTACATGATGATAAAATTTTTGACGGGAAACCGCCTACTAATTGATATGTTTGGTAAATTAGTGTATCTCTTGCTTGCTGAGAGATACAAATGCACGTGTCGCGCACGTGTGTGTAGTCCCATATACATCTTTCTGTGTACAGTGCTTGATAAATTTTTTGACGGGAAACCGCCTACTAATTGATATATTTGGTAAATTAGTGTATCTCTTGCTTGTTGAGAGATACAAATGCACGTGTCGCGCACGTGTGTGTAGTCCCATATACATCTTTCTGTGTACAGTGCTTCTAACTTTATGAAGACTTGGCCAAATTTCTTATCATTTTGATGATTCCAGAACCTTGCATTACATCTACATGTATGCTAGATGATCAACCTTTTCTGATCGATTTCACAACGTTTCTTCCAAAATGCAATCGCATGACCATAACTGGTCTTTAGCTTTAAGGAGAGCTTTTCGTAATGTATGGGACTACACACACATATTAGGCATGACTCTTTTGTCCAAACACTATCTCTTGTCATGTTTCACATATTAGGGTATGGGAAGAGCATTACTTTTCTCAGTGGACATTTCATCTAAGACTTTCTATGACTAATATAAGAAAATTCTAAAATTATTTTGTCCCCCTTTAGCAAAAGTCGATCCTTCTCTCTTAGCCTACCTTGAACATGATAACAATTACTACAATGAAACTTCAGTGGTACAGTGAAGGATATCATAATCATCATCATCCTCATCACCATCACCCTCATCATCATCACCATCATCATCATCATCACCATTATCATCACTTATCATCAGCTTTGTCATCACCATCACCATCACCATTATCACCATCACCATCACCATCACCATCACCATCATCATCATCACCACCACCATTACCACCACCACCATCATCATCATCACCATCATCACCACCATCATCATCATCATCATCATCACCACCATCACCACCACCATCATCATCATCATCATCATCACCACCACCACCACCACCACCACCACCACCACCACCACCATCATCATCATCATCATCATCATTATCATCATCATTATCATCACCATCTTTCCTCATCATAAGAAAGATCACAAATTATTTTTCCCCTTTAGCAAAACCCCACCCTCCTCTCTTAGCCTACCTTGAACATGATAACAATGTCCTCTCCATGGGAATCTATATCATCATCATCATCATCATCAACCTCATCATCACCATCATCACCATCATCGTCATCATCACCATCGTCATCATCATCTTTGTCATCACCATCATCATCATCCTCATCCTCATCGTCATCATCATCTTTGTCATCACTATCATCACCGTCATCATCATCATCATCATCATCATCGTCGTCATCATCATCATCATCACCATCACTACCACCACCACCACCACCACCACCACCATCATCATCATCATCACCACCACCACCACCATCATCATCATCATCAACGTCATCACCATCTTTTCCTCATTATAAGAAAGATCACAAGTTATTTTTCCCCTTTAGCAAAACTCCACCCTTCTCTCTTTAATAGCCTACCTTGAACATGATAACAATGTCCTCTCCGAGGGTATCTATATTACGGCAATGAAGCTTCAGTGGTACGGTGAAGGACGTGAAGTATGAACATGCCTAGAAAAAAGAAAAAAAGAGTAAAGACGTCATGTCACTTTTACCTGCAGCTGAAGGAAATAAATCATGTATGTAAAAAGCTTGAAAAGCTTTATGTATACCGGTACTGCAAATGAATGCTCCCTAGGGAGTGGAGAATGTGCGTACATTGTGTGCAGGTAAGCCTGAATCAGATGACCGAGGTAATGATATAATTGCAGGGCCCTCCGGGATAACAGTATGAATACTGCTGAGGCTACACTGGGTAAACAAGACATATTATTATTATTATTATTATTATACCTTTAACTTAATATTCGACATGGTTGTTGAGGGAGGGATCTAAATAATAAGGTGACAGTGTCAGAATATAAATTAAGACTTGTCTGGATTACTCCTGATTGTATGAAGGATTTGTGTTTCCTATATTTTGATATTTTTCAATACAACATTACATTTATTACATTATATGGTGATCTGAATAACTATTATGTCGATTTTATAAACTATTTTTTAAAGACTTAATATGTCTTTCTACGTTAGCTGCCCTGCATGGACCATTAATAAGGTCAAATCCTGGGCTTTTCTCATTATGCTCTCATGTTCTTTGTATGCCACCACCTGTCATAGTGTCTCTGATTCTTTACTGCTGATGTATCAATAAAGTGATGTACCAAATCATATAAACAATTCTAGCTTAAAGGTAAAGACCAGTTTTGGAAACGCCCCCCTCTCAAAAAATAAAATGGAAGCTCTCATTACCAATCATGTGAAAGAATGTTTTGACTAATACGTGATACAAATTTTGCAGAGGAACCGCCTACTAATTGATATATTTGGTAAAATATTATATCTATTTGGACCTGATGGATATCATGCACATGTCGCGCACATGTCGCGTAGTCCCATATACATCTTTCTGTGCCAGACTGGGCCAAATTTCTTATCATTTTGATGATGCCAGAACCTTGCAGACCACACCAATACTTATATGCTAGATGATCAACCTTTTCTGATTAATTCCACAATGTTTCTTTCACAATGCAATCGCATAACCAGAACTGGTCTTTATCTTTAACAAACTTCAGACCTCTATATATCAGTACAATGTAATAAAATTACTAAGTCAATAGAGACGACTTAAAGCCATCAGTTCCCTGGCTGTTTAATACAAGCATATACATGCTTTCTTAGCAGTCAGGTAAAATAAAACATCAACCAAACACTGTTCAAGGACAATAGAAATGTTGTCTTCATCGAAATGCATGTTTTGTACACAGATCTCTAAGGCAGGTTTTCAGGGGTGATAGTGAGCAATTAAAAAAAAAAAAAAAAAAAAATATTTTTCCCTCAACCACGCCCCCCTTGAGTAAAAAAAAAAAAAAAAGATTTGGAGGGAAAATGGCATTTAACAACATTCCCCCCTTTTGAGTAAGAAGAATTGGGAAATAATAGGGAAGAAAAGAGAAAATAAGGGAAACATCAGGATAAATTCAGGAAGAAAAAAAAAGAAGAAAAAAAATTGGGGAAAAAATATCAGGCCTGGGTTTCACTGCATTTAGTACATACCTGTACATCAATACCATTGATTTCCAAACTTGGATTGGTGGGTAGACGAACTTGCTGAGATAAGTCTGCAGGAAGTGTGCCCAGAGCTTTATGAAGAAGAGCCTGGGAGAGAGAAGAGGGAGAGAATGTGGGGATGGTAAAAGGTTTACAGGGCCTAAAAATTGATGCATGGGTATGCAACATCTTTTGTTGGTTTTAAATTGTAATTGACAATTGTTTGAGTAATGTGCAAAATACAGAAACAGGAAAAGGAAATGAAGAAATGGTAGATTTCCATATCCAAACAGGTCCAAAAGTACTTTTGGAATCTTATACAATACAAGTGATATGTTGGGGAGAAAATATAAACATGTCATATATTTACAGGTAGAATTCTCGGAATCAAATGAAAAATGCCATTATCAACATCATCATTGTCACCATCATCATCATCATCGCCGGTGTCATTATTATCATATGAATACATATCATATATTTACAGGTAGAATTCTTGGAATCAAATGAAAAATGCCATTATCAACATCATCATTGTCACCATCATCATCATCATCGCCGGTGTCATTATTATCATATGAATATATATCATATATTTACGGGTAGAATTCTCGGAATCATATGAAAAATGCCATTATCAACATCATCATCATCATCACCATCATCATCATTGTCATCATCATCATCATTGTCATCATCATCATCATTGTCATCATCCCCATCATCATCATTGTCATCATCATCATCATTGTCATCATCCCCATCATCATCATTGTCATTATTATCATATGAATATATGTCATATATTTAGAGGAAGAATTCTCAGAATGAAATGAAAGATTATAGCTTACCGGTCTCACAGAGTCTTTAGCGGCTTTGACCTGCTCAGCGATGTTACTCAGGTTCATCATGAGCGCATCCTGCTTTCTGAACTGCTGACGCAACCCTCGGCCGCACACGCTGAGCAGAGCACACAGTACCATCTCAGCTCTCTGACTGAACTTATGATCATGCTTGCTATCGTGAAGGTACCTGAAAAATGAAAAATAATAATAATAATGGTGGCTTCTTATATAGCGCACATGTCCGTCATGTTGTGACCCTCCTGACGCTCCTGACGCTGCCCAAATGAAGAGAAGTGACCAATTCATCTTTTTTTGACATACAAATTTTGTAATTTTCAACTCAATTTGTAATCAAGCTATCTACTATATGCATGTACTGTAGGTCTCCAATCTATTCTTGACCACCACAAAGACAATTGTCATAAATGACACTAAGTAAAGGCACAAACCAGCTTGGTTCTCTGACTAAACTTATGATCATGCTTGCTGTCATGAAGGTACCTACAAACAATGGAGAAAAGTGATCATTTCACGATATTTCTTCCACAAATTTTCATCTTTTCCAACTAAACTAGATTCACTATATAGGTCCACAATCCATTCATAAATGACACTTAGTAAAGGCATAAACCATCTCGGCCCTTTGACTATACTTATGATCATGCTTGCTATCGCAATGATATGTACATGTACATGTACTCACTCATTAGGTTTTAAAAATGAACAGAAATCATACCTGATAGGATTAACAAGTATTGGTCAAATAAACATGAATCGATATGTTTATTTTACAAAGTGTAGTTCCATACTCTTCTTTTCTCTCACTTTCCTTCTACTCTTTCTTTTTTTTTTCTATATCTCTCAGTGCAATATGTGAACATAATTTGACCCTATTTAAAGGATACTTCATTACTTTGATTGCAGTATTGTTTTAATTGTGAATGTTTTCACATTGTATGATAATTGTTACAACATTGATGTTCAAGTGAAGTTGTTATTATCTTGTAAACTGAATGTAATTCAGCGTATGGGCTGCCGGGTTCAGTATTTTTATAAACAATGCAATAATCATTATTTAACGACTGCTTGAAAAAGGAACAAATACTTATGCTCACAATCATGCTCGGTCATTGCATCAATGGAGCAGATTAATACAACATTATACAGATACAGAGAGTGATGTGCAAAGATTAAACCTAAAATTGCTTCTTCAACTTACCAGTAAAGATACTGCGCAATCCGAATGCTACTAAGGGCCCGCTCAATGAGAAAGCTGGCTAAGGCTGAGTCGTGGTAGCTCTCGTACTTCAGTGCCTAGAAAAAAGGCCAGCAAACAATTTTTTGTTTATTTATCTTGTTTTTTTCTCTTTTTTTTTGTAAACATTATTTTGATAAATGATGTCATATAAAATTAACAACTAAAAATATTCACACACTTACCAAGTTTTGTTATTTGTCAAGTTACCGTATGTGAACAAATAATTTGTCCAAATTTACCATAGGCCATGTACTATAGCTGCTCCTGACATATTGACACAACCAGTAGGTAGCTGGGCTAGGCTTCTCTCAAGGCACAATAATTTGTTGATAAAGTGTCAAATTAGGGTCTGTGCTTGCAGACTAGCCTCTGGCTGTGTCTGGAGTAGCTAAAGTACAGAGCCTGTAGAAGTATGCAGTCAGCCTAGTCTTACAGAGCAGACACTGTTACACAAAGCGACTGACAAGTGTTTGTTCATGGAAACTATCAGCATCACTCCAGGGGGGCGTTTCACAAAACTTGCCATCAGTGACAAATGACATTTTTTGTTATAAGCTACTGAAATACTTGCTTCTGATTGGTTATCAGCAGATTTGTCACTGATTTTTGTCATTTGTCATTGAAAAAAGGCTTTGTGAAACGGATCCCAGTTGATGTTTTACGGAGAAGGTTGACCAGGGGAGGTCTGAGCTTACTTGAACAAGCTGTGGCAAGTAATCGCAGAGTTCATCGTCCTCTAAGGGTTGGATCCACTCGACGGCCTTTGACCTCACATGTTGGTCAGCAAACCTAGGTCAAACATACAAAGGTCAAATAATTCATTTAATACATAATAATAATAATAATAATAATAATCTTTTAAAGTCCACTCCAAATTGTTAAACCGGTTCTGTATCCCTTATTGTTGAACGCCAAACAAGATAGCAGCAACTCCTGTCTTTTAACGTCTTTTGGTATGACGCGGCCGGGGTTCGAACCAACGACCTCCCGGTTGTGAGGCAGACGCTCTACTGACTGAGCCAACACACCATGTGTGCATACCTAGCAACCTTTCACAGCAAAAGTTTGGAATCGCTCGTGGCAAAATTAGGAATACAGTCTATTTTGTATACTTTTCACACAGAATATTTCAGAAAAAGAGAAGAATCAAGGGTTCAAAAAAATAGCTTGAAGGCCAAGATATAGGAATCATTCCTCCGAGATAGGAATAGTTGGCAGCTATGTAAATAGCTTATATATACCCATAAAACATATCACACAACATACTTACTAGTGAAAGGAAAATAAAAGCTGAAAAATTAACTCTTCAAGGTTCATGAATAGAAGTTTTGAATGCTGGTGTCACGTAAGGGGATAAATACTTACTACACATCACCTATTAAAAACATTAAATCCACTCTTGAAATGATACTACACTCCTCTGACTACCTCTTGTCAATTCAAATTTGTGGAAGTGTAGGTTCTCTTATAACGGCACCAAATATGAAACACCCTCCATTTTTTGTTGGTCTGAATTCCACTTTGATTGATTTTTTCAAAAGAAAGTAAAGACACACCTCTTCGATTATTGTATGCTTTAAAAAAAAAATTGGGGGTGGGGGGTCTTTTTAGCATTAATTTATCATGAAAAGCACATTAAGCAATATTTCATTAGATTTTGTGCTTTATATATAAACATTTGTATGTATATTATGAATGTATGTATCTGTTTGGAAACAGAAGGATGTTTACTCTGTAAACTAATACATGATAATGCTCTCCTGGCTCCAACACACACAATATAAACAATGTTTTTGCTGAATCACTTTATGCATGGTAATGAGCCATGAAGATGACGGAGGGTGAAGGCACTATGAACATGACGGACAAAGAAAGCGGACAAAATATACAGTTCCTCAGGTAGACAAAGGAACATCCCTTCACTGCTATTATGTTAAAATGTGTAGAACAGGTGAATATGCATGTGACACCTGTCCTACACAATTTTTACATAATAGCAGTGAAGGGATGTTCCTTTGTCTACCTGAGGAACTGTATATTTTGTCCGCTTTCTTTGTCCATCATATTCATAGTGAGGACCTAGACCTACCTGGGATGCAGTAGCTGGAGGGCATCCAAGGGGTCCAGAGGAATCCATTCCTCCATCAGAGCATAGATATCAGCTAGACACGCCCAATCCCAGCTAGCAGCTACCTGAAGCACACGCGCTAGTGCCCAGCTGATACGGGTACAGAAGTGACGCTTGTTCCACAGAAAAGTAGCATCATCCTCCCTCAGGCTGGTAAAGGTAATATTAAAGCAGTTGATTTATATTAAATCCACACTGTACTACTTGTAGCTACTTGCTCCCTCTACCAAGAAAACTTCCCCAATCGGTGCCTGTTGGTCCCCCATGATCCTCTTTTTCTTATGTTAACTGAGAGCTGAGTTAATGAGATGGCTACCTGTCAGTGACCTCGCTGTGTGGTCTAATCCCTTCTGGCTGAACTAGTACAGTCGACCTTTAAAGGCATCGTTTAACAATGTTAAATCTGAGATGCACGGCCCTACGTGTTATCAGTCTGTGATATGGTGTAATATTGAAACCCTGAACAAATTGTGCTTCAAAATGATCATGAAGTGCCTCAAAAAAGTAAAAATCTTTGAGTGACCCGTTCTACCATACTCATTTTACTCAATAGACTGTAGTGTTAGGAAATCAAAATTTGAAATTTCAATTTCAAATCATGAATATCTTGATAATCAGACAGGAGATCAGCTTGTAAAAGTCATGGGATTCCTGACTGATTGACCTAAAGGTTTATAGTTATGATTGCAGCATGAGCTAAATCCAGGATTTTGTTTCGGAATCTAAGGCAATGTTACCGAGTCAATTTAAACCTAAACCTCAAGAATATCATAAAGTAATACACAAACACAATTTGGTGGTTTTGAGGTAAATTGTGGTCACCAGGGGGTGTTTCACAAAGATCCTAAGTTAAACTTATATCTAAGTTCGACTTAAAAAATATGGAAAACGGTTAGCATCATTGAAAATATTTTGTGAAAGTTATTTCAAAAGGCATAAAATGTTGATTCAAATCATTCATATTTTCTATTATCAAGGAGACTTCATGTTCTTGATGTGGAATTTAGGAAAAGTCTAAAATACTTCAATTTTTGCTTTTGGAAATATTTAATGTTAAAGCTACAAATGGCTCTCCATAATTTTCAAGTCCAACTTAGAGTCAAGTTTGACTTAGGATCTTTGTGAAATCATTCATATTTTCTATTATCAAGGAGATTTCATGTTCTTGATGTGGAATTTATGAAAAGTCTAAAATACTTCAATTTTTGCTTTTGGAAATATTTAATTCTAAAGCTACAAATGGCTCTCCATAATTTTTAAGTCCAACTTAGGATCTTTGTGAACCCCCCCCCCCCCTGAATATTCAACAAGGATAAAGACTTAGATGATGCTTGTAAATGTCGGCTTGCATGGTGATGTAGATATACAGTAGGCTTGCGGGTGCACCATGTGAGAGAGAGGGAGGACTGAGCAGTCCTGAGAAGTACTCTCAGTAATCTTTCTTGAGGGTTTGTAGTCCTGAAAAGGACTGTTTGGTATAGTCTTGATAAAGTCTTGTATATAACTTACGGAGATAGCGAGTCTTTCTTGAGGATACCATGAAGTCTATACTGTTCATGTTCTTCCAGAGCTGTGAAACTGGTGGGTCGGTTGACCGCTTTCTTAGGCTCGATTGGAGGGAAGATCACTACCTGCTTGAACGTTGGGAAGTCAACCTGAGAAATAAATCATTGGATACAAACACCATGTATTTAAAGAAAAAATGTCAAGACCAGGGGGTGTTCCACATAGACTAAGATTAATTTAAAGCCCCATTGTCCTACTTGTAGCTACTTGCTCCCTCTATATAGAAAACTTCCCCAATAGGTGCCTGTTGGTCCCCATGATCCTCTTTTTCTTATGTTAGTTGAGAGCTGACTTAATGAGATAGCCACCTGTCAGTAACCTTGCTGAGTGGTCTAATCCCTTCTGGCCCCGTAGTATTGACGGTCTTTAAGTTGGACTTGAAGTATGGCAGGCCGTTCATGCCACTAGTTCCTCTAACCATTCCTGGCATTGGTTTCTCAAGGGACGTACAAATTGTGGTTTCAAATCTACAGAATGTACCTTTTTTTGATAGTTCATATTGAAGAGGAAAATGTTATCTAAAGATCATAATTGTGAGAGACCAATGCTGAGAGCAACCAGTGGCATGAATGGCCTGCCATAGTTCAAGTCCAACTTAGGTCGATCTTAGTCTTTGCGAAACACCCCCAGTTTCTTTCCTTAAAATAGGAATATTCAGGGACTCAGTGGTTACAGCAGTAGGAACTTGGAGATCACAGGTTCAATCTTTGTTCTGTATGCTAATGTTCCAGTATAAGGCCGGAATTATCAACTAGCTTGGGTTAAGACAATAATTATCAAAAGTCTGTTCTTCTTATAAGTATGCTATGTACAGTCCTACATCAAATCTTTTAATTGAATATTTTCAACAGTTATGTAAATTTAATATAGTATTGCTGTATACTATTTAACTTATAATTGACTAACCCACCTGTAGAATAGCACTGTCTGGACTGAGCAGGTTGGAGGCACATGTCCCGATGGGGTTTGCCCGACTCTCTGGCCATAGTCCTAGCAGCTGACTGCCTGTTAGGAGAACACTGCACAGAGAAGATGGGATCGGGAATTACGATGGCAGATTTAAAAGAAAATACTTGTGGAAACTTTGTTATCTTTCATGTCAGTGAGATGTATTTTTTACTTGTCAAAATGGAAGAATATCTGGTGCTCTCGCAGACTTTCTGAACTATAGGTGTACAAGGCCCGTTATGCACAGATATGAAGAAATGACAAGTCCTACTTTTATACCATGTCATAATAATCCCTATATTAAAACTAAAAGAAAATATATTTTAATGAGAATTTCCCAAGATTTCTTTTAAAAGTGAAGATGAAATCTTACTGGCAGCCAGTTATTTTATTAACATCAATACAGATTTCCAAATACTTTCATCATTTTTTAAAATGAAATGTAATTTAATCTCATTTATCCTTATCATCTTCCATATATTTATCATCAGTATAACAATAACTTCCATTGTCATGATCATCGTCATCAACATCAGCATCATCGTCACCATTTTCATCATCATCATCGTCATCATCATCATCATCATCATCATCACCACTACCAACATAACCATCACCATCATCATCACCATCATCATCATCAACATCTTCATCACCATCATCATCATCATCATCATCATCATCATCATCATCATCAACATCATCATCAACATCAGCATCATCGTCACCATTTTCATCATCATCATCGTCATCAACATCAGCATCATCGTCACCATTTTCATCATCATCGTCATCATCATCATCATCATCATCATCACCACTACCAACATAACCATCACCATCATCATCACCATCATCAACATCAACATCATCATCATCATCAACATCTTCATCACCATCATCTTCATCATTATCATCATCATCATCATCATCAACATCATCATCAACATCATCATTATCATCATCATTCAACATCACTGCAATCATCATAATCATCATCACTTAAAAGTGGTAAGATTACCTTCTAAAGTTGAAGAGCGGGACAGCTACCCATCCCCGCACTGTCCTCTCCCCACTGTTCATATCCACTCCACACAGTGTCAAACATATTCTAGCTTCCCTTGGCAATCTACTGATAGGGATCGGTAGCTCCACACTGCAACGGGTAAGAGAAATTAAGACATTGAACTCATTAGTGTACATTCAATAATTGAGGGGCCCGTCTTATAAAGGGTTCTTGATATTATCCGCAACTTATTTGCGATTGATATCAATCGCAACTATGTACATAAGAGATAGGTGACAGCAAACTTGAGATTGATTGGAGGACTTCAATCTTAACTCCTCTTAAGACGGGGCCCAGAACAATATTTATCCTTGGTAAATGTAGAGTACATTATCTGTCTGGAGCTATAGGGGTGTTAACTCTTAATCCTTAGCAAATGTACATGTGTGGAGTACAATATCGGTCTGGTGGCACAAGGGTACTAGCTACATGTATGTGTGAAGTATTTGAGTTAATGTCCTTGTGGTCCCGAACATGTCCCTTGCTCAACTCATTAGGTTACGATACCAAAGAAATTACTGCAACCAAATATTCCCATTTATATGAATAAAAACAGAAGTCTATGTTTCCTTTCAAAGAATGTGTACATTCCCAGTTTGAGCAGTCTAGGGCCAATTTCATTAATACCTTTGTGGCCCCAATCATGTCACTTGTTACACTTATTACTGTAGGTTACAATAATCAAGAAATGACTGGAACCAAATATTCACATTTATATGAATAAACCATAAGTCTATGATTCCTTTCAAAGAATGTATACATTCCCTGTTTCAATGGTCTACGGCTCATTTCGATTTGATGATCATAGCATTATTAAACTGGTATTCCAATGATCTGAGAGTATAGGAATTTTACATACAGAAATGTATTTTGTTGTTGCTGTTTTTTTGTCTATCAATTTAGTATTTGCACAGGTAGCTGATATTTTGTAGCAAGAACCCTGATTTTACAGACAACCTGTTTTTGAAGAGACTAAATAAAGCCATAAAATAATTTTTGAGTATTTGCTGCCCGACCTATTTGCTGCTGCTGAAAACTTGTAATAGAATAATAATAATAATAATAATAATATGTCTTGTTTATCCAGGGTAGCCTCATCAGTATTCATACTGAGGGCCCTGCAATCATATTAGTACCCCGGTCATCGGATTCAGGCTGACCCGCACACAATGTATGAACATTCTTCACTCCCGGGGGAGCATTCCAGCCAGGTGTCATTTTTACAAGAAGTATGACATGAATGACTTACTCTTCATGCCAAGTGACCTTGTCAAAGAATCCATTTGAAATCTTGGACGGCCATGTATCAACCTGGGTGTGGAGAGGCTGTCCACCGTAAAATACCTGACAGGTTACTGCAAACATGTCATGACTGAGAAGATAAAAAAAATAGAGAAAAGATATGATTATTAGCTTGAGAGAGGGACATAAAATATAGAGACAAAAGGAACACACCAAAGAATCCATTTGAAATCTTGGACGGCCATGTCTCAACCTGGGTGTGGAGAGGTTGTCCACCGTAAAATACCTGACAGGTGACTGCAAACATGTCATGACTGAGCAGCCGAGAAAAAGACTCTGAATTATCTTTTGAAGAGCTAGTACGACGGAACCTCTTTATAAAGAAAACTGTTAAAACAAATATGTCATACCAGGTCCAGATGGACATTTTTAGATATGAGCCCTTTGTAGGACTTTTGAAATTAGATATTAGGCAGCCACCTGTTTATAGTGTCAGATCATAGCTTTATTATAATAATAATAATAATACTCAGTTTTTATATAGCGCTTATTAGAATCACTAAGCGCTTCCAAACTGGGAGATTTTTACCCCGACTTTAGCTGTGCTGCCATTTTGGAGCTCTAGCATTTCAAAGAATTAATTCCAGCCAGGTACTCATTTACATGGGTTGAGTGTGGCAAATGTAGATCAATGTCTTACCAAAGGGCATTAGTGCAGCAGCGGGTCTCGAACCGTGGACCTTGTGATCGACAGTCCGGCGACTTAACCACTCGACCATGGCACCTTATGATAAGGTTTCTTTTAATATGGGAAGGAAGTTCCTTGGTAACAGGCACTTTTGCTATAACAGGGTTCCACTGCATTATAATTTCTACCCAGTCACCCTCAATTCAATTCAATTCAATTTCGGATTTTAATATCAACATATACAATGTACGATGCAGTAGTCCAAGGACCAATAATGCAATGTTTACATAAAATGTGCATAAAAACAGGAATGATCATATAAATCTACAATAAAAATGATAAAAGATAAAGTTAACATAATTGTTCATACCTCAAGCTATATACCTATTTCTGCTAAATGATAATAGATGGATGTTTAACCTTTAACAGTAACTTGAAATGTTGAACCAATTATTGCAAGTAAACAATCAATTTGATGAAGGATCTTTTCTTACGAATTCTTCCACTGTAGGGGAAGCCGATGTGCTGAAGCTATCTTGACTCTCAAGCACTGTCCCATGGTGGTGATGTCTTCCAGCCCCGCCTCGATAGTCCCCATCTTAGAAGAGGCCACGCCCGGCGACAGCTCCGGTCCTAGGTCGGTATCGAAGGCCTGGCAGTAGATATCAACAAGCTGAAGCACGGCATCGGTCAGACGTTCCAGGGCAAGGAGAGGGGAGTGACCGGTCTGGAGGATCTTGACCGCCATAGTGACGCTGTTGGATTCTACCTTGGCCAGAGTGGCACAGATTGCCTTGACAGTCTGGACTAGGGGACCCACGTAAGGTTGATGGGACTTGGCCTGGAAGGACAAGATTGGAATTACCATATTAGTACAGTCAAACCTGCTTTAGTGACCACCTGTCTACAAAGGCCACCTGTCTACAAAGACCACCTGTCTACAAAGGCCACATTTGTTGTTTTCCTTGAAAATGGTTTCCCATTGAATCATGTACTGAAGGAACCTGTCTACAAAGACCACCTGCCTACAAAGGCCACTTTTTGTGTTTCCCTTGGGCGGTCGTTGTAGACAGGTTTCACTGTACATACCTGCCAACCTTGCACAGCAATAATTTAGGAAGTTCTCAAGGCAAAATTAGGAATACAGTGTGTTTTGTACACTTTCTACGCAGAGGTTTTCAGAAAAAGTGAGGAACCTAAGGTTTATGACATTAGTTTGAAGAACCTCCCAAACAGGTATCATTCCTCCTCGATAGGAATTGCTGGCAGACATGTTCGTACCGGGGAGATAAATTGTCTGTTTGTAGTCAGAAGGGCAACTCTGTTTTAAAAGTATGTAAGTTCATGTCCTGATTCCAAACTGGCAGCATTATCCACACCAAGTCAAATGAAAATAAACCATGAGTTAAAGAGATATATACAACATTCCTCTAAGGTGTTGCATGTATTTGCTAACATTATAAAAGGGGTATAGACTAGCCTACATCTGGCTTTCATTATCAAAGCTTATTTTAGAGAGAACTTTCTTATCCATGCTTGCATTTTGAAATATAACTGTGTTTTAATATTGGGGAAGCTCTATGGGTAAAGAAACCTTCAACAATTATTAAAACTATTTCTATTTGGACAACAATCCCCTTACATGTACATTCCAGCATAAGGTTGGTCTCTTGTATAATTTCCATGCACTATATACTGCACACTGTACATAAATGGGGAAAAGTCATATTAGAAGCTGAATGGATACATAATGCACAACCAGTGGTTGTCAAAGAAAATATACAAAAATGAAAGATCACAAATTTTACTACAACGTATCTTGCTTTGCCTGCATGCAAGACTATGAAACCTAGACAGTCGACATTTGCTAATAGGCAACAAGCGTAAGGCCCCCTTTTGTCATAAAAAGCTTAAACTACAATGATACTTGGACAACTCATTATTAGTTTTAAGACGGAAGGTCTGAAGACTAACCTCAACTGCTTTCTTGAGTTTCTCTGACTCTGTGGTGAATGCATCCATCAAGACGTTGATTCCCATCCTGATACATAAAGAAGATTAGAGATTATTGGTTGTACATTATAATAATAATCATTATTAGATCAATAAATATAGCCTAACTGCTATATAAATATACTCTACAGCGCTGTGATGAAAACATAACTTCTAACAGTGCCGCTTTACAGATACACAATACAAATACAAGAGCTCCTTAAAACAAGTGTGTCTTCAACAAAACTTTGAAGACAGCAAGGAGTGAAGCTTTTCTTATGTCTTATTATTATACATTGTATTCATTGAGTGTATTAATACAAGCTTTAACTTAAAAGAGATGATGAAGTTTCAACTTGTTAGATAAAGCTTTGATGACCATTAACACAGAGGTAGCTTAGCAAAGTGGACTGGCACGAAAAGACTTGTCCAGAACGCAAACTGCATAATTGTTGAATATCATAATTTCATCACACAGAGGTAGAAACACATTATTAGGATATGGAGTTGCTAAATGCATATATAACACCTTAATGAGGCTTGGTGTTGGCTAATGTTAGCTCTCCCTCCCTCCGTCCCTCCCTCCCTCCGTCCCTCCCTCCCTCCGTCCGTCCCTCCCTCCCTCCCTCCCTCCCTCCCTCCCTCCCTCTCTTTCTTTGCCTGTCTATCTAATAGAATACTTACTTTGATACTGATGTAGTAACAGGCCTGTCAAAGAGATTTGAGAACGTACTCATCCCCACATCACCATTATCATCAGCACTCTGTAGAACAGAATCATCATAAAATATATTTTATTATATCCTGCATCAAATGTATTGGTTTTGATTTGTCGAGAGCTCTTTACGTGACCAGAAATATTTCAACTATTTATAACGTTGCTCTGAAAAATTACTATTTGGGAGTACTATTTGGGAATTGAAAATTCAGCAAGCGTACAGGATTTCAAATGCCTCCAGCTGGCAACTCCCGTTGTGTGACAGTGCTAACGACATGCAATTTACGCTGAGCCGCAGTAACTGCACTACACTACTTCAGTACCTCAAGCACCAACTAAACATATTTACATAGAGGTACTTCTATGTTTCATTTGGTCTACTTCTTGTAAAAAAAAATTTAAAAAATTGATTTAGGATATACAACAAATATTATTTGCCTTCTTTTCGAGGTAATGGTTAAAACTATTCACCTTGGTGACTTCAATAGAACTATTGGAGTCACCTCTTGCCAATAGTTTTAACCAGAACCTCCTAAGACAGTGTATATTTGTATATAATATTATATTTTTGATCAATGAAATCCTGTTCAGAGATTGGCCAACATAGCATCATGTGACCAAACATAACATTGCTATGATGTAACTGTGACGTCATCCATGGAATAGTGCACTATACCATGGCACTATACCATGGATGACGTCATATATATGCGATTGATCAAGATCAATTTGCTATCGGTCGCGGTCGCGGTACTGTCGTCTGTGTTGTTCTCATTGCACTCTACACTACTTCAGTGGCAGTAAACATTATTATAAGTAGTATTATAATTATTTTTTATAAAGGGTTTTTTTTTAAATATAAAACAAATATATCATGCACTATTTCAAGCCACTAGTAAAATTATGGATTCCTCGGCGACAGAAATAGTGCTATTCCTTCCACCTCGATCCATAATTTCAACTAGAGTCTCTCAGTGCTTGGTATATTTGTTTATTATATCATACTATACAAATGTACATCGTAATATTATGCTAAATTGTGTTCATTCATTCTGGATTGTTTATCCTGCAGTGGATTGATTGTTTGAACCAGTAACTTGGTTTGGAACCCAGGAGCTCCCGGTTACAAGACCGACCACTGCTCTCTACCACTGAGCCATCAGGCCTCTTCAAAATACATTTTTATAGGTGGATAATAATAATAATAATAGGCATTTGTATAGCGCCAACTATCTAGACAATGCTATTCCGAGGCGCACGAGAAAAATAGAAAGAATGAGAAAGTTTGGATGAGTGTCATAGTGCCAAGTACAGGTATTGTTAAAAAAGATAAGATTTCAGCTTGGATTTAAAGGTCTCTCAGGAAGTTATGATTCTCAAATTAAATGGTAAATTATTCCAAAGACAAGGTGCTGCAGATGAAAAAGCCCTTTCACCACAGGCTACTCGTGTCTTTTGGATCTTGAGAAGATGCTGGTGTGATGATCTTAGACTACGAGCTGGATACAAAATTTACAGTGGAAAGTGTACATATATCCTGGAA
Organism: Strongylocentrotus purpuratus; assembly: GCF_000002235.5. Classification (NCBI taxonomy): domain Eukaryota; kingdom Metazoa; phylum Echinodermata; class Echinoidea; order Camarodonta; family Strongylocentrotidae; genus Strongylocentrotus; species Strongylocentrotus purpuratus. The sequence continues at coordinate 16,452,066 of NW_022145603.1, forward strand.
ACTTACAGTTCTAGCGAGAGATAAATTCATTTTCTCCCGTCGGGTGAGGGTAAGACGAACATCTCGGTCAAACTTGTAGCATTCCTGGACATACTCGTAATCCCCTAGACTGGTCTCACTAAAAATAAAATATAATTAAAAAAAACATAACAAAACAATACGATAAACATGTATTCTTTATAAATAGAATTTGCCTTTTCATGAATAAATTTTTTTCATTTTCATTTTTTGAATTTTGTTGCGCATTTGTCACGTTTGGACCTGACTCTGAGTTACTTAAAATGTACGGGTACTTGTTTTGTAGAGTTACCAGTAGTATTTTTTATACCCTGTTTTCATGATTTGTTGCTATTTCTTGTTTTTCTGTACATATATTATAATGCATATGGTATCTTTTTTTTTTTTTAGGAATAGGAATATTTTTTTTTTGTTAAAGTAAAGAGCCAACATGAACAAAGGCTCAAATATTTCACAAAATCGGATTCACTCAGCATCTATTCAATTTAAAAAATCTTACATTATAGTGCAATGACACTATGAGTGTGTTATTAAATCATTGTAATAAAACAGATAAATTGCATATTAGCTGTCAAAATAAATGCTCTTGTTAGAATCTTTATTTTGAGACCAAGCTAACATTTTATTACTTCATTGTATTATGCAGTAATCTGTGACACCATATTACAATGTATGGGTTTGAGTCTTAAAGGGGTACCCTAAATAGCAGATTTATTGCCTTTATCTAAAGGGCAAACATTTGCATGTATTGTCTGTTTGGAGCCAGAAGGCAGAGATGCCAATCTCTTGACACAAAATCCTAAAAAATCAGATTTTCACGAAAACTTGACACGACTAATGGCCGGTTTGCCCTGGGCCAGTAACATTTCAGAAAAATGTGATACTGGTACGTACAGTCAAGTAAAATGTTTGCTCTTTCATTAAAATTTTAAGTTTTTGTTGGGGTTGCAGGGGTTTACTTGTACCCATTTCTATGCGATTCCATTGTTTTTATGGGTATAATTTTTTTTTTTTTTTTTTTTGTGATATCGTATTATCATATTCCACTCTTATTATCGTACTAAATACGATTAAATCGTACTGGTTGGCATCTCTGAGAAGGGCATTAACTCATATACTTTAATACAGGGTTAGCTCCCTTCTGGCTTTGAACAGATGTATCATGCTCTACAAGAAATCAGACAGTAAAGATAAGCTTGAGTTCTGGTAAAAAAAGAAAATGAATTCTCACAGAATCAAACGAAAATTACACTGAATGTTGAAGATTACAAATAAATGTCATTTGCCAAACAATTTTGGTAGAAAATGTACATGTATGCTGGCTGAGTAATGAGCATAGAAAGATAAAGAAATCAAGGTAAGTATAGCCCCGACACCATTTGTGTAGTCCCATACACATCTTTCTGTGTACAGTCTTTTTTACTTTACCAAGACTGGGCCAAATGTATTATGATTTCGATGACTCTAGAACCTTGCAGTACACACCAATACTTACATGCTACATGATCAACTTTTTCCGATCCATTCCACACCTTTTCTTTCACAATGCAATCGCATGACCAGAACTCAACTTTGTCTTTAACCGATTCTTAACGACTAGACTTACTTGTGCATGTATTCAGAATATCCTGGTACTTTGAGAACGTAAGAATCGCTTGAAATATCAATGTCACCCTCTACATGGCACAGCGCTTGACTGATCACGTGTTGGATCGAAGTTTTCACTGGGAGGGGGGCAAAAAGAAATACCATTACAGTTTTAATGGAACTACAAAGCACAGCGCTTGACTGCTCCTGTGTTGAATTGACGTTTTCACTGGGAGGGGGGCAAAAAGAAATACCATCACAGTTTTAATGGAACATGCATTTCGTATTCTGCATAGCAATATTTCCTCAATCATCCTGCATCGCACAAGATTGGCCTATCTATCTATTATGTTATGTTATGTTTTTGTCTTTAACTTTTTAATATACATACTGTTGTGCAGTAAATTAAATATACAGATTAGTGAGAAGCTTCTGTGTATACTTATGGTAGATGTATTTATACTTCAAAATTGTCGTTCATTTCTAGTTGGGTAACATTTTGCTGTATAGTTTTTATTTGGATTGATTAAAAACCTCAAACAAATCTTTAAAGGTGCTTATTAAAGCTCCACCGCACTAGTTTGGCCAGGTAGGATTAGACCTCCTTGCATGCTCTCAATCAACATAAGAAAAAGAGGATCATGGGGGACCAATGATCACCGATTAGGCATTGTTTGCTATAAAGAGGGCACAAGTAGCTATAAGAAGTGCAGTGGAGCTTTCAGGGGTGATAGTGAGCACTAAAAAAATGGCATCTAAAAACATTCCCCCCCCCCCCCCCCCCCCTTTTGAGTAAGAAAATAGGGGTAAACAAATTTTTTTTTTTTTTTAAATCAGGAAAAAAAAAAGAAAAAAAAAATCAGGAAACCGATTTTAAAATCGGGTAGTTATCAGGACTGAGCTTTAAAGGGTGCTTACTTACCATCACAAGTGAAAGTAATTGGTCCACTATCGTTTGGTCTGAGGAGAACAACCTTGACACTCGTCTCCATGTCTTCTTGCATCCTCTTTGAGAAGATCAGAGAACTCACAAAGCCTCGGTTTGTTAGGGTATCGATGCTAGGATAATTCTTCCGTAACCTAGCAACAGGATAAATGAAAAAAGGATCTTTTACTTTAATACATTATTATCAGTGATTGTATGTTTATATTTGATGGTCATGCCTTTTGTATATTTGACTACATGAATGTACATGTATTACAATAGTAATTCTGAGTTTGTGATTTATATATATTTATATCTATATATTTTTTTTTTTTTTTTTTTTTCTCTAACGTTCTTTCACCTTTGCATCATAAGTAAGAAAATGCTCACAAATTATGTTTCACTTTTCCCCAGAACTCAACCTTCTCTTTAAGCCATTGGCTACTGAATTCATTCATTGCCATAGGCTTAATACAGGGGCCACCGGTTCCAAAGGCAATGGGTTAATATTGTACCGGGCATGGTGGCTCAGTGGTTAGAGCGCCCGCCTCATGAACGGGAGGTCGTGGGTTCGAACCCCAGCCAAGTCATACCAAAGACTTATAACAATGGGACCTTCTGCCTTCTAGCTAGGCGCTCAGCAAATTAGATTAGAAAAGGGGAGTATGTTATGCAGGGCCCGCTGGAAGAGCAGTTTCATAACTGAAGTGGCTACTCTGGGTAAATAAAGCGCTATTATTATTATGATTATTGCTATACTGACCTGCTGACTGTCTGAGCGAATGTTTCACCCTCCTCATCACGCTGAGATGCCAGGTCAAATAATCCGTCACCAAAGAACACCTTGTCGGGCTGTAAAAACAAAAATCAGTACAACCATGACAAGAAATATACATGTAAAAATAAAAAGAAGAAGGAGAGGAAGAAACTTGATGATTATTTATGAGCACTATAAAAAACAAAAAGTACTTTAAATGTTCCATAGTGCTTACGAAATCACAGAATGAGGAGAGAAACATGAACCTCATAAAATATGGCTATGGCTTGGTATGGCTAGTGAACAAAAGCAACATTGACAGGGCTCTTTTAATAGCCTCTTTGATCTAATGCGAGATAAATTACACTCCAATTATTGATTTTAAAACTTCACCAACAAAATTTCAAGCTAAAGCCCTATACAGAGGTCAATATTTTCATGTAATAGTTGTGTAACCAATACAAACAAGAATATCGCCCAGTACCTACTAAAATAATCAGGGAACTTGGTGATCATTGGTAATCAGATATTAAATCAATGATACAGCTTTGGTTTATTTCTCTTCAAAGAGGAAAAGCCAATTTTGAAAAGTGGCCTACATGTTGAATCGAAGATTTCCATACCTTAGACTTTTTGGCTGATGCAGTAGAGACGGCTGATTTAGGTATCCATGGCTCAGGTTCAGCCACCTCCACGGCTGCACCTTTAGCGCCGTACAAACTCCTTGGTCTCTTCCCTGCTTGCTCCGATTCCTCAACCTCAATGGACGTTGGTCTCTGTCCACTTTCAGACTGCTTAGCCTTCCGGGGTCTTACTTGTGGATCTTCTGACGTTGACTCAGTGCTGCCCGCGTCCGCCGCAGAGGTGCCTGTCTGCTGGCTTTGGGACTCACTAGGAACAGGTCCTGGAGTTGGTCCTGGAGTTGGTTCTGGAGTTGGCTCAGGAGCCTGTGGCTGCAAGGGGTCAAAGTAGCTAAAGTCAAAGAAGTCAGCTTGGTCAGCCAGGCTGGAACGGAAGAACATCAAGTCGTTGGAATCTATAGAGTCGCTGGGAGTTGTTGCAGGTGGTGCAAATGGAAGTCTGTCTCCCGGCTGGGGCATGGATTGGGAACTGGCCTGAGAAGCAAAGCCAAAGCTAGAGATACTTTGAGAAATGGATGTATTTGTTTCCATGGTTCCAAAGCTTGGGTTGCTATGGATGCGTCGCATGCTGCTGGATGAGGAGGTCGCTTCCAGATGGAAGCCTATGTGACTCTGCTGGCTCCTACGGGCTTTTGGTGGGAGAGGTGGCGGCTGTTCTGAGATACCTGATGCTAAAGTGCTCTTATGGGTGGATGTTATTTGCTCAAATGTTGGAGCAAGGTTTATCAGGCTTAAACCACCATCTCCAGATTTGGTTGTTGAAGAGTCTTTCTGAATGTTTCCAGCAGGCTTTGATCCTCCTATTTCTACACCAAGTGATGACATAAGGTCAGAAAAAGTCTCCTGATTGGCATTGTTGCCTTCAGCAGGAGTTGTTGTTGCTGACTTTGACGTCTTGCGATGGCTCGTTTCTGGACTCGAAGGCGAAGATCGACTCATTTGCTTCTGAGAATGCGATACACTAAGCACTTGGCCAAATCTATCCGCACTGCTATTCGATGCTGCAAAACTGGTTCTTGTTTGATGAAATCTTGACAATGCTGTAGCTTGATTGTTCAAAGGTAGAAATGAAGGGGCAAAGGGGTTCCTGGAGGGGGTCTCCATGCTTGGTTGTACCATGCTTCCACCTTTGGGTTGTCTCATAGACTGGCTAGACCTAGCTAATCCCTGTCCCATACCAAAGCCATGAGGACTCTTCAAAGGCATCCCACTCTGGCCAGGACTTGGCAAAGGCCCTGCACCAGGTGGTTGCGTACTTGCGTTTCCTGCAGTAGGCCCACTGTAGTTCTTCATAACATGATCAAATCCAAAAGACATGAGATCCAACTCTGCAGCGCTGCTTCCGCTCGAAGTGCCTCTGAATAAATCATCTGCTTTTGGAGTGGACGATGACAAGTTGCTCTGTTGGACTGATGCAGGTTTTGCTCCACGTGGCACTGCTGAAGAGCAAGATTTGGTGACTGCTACAGGCTTTTTCTCACTGAAGGTTTTCGTCGGCAGGGAGGGTATACCGAAGCGTTTCCGTCTGAGCTCATCCATGCGTTCTGTCTCAAGACTGAGGGCCATCGCCCTTTGAATATCCGCGTCAAGCTGGTCATCTGGACTGGAACCGCTGACCCCTTGACCTCCGTGGTGCATCCCATCACTAGTGGTACTCATCTTGACTGGTGTAATATCACTTCTCACCACACAGGAGAACCAATCAAAGACATCAGTAGCAAAATGAGAACCAGTCTCTCAGTGGTTCCCTGACAAACAACGTTTGAAGATTGCAATGTACTGTACTGCTCCCAACTATCGCTTCTCAGACTGATTTAAATTCTGTTTTTTAGAATCGTTTCCAAAACTGAGACATAAAAAGGTTGAACTTTGACACTGAACTGATTATGTTCCAATCACAAGTCAGTGCTGTTCAATTTCCTGAACTATTTGTTCCAGTTGCTTCACATACAGTGCTATTGCGATCAGTCACGCCAAATGAACTATATATCTCAATGTGCTTGATGACTGCTTGATAACCACTTCTCCTGTAGCAGGATTCCTTGAGATATGCCAGTCTTTCACCCACGCTCTCATAGCTGTCAAGGGTCTATCACTGCTCAATCCACAGAGGACCTGCAAAACAGTAGAGTGAATATGGTGTTAGTGAAATATGAAACAAAAACTGAAAGCAAACACAGGAAATCATAAAAACTTAAGATATTTAGAAGAATAGACTGGGCAGCGATTCAAACTCACATTCCTCATTTTGTGATCAAAAGGATAAGAGCAAACTATTAAAAGGTTTGACGTATACATGTACATGAAACATATCCCTATTGAAAAATGCAATAATCCTACAAATGCCACAAATATATGTGAACAGAGATAATTGTACATGTACATTTATATTTCATTGTTTACTTCACAAATATCGAAGAGGAAGTACACATACTGTACAGTGTAGATGAACATTCCATATCAAATTGTAGATTAGTCATAACTGTACAGCAAAACTGAATTTATCATAAGTTTAGTGTTTTTAGTATCATTGGTTAACCTCATGGTTGTTAAATGTACAGACTACAGTGTACACTGTAATATTTGCATCCAATTTGTCTTTGTGTGTATTTGATTAGTTATTGGTAGCCATGGATTCTGAATTTCTGAAAATGATTTTCTTTTTTCTCTTTAAAGGCCCACTGCACTACTTGTAGCTACTTGCGCCCTCTATATAACAAACAATGCCTAATCGGTGACCATTGGTCCCCCATGATCCTCTTTTTCTTATGTTAACTGAGAGCTGAGTTGATGAGATAACCACCTGTCCAGTGACCTTGCAGGGCAGTCTAATCCCTCCTGTAAACTACGGCAGATAAGCTTTAAGAAACAATTTTATAGGTCATACAATGTGATTTACACTGAATTAAATAACACATGTACATGTTTCATTTACAATACAACTTTGGTATAGAATGTATCACACATGTACATGTACATGTACACAGAATGAATAGATTGAACAGTATTTAAAGGTATAGACCAGTTTTGGAAACTCTCTTCTCTCAAAAAATGAAATTGAAGCTCTTATTACCAATCATGTGAAAGAATATGTTTTTACTAAATACGTGATACAAATTTTGCCAAGAAGCCGCCTACTAATTGATATTTTTGGTAAATTAGTATAATCTATTTGGACCTGATAGATATCGCGCACGTGTTGCGCACATGTCGCGTAGTCCCATAGACATCTTTCTGTGTACAGTGCTTGTAACTTTACCAAGACTGGGTCAAATTTATTATCATTTGAATTTTGATGATTCCAGAACCTTGCAGTACACACCAATGCTTATATGCTAGATGATCAACCTTTTCTGATCGATTCCATAACGTTTCTTTCACAATGCAATCGCATGACCTGAACTGATCTTTACCTTTAAAGAAAGGAAAGAAATATCTTTATGGAAATCCGCTCATTAACAATACTGTCTGTTTGGAGCCAGAAGGGCATTAACTCATACACTCTAACACAGAGTTAACAACCTTTTGACAATATCATAAAGTCATCCCATGCGTGTCCATATGGTGGTTATCACAAAAACTTTGTTTATTTACATTTTGTTGGTAAATTCCAAGGTCCAACCAACCATATAATTAATAGGAGGATTCATAACTGTGCATGTACAACGTAAACATAGGCCTGCACACAATGTAATTCATCATTCTGAAGGGCTCTTAACCTCTTACAGACAGTTTATCTTTAAAAGTCAGTTTCGATGTTTGATTTCTGACAAGTCAATTTGAGGACAAATGTTCATAATGCATATTGCAGGTGATTTATAAAATGTATTTTTTTAAAGACGATGTCCCATTTAAAATGGGTAATCTCCAAGATCAACACAATGCACTATATTTGTAGCGTTATTACAAATGTACATTGTATCTGTTTCGCCTGATATTCATTTTCTCATTTTCAGTGTAGATACATTCATACAAATGTACATGTACATGTACATCTCTCTTGATATACATGTACAGTGTACATTGTAAATGTAACACAAGTTCAGCTTGAGTACATATTTAGAGGAAACAATACATGTAAATCTTTATGGAAATATAATAAAAATATATTTCTTGGAAAAATCACCATGCATCTACAATGTACATAAGCCCACCCAGAACGGACAGGACTACTTGGTAACCTGCAGGATACAAAAATCTACATTGTGTTAGTTTTTCCTTCTTTCTTTTTCCCATTTTAATTCCTTGTTTTGGTTATTAAAATTAAAAAGATGGGATTGGAAAAAGGAGGAAAAAAAGAGAGAGAAGCCTATGCTTTTTTTTATAGTACTGTTATCCACATTATATAAATGGTATTTAAAATAGAGAAAAAAGAGAAAGGAAATCAATATCAAGAATAAAGGCGTTGATGATTAAATAGTCAGTTCTTGGCTGATTGCCATTACAACAACAACAACAAAAACAATAAACAACAACAATAAAATTATACACAACACATGACCAAATTCAATTGAATATCCCCCATATCATTTTGAATTCTTGTTACATGTACATCAATCCTCTAGCTGTTTCAAAGAAAGTACAGTGTCTGTCTGTGTCTTGTCTACACATGTGTACTGTATGTATGTTAGTAATTTGTTCAAGTCTAGTGGAGTCGTACTGGAAGGAAGTAAGGTATTAATCTTCCAAATGAGGAAATTAGCTTGGCAGTGCTCAGAGAAACTACATGTAAACCCCATCCTCGTCTGCAAGGTAACAACTTTATCTGTGTCTCGCGACCTCTCTTAAATAGCACATCAGGGTTTTCTAAAGGTCTATGAAATGAATCATCTTTTCCTCCTTTAAAGATAAACATGAGTTCTGGTAAAAAAAAAAGAAAATGAATTCTCACAGAATCAAACAAAACTTACACTGAACGTTCAAGATTACAATAAATGCCATGTGCCAAACAATTTTGGAAGAAAAAGTATACTGGTGGAGTAATGGGCATAGAAAGATAAGGAAATCAAGGTGTAGGCCCCCGACACCATTTGTGTAGTCCCATACATGTATACATCTTTCTGTCTACAATGCTTGTTACTTTACCAAGACTGGGCCAAATTTATTATGATTTTGATGACTCCAGAACCTTGCAGTACACACCAATACTTACTGTACATGTACATGCTACAATGTACATGATCAACTTGTTCTGATCCATTCTACACCTTTTCTTTCACAATGCAATCGCATGACCAGAACTCAACTTCATCTTTAAATAGCAGATCAGGGTTTTCTAAAGGTCTATGAAATGAATCATCTTTTCCTTCTTTAACTGGCAACAATTAGCAGAATTCATCCACTCTTTAATACTTTAAACAAATAAACAAACATTCATAACTTCCTTGTAATTGTTTTTTCCATATCTTTGAATTTCACCACTTGAGTTTTTTCTAAGATTTCTGCATGAATACAATTTCTTTGTTAAAAATGTCGGATTACAATGTATGATAAATTAAAGCCTAAAGGGGTTTTCTAAAGGTCTATGAAATGGATCAGCTTTTCCTCCTTTAACTTGCAACAATTAGCCGATTTCTCCACTCTGTAATACTTTAAACAAACATTCATAACTTCCTTGTAATTGTTTTTTCCATTTCTTTGAATTTCACCACTTGAGTTTTTTCTAAGATTTTCTGCATGAATACAATTTCTTTGTTAAAAATGTCGGATTACAATGTACATGTATGATAAATTAAAGCCTAAAGGGGTCACAACCAAATACATGTAGTCCTAAGTCTGCTTCTCCCCAAAATATATATGTAAATGCAGAATTACACATCTGTTTCATTGCATCTCCTTTCATCAAAGTACATGTAGTATTGGGACAGACACACCAAAGTTACCCTAAAAGTTAAAAAATATATATTGAAAAGCACATTTTGCTCTCTCAACTGAAATGTATACTGCTTAGACTCTACAAAGGAAGTTCCATGTAAAGTTGGTATCCTGTTAATCGCACGTCGAGAGGATACAACCAGGAGAGAGATACGGATCAACTACAGTACACTGTAGGCCTCAAGGCCCTCAAGTACTATGTATAGGCCTGTTTTCATCAGCTCAAGTTTGCCAAACGACCCGCTATTTTAACTATCCCAATCGCAAATCAGCCAGTTAATTTCTGTCCTCATCAGCCCGCAGCTGCAATTAGCGGGATATTTGGTTGAGAAAATATCCTGAGAAATGTTGGTCTCGTTTCCAAAATATCCCGTTATTTGGGAAATAGCGGGCTAATTTGTGCCCGTCCGAGCTAGTTTGTGATGAGCATATTGGTCTGGTGAGGACGCAACTTCAAGCTTTGGAATAAGTCTGAATATAGCGGGTTATTTGGCAAACTCGAGCTGATGAAGACAAGCCTATAGACATTTTCACTTGAAGGTTGTACATGTACACCTGTTCATGTACATCACACAGATATTTTTGTATTAAACTTCATTTCAAACGCATTTAAGTAATAATGTAAATTTGTATGCTGTAGTAAGTAGTAACAGTACACAATACATGTAAATGCCCTCTGTTCGGTGTTCAAATGCTCATCATCATATGGCACACTTGGACAAAGGTTTATCTGTCTGCAAAGTGGTGTCGGCCATTTCAAGGCCAACATATTTAGATAGGGCTTGGCCCAAAGTCCAGCTTGTAGTGTGGTGCAGAGGAGCAAACAGCAGACCACATTATCACAACTGCCCCCTGTTTAAGCCAAACGGCATCTCTGGGCTGATGGAAGCGGACGAGACCACTAGGAAATGGCTGCTTCACAAAACTTTAGAAACTTAAAAGATTTTGTTCTCGACATAAGCGAAAAGAAGAATAAGAGAAATTGTATACTAATGTAATCTTTCATACATATATGTTTGGTACAATCTCAGGCACAAAGATTTTAAACACGGAAATTAAAACTCATATTTTCAGTATGCCTACTTGCAAATTGCATGCTTGCAAGATGCACTGTTCATTCTACATGAAGATGTTGCAGATCGAGGTCTTCACTCTTCATCCACTTTGAGCTCTAGTGCTCTTGTGATGTATAATGTCCTGGTACATGCATGGTGCATCCGCAAGCCAACTGTATACTTGTTACGAGTCGGCCAAATGAACCAATCCATGTCTTCTATGTACACATACCTCTCCTTCTCTATCCATACATTTTTCAGGTAATATAGAATATCCATTTTGATTGGGGGGAGGGCGTGATGGCTCAGTGGTAGAGCAGTGGTCTTGTAACCGAGAGGACCTGGGTTTGAAACCAAGCCAACGCGCTTGTGCCCTTTGGTAAGGCATTAATTAATCCTTATTACCGAGTCCTTTGGCGAGGGCTTAAAGCCGTGGTCCCCTCACTCCCCTGGTTGCTTACCTACGAGCAAATACATGTTTTCTTAGCAGTCAGGTAAAAAATCATTTGTTTTACCTGAAAGGGGAAACGGGGGAGGGGGGATGGGGTGCTCTGTTTTCATTATTAACCTACAATGTACAACTACACACATTAGAGTTGCCTTTTCCTATAATAATCATCATTGACAACGCTATTACCTACAGGGTCAGGGTGTATCACCTTCTTTTAAATTATTATTCATTTTATATTTATATTAAGTATTAAAAACTTAATCCACGTGAATTCTGTTAGAATGCTGACTATGATTTTGTCACTTCATAAAATCCCATAACCTTAGAGCGGTTAAAGCGCTTACATGTAACCTGCATGTGGGACTATTCTTGCGCAGCACTACATTTGTATGCGTAAATGCATATAGAGGTAAGTGTGCTTATCTATAATGTGTGGGCACTAAATTAAGCCTATTAAAGTTGAGATTAATCAGCCTTACTGTCACGAAACGATCTTGAATGAAATCTTTTTACATCAAATAACAAGGATTTAGGAGTTTCTCAACAAATGATGCATGTTGCTGTTTGTATTTCACACAAAGCTGTTAGGCTGAGTGCGATAGATACACACAGCCTCAACTCAAGTGCGGATAGATCGTGTAATAAACTCATGCGCATGCATCATTTCATTCATTTATATACTATTACCATCTACAGTGTAACAATGTCACATGTGTACATGTACATGTGTATGTACATGAGCACTGTAGACTGATGAAGACGAGTATTAAAAAACAATAAATATAAATTTGATGAGCATGCTCTCTTTGGTCATTACTCAAAACTTACTGGATGTCACAACCGTTCTCATAAGATTTCTTCAAATGAGCAATCAAAACTATATTGTAATAACATATTAAAACATGCTTTCTGAAGTACTTAATAGACTGTACATGTACTTGAAACAATTGAGAGAACTGTCAAATCAATAGATAGTGTAATAATATTGAAAGTGAAACTAATTCAAACTATACAAAGTATAATTCGTCCTTGTTTTCACGAAGTGACGGTAGTGAGGAAAATCGTAACGCAAAGTGAATGCAATTTTTTTTCACTACCGTCACTTCGTGAAAACAGCGACGAATTACTCATTGGATGTACATGGTATCTAATACAAATGACCTTTTTGTGGTTAACAATGTATTGTATTGAAACTAATTACATGTACATGGAGATTTACCCTGAATTCATGTACATTGTATGATTGGGGGGGGGGGGGTTGAGTGTCCAGACAATAAACAAAAAAAGCTTCTCTTTAGCCTTTGTTTTTAATAAAAAAAAATATTCATCATATAGCACTAACCATCATGAATATTTGTCATTTATAATATTGTCCAACATAATTATGATTAATGAAATATTGCTTGTAAACTTCTTCAAATGGCCGTTTTAAATAATCGTCCCAAATACACAACCTGCCCGTACAAACAATGGGGATTAAATGTTTGATTACTTGTGCAAAGGCACATGATACATGTGGCAATACACCAGTTTACAGTTGTGTGCGCCATTTTAAACAAGGCCAATGACCTAGAGGTCATATATTTATGCGTAAATTAAGATTGCGCCCATGCAAATTATGATAATATCACTGCCTACGCGCTGTGTTGTGCGCGCAAATCATCATTTGCATGGGCGCAATCTTAATTTACGCATAAATCATCATTTGCATGGGCGCAATCTTAATTTACGCATAAATACCACTGGTCAAAGGTTATTGGGCCCGCTTCTGGGGCCAATGACCCCGCTTCCGGGGCCTATGACCCGAGGTCAACTGTCTGCGCATGCGCACTGATACAACTGTAAACTGGTGTATTACTTTAGTGTACCTAGGCGCATGCATGGAGCTATACGTGTACCTATGGTTTAAAATTTACACATTTTTGGTTACCGGTAAATTCTTGACAGATTTCAAAGTGCTTTGTACGGGGAGAAAGAACTGTCCACTACCAGTGGGGACGCTGGCCCGAAAATAAGGATCTATCCTCATAAACGAGGATATCCTCATAAATGTGGACAAACCGCGTCCTAAAAAATAGGTACCGTCGCATTTTTGCAGACATCTTTTTTATTCAGCGCTCTGCGGACGCAGGGTTACCCATCCGCGCGCTGGCAATGCGAAAAACATCTTCTGCATATAAATGAAATACCCCCAGTTCACTGTCTACTTTTACAAGCTCCTCCTGAGGATTTATCGTTCATAACGTGACAGTCTATGTGTTGCGGAAGTGACACACGGAGCATCATCACGGAATCAGTTTTTCGCATCACCGACGCATGGATCGGTAATATCGTCCACGAAAATGGGGATGATTCTTAGATTTTTAGTAAAAGATTTGTCCACGTTTATGATGAGGACATCCTCGTTTATGCTTACGATCCTTATTTTCGGACAAGCGCCCCTACCGACTACTCACTAGCAAGTTTGCAAGGTTCGTCGGGTGCGGGAGTGGATGCATGCACTCTTCACGCAGAAGTATGGGTGCTGACGAGTGACGGGCTATCCTTGGTAATAATTTGATATCAATATCATATTTCGTATTATCCTGCACTCAGTCTCAGGAGTCAGGCCTCGACTTAAGGCTTAACCTAACTCTTACAGTAGTAGAATAGATCTAGAATAGTCTAGACCCTAGACCCCTAGTGAAAGAAAGTAGATCTAGATCTAGCCTAAAGTCTAGGCCTAGATCTATTCTAGATCTAGAATAGTGATTGCAACTTTCAAAAATTCAGAACTTTCTAAGTAATGTGTTGTCCAATTTTATTTCAACTTTCACCAGTTTATGCTTCTCTGATTTTTCTGCTCTTTTCAGAAAAATTTGCTCTCAAGGTCGGGTCTCCCTTAGTTTAAGTATTTACACTCAATACTCAACGTCAGTGCAGTTCCCGACTCCCATTCAAAAAATCTAAACCAGGCAACAAGATCAAACAACATCATTTCAGAACATGAATTTATAATTATGAGGTAAAAATAAAATCTAAATAATCTAGACTCTAGATTGATAATCATAATTTCTGTAAATTTGTGCCACATACATGTACATTGTACGTACCACATAATTCCTCTGCAAGAGTTAATTCAGTGACACAGTCCACACTTACCGAATGAAACGTGATAATTTGCTCGTTAAATGATTCTGTTTCTGTTTCTGTTTCTGTTTCTGCCGGTAGGTACGTAGACAGCTCTCCTGATCCTTCGCCAAAATAAAATTTGGTTTAGTTTTTATGATATGAGGGTGTATAGGAAATGACCTCGCCCTATAAAATAATCAGTAAGTATACTCGTACTCTCGCACGAGTCATAACGCCGTCGATTGCGTGTACAACAGAGGTGTGTAGTATATGAGTCGAGTTTGTATTTGGTCGAATAAAGTATAAGGCAATTCTGAATCGCACATTTTGTATTTTCTACAAGCTTAGAGGGTATTAGTCGGCTGGGCGTATTAATTAGATCAGTCTATGGCATAGAGATATCTCTATGGTCTATGGTCAAAAGCAAACCACAAAAACTAATAAAGGGCGTTTCGGAGTGTCATATTTCACTCTGCTTCGTTACCATGTCAATGAACCTTTGTAAATGATCATGAAATAATTTCTCTTTTAAATTGTATTTAGAAAATTCTGGCGAACGTTAGAATAAATCAATGAGACGGAGAAATGGATCGATATGATAAATAGTCAAATAGACAGACTGAATTCAAGATTATCACAGGCGCCTACCATCACCATAATCACCACCATATCATCATCATAACATCATCATTAGCATCATTAGGCGCCGGAAGTTGGGGGCAGGGGTGGTCGTGAAATAATTTGGAGATTCTGGCGAACGTTAGAATAATTGAGACGGTCGCCCCCCCCCCCCCCCCCACAAAAAAAAAAATCGAAAAAGTGGGGGGGGGGCAAACGCATTTCCCCCCCCCCCCCTCCTCCCCCCCCCCCCCCCCCTCCCCCCCCCCAAAAAAAATAGCAGTAAAGGAGTAAAAATGGTTTGTGTTTTTCAACATGAATTGATTCACATAAAAATTATATTCCATTAAAAGAAAAGGAGAGTACAAAAGAATCAAATTTCCTAAACATTCCGCATGCCCCTATCAATGGTGGGCGTTATAATAGCGATACGCGCATATATTCGAAATATTGAGAGAGGAATGGAAAGCGTGTGTGTTTTTATATTTTATTATAGGGGTGAGAAGACATGGACCCCTGAACACTGGCTTTAAATCAATACCTTAAAGGTAAAGACCAGTATTGGAAACGCCCCAATTTCAAAAAATGAAATGGAAGCTCTCATAACCAATCATGTAAAAGAATATGTTTTGACTAATACATGATGATAACAAATTTGCCGGGAAACCGCCTACTAATTCATATATTTGGTAAATTTGTTTCTCTCATGGTTTGTGAGAGATATAGGGTAGTCCCATATACATCTTTCTGTGTATAGTGCTTATAACTTTACGAAGAATGGGCCAAATTTCTTATCATGTTGATGATTCCAGAACCTTGCAGATGCTAGATGCTAGATGATCAACCTTTCCTGATCGATTCCACAACGTTTCTTTCACAATGCAATCGCTTGACCATAACTGGTCTTTACCTTTAAGCCCCTGAGCTTCAGGGGGCTCAGCCCCCTGGCCTCCGCCATTTAGTTACCTGGCAGAGTCACAAATAAGGTATCGAAATATGCTCATCCGATCGTAATGATGATGCCTAAAACCCCCTGAGCTTCCGGGGGCTCCGCCCCTGGACCCCACGCCAACTTATGCTCCACTCGGCTCACTCTATCTGATCGTTAAAAATCCTCTTTGGAAAACGTTTCGCGGGGCCTCTATGTAACATGTAAGAGTGGTGGAGTTGCAGATTTTTCTTCTGTCCCCAAACGTTTTTGCTCATTACGCCACTGCCCCTGGAAGGTGAGCCCCCTGGAATGTTTGCCCCCCCCCCCCATCCCAAACTGCTTACGGCGCGTCGGATCATCATCATCATCAATTCATTATGATATTAACACCACCATTAAATTTGGGCCTATATGAAGAGCTTGATTCCAAAAGGAGCTAAATCCATATTTTATCAAAATGGAGTTATTTGTCTTAAAATAATGATTTCCTACATGGGGACAAAATGCACTATATCAACTTCGAAAATTTCACCAGAAAGTATGAAAAAAATTTGGTACAATATCATGTTTCATTCCAAAAGGAGATAAATCCAAATCGGTTTCATTCCAAAAGGAGCTAAATCCACTTTGGGTACTTCTGAGTAAATCACCTTTTTTTCCCTCCACTTTCCCTTTAGCAATGTACCTTCATGTTGTTATATACGTTAAAGGTGTCGCCCTGGACCAATAATATATGATAAGAAAACAAATCTACCAGTTATTTCTGATTTTTACTAAATTTTTAGATTTTGTGGATTTAGCTCCTTTTGGAATGAAACATGGATTTAGCTCCTTTTGAAATGAAACGGATTTAGCTCCTTTTGGAATGAAAATGTGATATGTTGTCTACTTTCTTTTTTTAGTTGTGATTTCATTATTATTATTTAAAAGGAAAGGTTTGCTACTAAATTTTAATAAATTTCAGTGACTTTATTGAGAAAATATGAAATTTTCCAGGTACAATATCATGTTTCATTCCAAAAGGAGCTAAATCCACGAAAACAAAAATTCTAAAAATTTAGTAAAAATCAGGAAAAACTGGTAGACTTTTTCTTATCATGTTTTATTGGTCAAGGGTGATACCTTTAAAATATATAACAACATTAAGGTCCATGGCTTAAGGGAAAGTGGAGAAATAAAAAAAGTCGATTTACTCAGAAGTACCCAAAGTGGATTTAGCTCCTTTTGGAATGAAACTCTTCATATCATCAGTAGCACCACCGCCTCCATCATCATCATCGTGGGCCATTGTAAGCGAACACGGGAAAAATAGGTGAAAGGGGCGGGGGCCCATCAAAGGTCATCATTGGAAAGTAAAATAGACACTTACCAAAGAAACAAGTGGAACTTTTACTTCGAAGGAAAAAATCAATTATCAATGAGGAAAAGATGCAATTGTCCAAGTAAAAATGACACTTATCAGAGTGAACATAGAATATACTATATAGAATATAAGAATATTTCTATTTTGTCTACATTTTTTTTTATGGTTCTTTTATGATTATAAACAAAACGATATAGTTTTCTCATAATTTTTATTATATATGTATATATTACGTATATTTACAATATGTGACCCAAACAAATGTCCGTGTATTGTTAAGAATTCGGTTGAATAAAAGAATTAGGCTATTATTGAATTGAATTGAATTGAATTGAAAAGACGCACCGTAAGAGGTGAAGGGGTACTTGTGAAAGTAAAAGGTGCTCCTATCATAATTGAAAAGGGACACTTATCAAAAATATAAAGGGGCACTTTCAAAAAGGTAATTTTGGGCGTACTTCAAAAAAGTTGCGGTTACTGCGCCTCTTTCCCCCCCCCCCCCCCCCCCCGAACGCCGCCTCTGTTAATAAAAAAAAATCAACATTACCCGAGATTACTTGTGCAATGTCTCCCTCTTTTGACAAGAACTCTCAAATTTTGGGTCTTCCTCCGCACAGAAAAGTTTGGTGCACAAATTTCTTGCACACAAAGAAAATTATTCAGACCGCAAATTTCAGCTGCCCTCTACTTGTTGTCTAGCTGTGCATACAGAGATAATATCCTATTATTCAGGTTTTCTAGGAAATTATTAGTGTACCTTTTCATTATGTTTGATAATAACACATTGAAAGGTACTGATTTACAATAAAAAGTTGGATTAGAAAAAAAAAAGAAATGTTTGTATCGCCCGTTTCCGCTGACAGAAACCGCAGCTTATAGTACACATAATATTCTTTCACTTCGCTGTGGTATGTATTTTTCTCACTTTAATTAGAGTACATCCTTGCAATTATAGTTATAAATGGTATAATCTAAAACCACATCACTTTATAGTCGGAATTTTGACAGGGTCACCTAAAAGGCATTTCATATTGTGCACTTGCCCCACTTGCCACGTAGGCCTACTGGAAGAATAAGCAGATTATAACTTTCAAAATAAGTGATCGGGAAGTATTACAAACGCGCCGTGGTTTGCAATTCTCTCGGACTACACAGTGATACTCAGGAAATAATCAATAGCTACTCCTTTCTTGTTTCATACAAAATGTTAATCTATAGTACTGAACACAATGTATTGTATGTTTTAATTCTAAACTAACTATCTACTCTACTGATCTTAAAGCCCCACTGTCCTACTTGTAGCTACTTGCTCCCTCTATAAAGAAAACTTCCCCAATCGGTGTCTGTTGATCCCCCAGGAACCTCTTTTTAGTTGAGAGCTGAGTTAATGAGATAGCCACCTGTCAGTGACCTCGCTGTGTGGTCTTATCCCTTTTGACCCTGTAGTATTGACGGTCTTTAAACGGTTGATATAACGTATTCAGGAGTCATTTCTCTTTCTTCTTTTTTTTTTGTTGCTCATTTCACCACTGACTGCAACTCATTTTTGTTTCACCTTCCTATTTTGGGGATGCGTCAGAATTATGAGACAGCCTTTGATTAGAGTTAGGCCAACCTGCAAAATATGGCGAATAGTAAGCTGGGCAAGCACAAACTAAAGAAACAAAAAGATCGCCATGTTGTGACCAGCCGAAACCAAGTCGGCCAAACTCTGTGTCATGGCTCTGAGTAAAGCGCCCCCATGGACAAGGTGCCTTGTGAAGGTCACAGAAAAGCTAATTTGACAGTCTAAACAAGAGAAGCGGTTGGTCTCGTAGGCCCGTCGTTTTCGTGGGCCTATCGGAACGTTCTTCTTTTCGGACTCGAGCACTGTCTTCATCGTAAACCTCATTTCGGTCTCTGAGATAATTAACTCCTTTAAAAAAGTTACCAACATGAAAGTTTTGATGTACAGTATTTCCATTAAATTTTCCTTTAAGAATAATTCGTCGAAACAACAGATTACAACTTAATCTGGTCCTACCAACGAGAACATTACAATCTAATTAATGCGAATACTATGTATACCATATTGAATAATGTAAACAAATGCAATTAAAAAGGATTGACATTTTAAATACTGCTTCCATGCTGTATTTACGTAATTATGGAGTCCATTTCTTCTCTACATCACTTTGAGAGTGAAAACTACAGAGCAAATTACAAAAGCACTTCAGTATGTTTTTTACTGATTGAATCAAAAGTAGTCCATCCTATAAACAGGCACTTCTTTACAACTATTACCTGACTGTCATGAGGCTGCTGTTTACCACAAGTTTTCTTATTCCGGCTGCTCCATCAATATCAACAAATTCTTTGGGGTTATTTTTTTTTTTTGGAGCAGGAAATCGTTCTTTTGTGTAATTGATTAGAGTGCATGAACAATACAATAAAACGTGTTGTACGCCGGCTTCATAGAATCGATTCGGAATTTCATGCAAAACGTTTGCTCTTTTGTGAATTTTCCCTGTTCTTTCTTCTTTAAAGTGAAAATCGGTGCTCTGTTTACATACGTGTAGTACCTGAATGGATGAGAAGAGATGAGAGAGGGAATGAGTGATAGGAAGAGATCAAGCCGGAAGAGTAAAAATTGAGAATTTGGAGAAAGATGATTTCGAGTATAGGTTCATGAGATGTAACAAGCATTTAAGAATAGAAGAAGAGATTTATTACAGAAATGGTTATCAGGTTTGGTAGACTAATACGTTTGGTAGAGAGAGAGGGGAGAGAGAGGAGAGAGAGAATGAGAGAGAGATGGGGTGAGAGAGAGAGAGAGAGAGAGAGGGAGAGA